>NW_024871143.1:362500-810872 GCF_019054845.1 Dipodomys spectabilis
AAGTAAAAATGAATTGAACCTGATTAAATGAAGTTCTTTCTGCCCATTTACTCTGGTACAGATTTCTCTGACTTAGGAAATCCACATTTTAAGTCATTCTGGATGCCTAATTAGGTCTGTGTAAGTGGATGAGTCAATAAGAATTGCAGACTTTTCCATATTAATTTTGGAGCGAAAACTTACAGCTGATAACTGGGCAATGATTCACAAGACAGCTGAGGCTGAAGCCATGAGCCCTCCTGCCTGTGTTCAGCTCCCAATCCCTTCTAAAACACCCCTCACTTCCCATGAAGTGGTTTCTTTTTCTAGCCAAAAGTTTTCTGGAGCTTCATCTTATGCTGGCCTCCTAGTATGCCAACATGAGAGGAGTCAAAGCAAGCAAGGCAGATGTGGCACAGGGATTTTTTTGGTCGGTTGTGGGGCCTGAACTCTGGGACTGGGCATTGTCCCTCAGCTCTTCAGCTCAAGTGTAAAATCACTGATCTAAACAACTGCATATATCAAGTAGATTTAACAGACATCTATTGAATAATTCACCCAGCAGCAACAGAATAAAAGTTTTCTCTGCAGCACATAGAACATTTTCCAAAATAGACCACATTCTAGATCACAAAGCAATGTTGTTCAAATTCAGAAACATTGAAGTTATACCTCGTATTCGCTCACACCACAAGGGAATAAAATTAGAACTCAACACCAAAAACCATCAAAGAAAGTCCTGTAACACATGGAGGCTTAACAACATACTGTTGAATCACCAGTGGGTCAGGGAAGAGATTAGAAAGGAAATTCAAATGTTCATGATATTCAACAAAAATGAGCACACAAATCACCTGCCCTTCTGTGAGAGAGCAGAGGCAGTACTCAGAGGAGAGTTTATAGCTTTGAGTTCCTACATTAACTAATTGGAGAGATCTAAAACCAACAATTTAATGAGACATATGAACCTCCTTGAAAAAGAACAGCAAGATAAACCCTAATCTAGGAGATGGAAAGAAATAATTAAAATTAAATCAGAATTAAACAAATTAGGATCCAATAAAACCATAGAAATAATCAACAAAACAGTTAGTTCTTCGAAAAAATTAACAAAATTGACAGACCCTTAGCAAATCTTATCAGAAAAAGAAGAAAACTCACCCAAATAAATAAACTCAGAGATGAGAACGGAAAAATCACCAGAGAAACAACCAAGATTCAGAACTTTAAAAGGGAATACTTCTCAAAACTATGCTAATAAGTTTGAGAACTTGGCAGAAATGGACCTTTTCATAGGAAATATTGACATGCTGAAACTAAATCAAGATGAGTTAAAACATTTAACCAGCCCATAGCAAACATTGAGATAGAAACAGCAATAAGAGAAGTCCCATCTAAGAAAAGCCCAGGACCAGAAAGATGTGCAGCAGAATTCTATAAGGCCTTCAAAGCAGAGCTCACACCATGGCCCTTCAATGAAATTGAAAGACAAAGTGCACTACCGAACTCATTCTATGAAGACATAATAACCCTCATCCCAAAACCAGGCAGGGACTCATCAAAAAACAGAACTATAGACCAATTTGTTTGATGAACATTGATGCAAAACTTCTCAACAAAATTTTGGCCAATCAATTTCAACAATTGATCCAAAAAATTATACACCACGATCAAACAGGATTCATTTCAGGGATGCAAAGCTGGGTTAATATACGCAAATCAATTAATATTATTCATCACATCAACAAGAAAAAGGATAAAAACCACATGTTTATCTCAATAGATGCAGGAAAGGCATTTGACAAGATTCAACACCCATTGATAATGAAGACTATGGAAAAACTAGGAATCCGGGGAACATTCCTCAATACCATAAAGGCTGTATATGACAAACCTACAGCCAGCATTATACTTAATGGTGAAAAATTAAAGCCATTTCCTCTTAAATCAGAAACAAGACAAGGATGTTCATTCTCGCCACTCCTTTTCAATCTAGTATTAGAATGCCAAGATATAGCAATAAGACAAGATGAAAACATAAAATGGATCCAAATAGGGAAAGATGATGTAAAAGTCTCCCTCTTTGTAGATGGCATGATTATGTATTTAAAGAATCCCACTGACTCCACACCCAAATTATTCAACCTTATTCAGAACTTGGGCAAAGTGGCAGGGTATAAATTTAACCCTCAAAAATCAATGACTTTTCTGTATGCCAAGAATGAGAAAAGTGTGGCTGAAATCAGGAAAGCAACTCCATTCATAATAGCTCCACAAAAAATAAAATACCTAGGAATTAACTTAACCAAAGAAGTGAAGGACCTCTATGATGAACACTTGAAAAACCAGAAAAAGGAAATCAAAACAGAACTTAGACACTGGCAAAAACTCCCATGCTCCTGGATTGGAAGGATCAACATCATGAAAATGGCAATACTTCCCAAGGCTATCTACAAATTCAATGCAATACCTATCAATATCCCAAATTCATTCTTCAAGGAATAGAAGAGACAATCCAAAAATTCATATGGAACAATAAAAGACCCTGGATAGCATAAAAGATCATTAAAAGAAAGAAAAGTGCTGGAGGAATATCAATACCAAATTTCAAACTCTAATACCACACCATATTAATCAAAACAACGTGGTAATGGCACAAGAAGAGACCTCAGGACCAATGGAATAGAATTGAACCTACAGATATATAGCCATCTAATCTTCGATAAGGAAGCTAAATAATTAGAATGGAAGAAAGACAGCCTCTTCAGTAAAAGGTGCTGGCAAAATTGGTTAATCACTTGTAGAAAACTAAAGCTAGATCCTTATATATCACCTGCACAAGAATCAACTCCAAATGGATCAAAGACCTCAGAGTCAAAGCAGACACTCTGAATACATTACAGGATGCAATAGGAGAAACCCTAGATCTCCTTGGCACAGGCTGAAATTTTCTTAATAGAGACCCAGAAACACAACAAATCAAAGAAAGTTTGGACAAATGGGATTGCATGAAATTGCATACTTTCTGCAAGGCAAAGGACATAGTTAGCAATATTGATAGAAATCCCACGGATTGGGAGAAGTTCTTCACTAGCCATACAACGGACAAGGGTCTCATATACCTGCAACTCAAAAAATTAAATACCCCAACAACAAATTCTCAGAGAAACAACTGCCCAATAAATAAGTGGGCTAAAGACTTAAAGGGAAACTTCTCTGAAGATGAAAGAAGGATGGGCGATGGACATATGAAGAAATGCTCAACCTCTCTAGCTATAAAAGAAATGCAAATCAACCCAACATTGAGATACCACCCCAGCCCAGTTAGAATAGCTGGAATCAAGAACTCTAATAACAACAGATACTGGAGGAGATGGGGACAGAAGGGAATCTTACTGCATTGTTGGTGGGAGAGTAAACTTGTTCAACCACTTTGGAAAGTAGTATGGAGGTTCCTCAAAAGACTCCATATAGAGCTCTCCTATTTCCCTGCAATCTCACTTTTGGGCATTTACCCAAATGATCACAAACAAGACCATACTAAAGCTACCAGCACAACTATGTTTATTGCAACATTATTTACCATAGCTAAGATATGGAACCAATCCAGATGCCCCTCATTAGATGAATGGATCTAGATAATGTGGTAGATATACACAATGCAATTCTATGCCTCTATGAGAAAGAATGACCTTGCCCCATTTGTTAGAAAATCGAAAGACTTGGAAAAAATTAAGTGAAGTAAGCCAGGTCCAAAAATATAGGTCCCATGGTTTCCCTTATTTGCAATAACTAGTATATTTTTGAAACAAGCAGAAAAGTTAAGATAAGTTCATGTTAGGTGAAATGAATCCCAAGATAAGTACTGAAATGTATTTTTTCTTTCTTGCAATTGTTTCTAACATATTTATAAGATTATTTCTTTGTTGCTTTGTATGTCCCTCCCCCATGGTATAACCCCTGCTTCCATTTTATTTGATATTGGTAAAACTTGTGGAGGAAATGGTCAAAAACCAACCTTTAAATGGGGATACGTTGGACCCATTGCAACAATGAGATATACAACTCATCATGTCCAATTACTAACTTTACAACTTTTGCCAGGGGCGGGGTGTTGGGAGGGGTGGAGAAGGGAGATGGGAAGGGATGAGAAGTAGAAACAGGAGGAGGCAACAACGCTTGATAAGAAATGTACTCATTACCTTACCCATGTAATTGTAACCCCTCTGTACGCTATTTTTTTTAATTTATTTTTTTTTAATTTTATTTTATTTTATTTGAGAACATACTGTACAGAGGGGTTACAATTACATGGGCAGGATAATGCATACATTTCTTACCAAGCATTGCAGCCTCCTCCTTTGTTTACCCTTCACCTCCCTTCCCAGCCTCCCCCCTCCCGCCCACCCAATCATACACCCCTCCCCCCCTCCGACATTGTAAAGCTGGTTTTGACATGACATTTTGTACTTCTCATTGTTGCAACAGGTCCACCTGAATCCTTAAACGACTTCTTTGTCCCCATCTCCTCCACATGTTATACTGACATCAAATATACTGAAAGCAGGGGTTACACTGTGGGGGAGGGACATACAAAGCAACCAAGAAATAATCTTATAAATGCGTTAGAAACACATGCATGAAAGAAACAAAAACATTAAAATACATATTTGAGGGTTCGTTTTCCTAACATCACATTCTCTGACTTTTTCCGCTTGACTCATACCTATACTAGATACTGCAAATAAGGGAAACCATGGGACCTATGTTTCTTTGGGCCTGGCTTACTTCACTTGATATAATTTTTTTCCAAGCCTTTCCATTGTCTAACAAATGGGGCAATGTCATTCTTTCTGATGGAGGCATAGAATTCCATTGTGTATATATACCACATTTTCTTGATACATTCTTCTACTGAGGGGCATCTGGGTTGGTTCCATATCTGAGCTATGGTAAATAATGCTTCAATAAACATAGTTGTGCTGGTAGCTTTAGTGTGGTCTTTTTTGTAAACATTAGGGTAAATGCCCAAAAGTGGGATTGCTGGGTCATAGGGGAGTTCTATGTGAAGTCTTTTGAGGAACCTCCATACTGCTTTCCAAAGTGGTTGAACAAGTTTACATTCCCACCAACAATGAAGTAAGGTTCCTTTCTGTCCACATCCCCTCCAGCATCTGTTGTTGTTAGAGTTCTTGATTTTTGCTGTTATAACTGGAGTGAGGTGATATCTCAATGTTGTTTTGATTTGCATTTCTTTTATGGCTAGGGATGTTGAACATTTCTTCATGTGTCTATTGGCCATCCTTCTTTCTTCTTCAGAGAAGCTTCTCTTTAAGTCTTTCGCCCACTTACTTATTGGGCAGTTGCTTCTTTGAGGATTTGTTGTTGGGTGGTTTAATTTTTTGAGTTCCAAGTATATTTTAGATATGAGACCCTTGTCCGTTCTATGGCTAGTAAAGATCTTCTCCCAGTCCGTGGGCTTTCTATTGATCTTGCTAGCTGTGTCATTTGCCCTGCAGAAGCTCTGCAACCTTATACAATCCCATTTGTCCAACCTTTCTTTGATTTGTTGTGTTTCCGGGTCTCTATTCAGAAAATTTCGGCCTGAGCCAAGGAGACCCAGGGTTTCTCCTATTCCATCCTGTAATGTTTTCAGAGTGTCTGCTTTGAGTTCAAGGTCTTTGATCCATTTGGAGTTGATTCTGGTGCAGGGTGATATATAACCATCTAGCTTTAGTTTTCTACATGTAGTTAACCAGTTTTGTCAGCACCATTTACTGAAGAGGCTGTCTGTCTTCCATTCTATTGTTTTAGCTCCCTTATCAAAGATTAGATGGCTATAGGTCTGTAGGTTCATTTCTGGGTTTTCAATTCCATTCCATTGGTCCTGAGGTCTGTTCTTCTGCTAATACCAAGCTGTTTTGATTACTATGGCTTTATAGTAGAGTTTGAAATTTGGTATTGATATTCCTCCAGCAGTGTTCTTTCCGTTGAGGAGCGTTTTTGCTATTCGGGGTCTTTTATTGTTCCATATGAATTTTTGGATTGCCTCTTCTATTTCCTTGAAGAATGAGGGTGGAATTTTGATAGGTATTGCGTTGAATTTGTAGATAGCCTTGGGAAGTATTGCCATTTTCACGATGTTAATCTTTCCAATCCAGGAGCATGGGAGGTTTTGCCATTTTTTAAGTTCTGTGTTGATTTCCTTTTTCAAGATTTTAAAGTTTTCATCATAGAGGTCCTTCACTTCTTTAGTTTATTCCTAGGTATTTTATTTTTTGTGGGGCTATTACAAATGGAGTTGCTTTCCTAATTTCAGCCACACTTTTCTCATTGTTGGCATACAGAAAAGCCATTGATTTTTGGGGGTTAATTTTATAACCTGCTACTTTTGCCAAAGTTTTGAATCAGCTTGAGTAATTTGGGAGTGGAGTCTATGGGATTCTTTAAATACAAGATCATGTCATCTGCAAAGAGGGAGAGTTTTATTTCTTCTTTCCCTATTTGGATCCCCTTTATGTCTGCATCTTGTCTTATTGCTGTAGCTAGGCATTCTAATACTAGATTGAAAAGAAGTGGAGAGAGTGGGCAACCTTTTCTTGTTCCTGAGTTAAGAGCAAATGGCTTTAGTTTTTCACCATTGAGTATAATGCTGGCTGTAGGTTTGTCATATACAGCCTTTATTGTATTGAGGAATGTTCCATGGATTCCTAATTTTTCCAAAACATTCATCATAAAGGGGTGTTGGATCTTGTCGAATGCTTTTTCTGCATCTATTGAGATAACCATGTGGTTCTTGTTCTTGCTCCTGTTGATGTGATGAATAATATTAATTGATTTGCGTATATTGAACCAGCTTTGCATCCCTGAAATGAATCCTGTTTGATCGTGGTGTATGATTTTTTGGATGAATTGTTGAAGTCGATTGGCCAAAATTTTGTTGAGAAGTTTTGCATCAATGTTCATCAAAGAAATGGGTCTATAGTTCTCTTTCTTTGATGAGTCCCTGCCTGGTTTTGGGATGAGGGTTATGATGGCTTCATAGAATGTGTTCGGTAGTGAGCTTTCTCTTCCAATTTCATTGAAGAGTTGGAGGAGAATTGGTGTGAGCTCTGCTTTGAAGGCCTTGTAAAAGTCCGCTGTAAAACCATCTGGTCCTGGACTTTTCTTAGCTGGGAGGTCTCTTATTGCTGTTTCTATTTCAATGCTTCATTTGGGCCTTTTAAGATAGTTTAACTCATCTTTGTTTAGTTTTGGCATGTCAATATTTGCTAGGAAGAGGTCCATTTCTGTCAAGTTCTCAAACTTATTAGCATAAAGTTTTGAGAAGTATTCCCTTATAATGTTCTGAATCTTGGTTGTTTCCGTGGTGATGTTTCCATTCTCATCTCTGAGTTTATTAATTTGGGTGTGTTCTCTTCTTTTTCTGATAAGATATGCTAAGGGTCTGTCAATTTTGTTAAGTTTTTCGAAGAACCAACTCTTTGTTTTGTTGATTCTTTCTATAGTTTTTTTGGATTCTAATTCATTTAATTCTGATTTAATTTTGATTATTTCTTTCCGT
This sequence comes from Dipodomys spectabilis, assembly GCF_019054845.1. Classification (NCBI taxonomy): domain Eukaryota; kingdom Metazoa; phylum Chordata; class Mammalia; order Rodentia; family Heteromyidae; genus Dipodomys; species Dipodomys spectabilis. The sequence continues at coordinate 370,044 of NW_024871143.1, forward strand.
CTACTGTATTGGGGTTTATCTTGCTGCTCTTTTTCAAGGAGGTTTAGATGAGTCATTAAATTGTTAGTTTCAGATCTCTCCAATTTGTTGATGTAGGAGCTCAGAGCTATAAACTTGCCTCTGAGTACTGCCTTTGCTGTGTCCCAGAGGAGCTGGTAATTTGTGTGTTCATTTTTGTTGAATAGCATGAACATTTGAATTTCCTTTCTAATCTCTTCCATGACCCACTCATGATTCAGCAGTGTGTTGTTCAGCCTCCATGTGATACCGGACTTTCTTTGGTGGCTTTTGGTGTTGAGTTCTAATTTTATTCCCTTGTGGTCAGAGAGAATGCAAGGTATAACTTCAATGTTTCTGAATTTAGACAAGTTTGCTTTGTGGTCTAAAATGTGGTCTATTTTAGAAAACGTTCCATGTGCTGCTGAGAAAAACGTGTATTCTAATGCTGCTGGGTGAAATGTTCGGTAAATGTCTGTTAAGTCTAGTTGATCTATGCAGCTGTTTAGATCTGCGGTTTCTCTGTTGAGTTTTTGCCGAGTTGATCTATCTAGTGGGGAGAGTGGTGTGTTAAAATCCCCAACAATTAATGTCTTTGGATCTATATGGGATTTGAGGGAAAGTAGTGTTTCTTTGATAAATTAGGGTGCTGCATTGTTTGGCGAATAGATATTTAGAATTGTAATATCCTCCTGAAGGAGAGATCCTTTAATTAGTATGTAGCGACCTTCTTTATCTCTTTTCACGAATTTTAATTTGAAGTCTATTTTATCTGATATTAGGATTGCAACTCCCGCCTGTTTATGCGGTCCGTTTGCTTGGTAGATTTTGTTCCAGCCTTTAACATTGAAAATGTGTTTGTTTTTACGGGCAAGATGTGACTCCTGCAGGCAGCAGATAGAAGGGTCTTGTTTTTTAATCCAACTAGACAGTCTATGTCGCTTAATTGGAGAGTTCACTCCGTTAACGTTAAGAGATAGGACTGAGAGGTATTTGGGAGTTCCTGCCATGTTATCTACCTTCTTGGGGGCTGCGAAAACTGGGTTCTTCCTATGGTTCTTGGATTCTCAGTTTGGGTGCAGTTTCTTGGCCTTTATTGCGGTCTTGTTGGTTTTCTATGTGTAGGACATCTTTAAGAATCTTTTGTAGGGCTGGTTTGGTGGAGATGTATTGTTTCAATTTTTCTTTGCTATGGAAGGTTTTTATTTGGCCTTCAGTTATGAAGGAGAGTTTAGCTGGGTACAGTATTCTTGGTTGATAGTTGTTTGTTTTTAGGGCATGGCATACATCATTCCAGGCTCTTCTTGCTTTGAGTGTCTCTGCTGAGAAATCTGAGATGATTCTAATTGGTTTCCCTTTATAGGTGATTACCCTTTTCTCCTTGACAGCTTTAAGGATCTTTTCCTTGGTCTGAGTTGATCCTGTGTGGATTATAATGTGGCGGTGGGATGTCCTATTCTGGTCTGGTCTATTTGGGGTTCTAAAGGCTTCTTGTATCTGGACATGCCTATCTTTTTGCATGTTTGGGAAGTTCTCTGCTAGGATCCTGTTAAACAAATTTCCTAGACCATTAACTTCTGTTTCTAGGTGCTCCTCTACACCCATTATCCTTAGATTAGGCCTTCTGATGGTGTCTTCCAGGTGTTGGATAGATCTATCATATTTCTTGGACTTGTCTTGGATGGTTGTATGTTCTTTCTCTATAATATCTAGGCTGTCTTCAATCCCTGAGATTCGATCTTCTGCATGGTCTAACCTGCTGTCAAGACTCTCTACTTTGTTTTTTATCTCTTTTCCTTCTAGTTGGTCAGCTTTGATGGCTTCAAGTTCTTTGTTGAAGCTCTGTTTTAGGTCTTGTATGAATTTCTTTACTTCCTTAATTTGGTGTTCAGTGTTTGTCCTCAAATCGCTTAGTTGATTGGTTATGTTTTCTTTGGGCTCCCATTCCTTCTGTTGGGTTCCATTCAGCATTCCATTTGTGGTCTCCCTGATTCCTTCAGCTCTTTGTTAATGGATTCCATGAATGCCTTTAGTGATCTTTTTGTGTTCTCTACCTGGTCTCTCAATTCCTGTATTACTCTTTGATTAGCTTCCTCCCGTTCGTGGGATTCCTGCAGATCTCTTTGAGTGTTCTCAGCCTGCTCACGCCATTCCTCCCTTTCTCTTTGAGTATTCTCAAGTTGTTCACGCAAATCCTGTATCAGTTTTTGAGTAGCTTCCTCACGCTTATGATATTCCTGTATAAACTTCTGGGATGCCTCCTCTCTCTCCCTATCACGCACATACAGAGTCCTTTGTACGTTGTCAAACTTTTCATTTATCATGTTTGACACCAGTGTTTGTAGAGCTGTTTGGGAACTCTCCTCTGGATTATTCATTATCTCTTTTAACCCCTGATTATCAAGATTGGGAATTGAGATATCCGAATTTGCCATTTTTCTTGTGTTTTTCCGACTTACTCTGCCCATTTGAGATGAAGATAGCACCAGTTTTGTTCTAGAACACTGTCTTAAGGCAACCATCAACCAAAGTTTGCATTTGTACAGTCAATAGTCTACAGATACAATCTAGTTCAACAGATACATCTATTCAACGTCAAAGAACTATATGTTAAAGGGCTTCGAACCACAGAGAAGAATTTGGAAAACCAGAAATTATTAGGGTTAGGGAGAGATGTGGGTAAAAAATAGGAATAGATTGGTGTGGGGAGGCACAGGGAGAGTTAACTATGTCCTAATCACAATGCAGGAAATAGGTTGGGTAGGATGCAAGTAGAGAGAGAGAGAAAAAGAAGAAAGGGAAAGGGGAATGAAAAGAGACCAGAAAAAAAAAGAAACGTAAAAATTAATGTTATTTTAGAGATTAAAAGACCATCTATTTATAGAGGAATATGAATATGTTGAGAGAAAGGGAGGGACATAGAGGAGATGTGAAAAACTTTAAAAAAATGCTTAAAATATTATATAGGTATAAAGAGGTAGTACTGCTATTAATGAATTTAAGTCTCAGAGATTTTGAATTGAGTAATAAGTTTGTGGATTAAGTGTGTACACAATGGGGGATAGGGTCTACTGGTTAACTATGGGTTTATCTGAGGATGTGCAGGACAAGAGTTAAGTCATATAAAGAAGAACAAAGAGGAAAAGATGGAAAGGATAGGAAAGTGAGAAGAAAAGATCAGAAATTCAGTAGAGCTAGACAAAAAACAAAAAGATAATTAAGAATGAAAGAAAAAGAGAAAGAAGACAAGAAAAGAAAGGAAAACACACATTCACGTATTCCTGAAATAAAAATTATAAGAGGAGAAAGAAAAAAAAAAGTTAATGGAAAACAATTATTTTTTCAGAAGAGCCAAAAATTAAAGATTAATAAAAGTTTTAGAAAAGCAAAAAAATTTTTTTATATAAATAAGGTAACAAAAGACGAAAAAAAAAACAAAACAAAAAAAAGAAAAAAGAAAAGAAGAAGAAGAAAAAAAAAAAGTTCTTTGATTTTTTTTTTTTTTGGGAGGGGTGGGAAGAGTCCTGTATCTCCCTTTTGTCTGTAACCAGAGTCTGGTTGGAGTCTCTGGTCAGCTTGAGGTCCTGTGGCTTGATTGGTTTCTTAAGTCAGTTTGTTGGAACAGGCAGAAAAATGCTCTGCTTTACCCAAGATTTTGAGATCCCCCTCCCAGGTTAGTTTACTGGGAGGGTGATCTGCTTTGAGAATCACAAAAGAGGGGGATGCAGTGATGAGACTAGGTTCTGGGTAGAGTTGAGGCCTTTCTACAAACAGTAGCTTTTCCCTGGGGCTATTTTGTGAAAAAAACTCACAGCACCCAGCCTGGAGCCATTCTCAGGGTTTCTGTTTTTCAATTGATTGTGGTGGCTGCTAGAGGGAGGGGCAGCCTCTGTCTCTGGTTACCCGGTGAGGAGAGCCACTCCAATGGTTGGCGCCTGAGCTGGGTGACTTTTCCCTGGATGGAACTGAGTCTGTGAGGTCACTTCGCCGTTAAGTTCTTTTGACCTGCTAAATGACTTGTTTTATTCCAAGGCCTGAGCTGGAGCTAGCAGCTCCTCCAAGCTTTGTCGGTATCCAAGATGGAGATCACCGGTGCTGGGGGGGGGAGGGGTGGCCTTCCCTCCTCTGCTCCCAGAGAAGGAGTGAGGAAGCCGGGCTTCTACTCACGCCGAGTCTTGGATCCTGGGTAGTCTCTGGTCTGCAAAGTGCAGGATGAAGTTGTCCGCTCCTTGTCGGTTCTTGCTGGTGTTGAGTAGAATCTGCTCGTCCGCTGCGTCTGGCTCCTTCGTCCCGGACTGTGTCTCAGGTGTGCCCCCGCGGCGGCGGTGTTCGCTGCCGCGACCCTGCCGCCGCAATAGCAGCTGCTGGCAGGCGCTCAGATGTGTCTGCTTGGCTTCCCCTCTCTTGACTAACTCTCTGTCCTGTGATGGCACACTTGGTGTGATTCTCTGGCTTGGGACTGTTCACTGGAACTCTGAAAATGTTTTCTATGCAAGAGCTTATTCAGATTCCAGCTTCTCCTCCGCCATCTTCCCGGGAACCGCCTCTGTATGCTATTTCGCAAAAAAAATTGAAAAGTTTGTCAGAATAATGTTAAAAAAATTTTTTACCGAATAATTGTTAGTGTACCACCTAGAATCTGGATATGGTTAGTACGTCTAGAGCATTTTCTCATACTTTCAGTATTTTTGTAAACACATAGAAGAGAAGTAAAATGAGGTGGTTCATACCTATAAACCTAGCTACTCTGAAAATGGAAATGTTGATAGTTACAGTTCAAGATCAAGCTGGAAAACATACAAGAAACGTCCAGCTCAATCAATAAAAGCTGGGTGTGCCAATGTGTGGCTGTCATCCTACCTATGTTGAACATAAAACTAGGAAGTTCACTATCCAGGTAGCCTAGGAATAAACAAATTCAAGATTCAATCTCAAAAACAATCAAAGCAAAAATTGCTGAATGAGGCACGGTTCAAGTGGTCAGATGCCTGCTTGGCAAATGCAAGGCTCTGAATTTGAATCCAAGAACTTACCTCAAAAAATTAAAAGTAAACAATATGAATTTATTCTCTAAATCACTTCTCAGTGCAATTATCTTATGTATTCTTCAAATAATCTGGTAGTGAAGGCAGAGAATTGATTAAACCAGATCAATATAATAGGTGAAATGAACCCCAAGATAGGTATTGAAATGTTTTTTTTTTCTTTCGTTCTTGCAATTATTTCGAACATATTTATAAGATTATTTCTTTGTACTGGGAACACCTAGTTTCTTCATGGCTCACAGGCTGGTGTGCTCATGTGGACCCATTCACCAATTAGGCCTGCTAGGCCCCGAGTTCAGATCCCAGCCCTGCCAAAAGATTCATCTTGATGTCAGAAACAAATCATTGCCCCTGTTTTCCTTTCCTGTGCAACTCCTGGGTGTCAGCTAGGATGGAGAATGCATGGGCCACCCTGTGGTCATGGGAATAAGTTGTTATACATGTCAGCCGAGTTATACTTGTCATCATATATTCAAGAAAATACACAATACATCCATGAATGGCATACAAAATAAAGACAATAACTACACTTAATATACAATGCAGTGCACAGACGGATGTGAATATACATCCCATGTTTCAATGATGCATTGAGGACTATTTGGCCTCCCTGGGGCTCAATCTCAGTTCCTGGGAACAGCCCAGCTCCTTCCTGGCTCACAGTCTGTTGTGATCACGTGGACCCATTGGGCAGTTGGGCTTCCTAGGCCTCAAGTTCGAATCTCAGCACTGCCAAAAATTCACCCTGATGTGAGAAGCCAGTCGTTGCACCTGTTTTCATGTGTTGTGCAAATTCTGGGTCTCAGCTAGGATAGAGAAGGTATAGGCAACTCTATTCTCATGGGAATAGGTTGTCATCCAGTTCACCACGGTTATATCTGTCAACCTATACTCAAGAAAATACACAATACATCAATGAATAAGACACAAAATAAAGATAATGACTACACCAAACGATAGATGTTGCCTACCCATGTTTGGAAATATAGATCCTTTGTTTAATTATGAATTTATGACTATATTGGCCCCCACCAGGACTCCATCTCAGGTCCCAGGAATGGCCTAGTTCCTTAGTGGCTCACAGCCTGGTGTGCTCACCATGACCCATTCACCAATTGGGCATGCTAGGCTTTGAGTTTAAATTCCTGCACTACCAGAAGTTTCATTCTGATGTGAGAAGCCTATGGTGGCACATGTTTTCCTGTCCTGTGAATGTCCTGGGTCTCATTGAGGATGGAGAATGCTATATAGGCAACTCTTAGCCATGGGAATAGGTTGTCATCCATGTCAGCACAGTTATTTCTGTCACCATATGCAATAAAATACACAATACATCCATGGATAAGACAAAAATAGAACGAATAACTACACTGAATGCAAGATGCATACCACATCTGTAGGTAAAGAGAAATCCTATGTTTAAAAAAGATTGGCTTGTTATTTTGTCCAGTTCTGGGGCTTCAAATCAGGCCCTACACCAGGCCTGACATTCTAGTCTTCAAAGATGGTGAGCTTCCCCTTCCCCCACAGTGCAACAGAGTTACTCAGACCTGAGCTCAAATCCCAGCACTGACCAAATATTCATCCTGATGTCAGAAGCCAGTTGTTGTGCCTTTTATCCTCTCCTGTGAAAGTCCTGGGTCTCAAAAATGATGGAGAATGCATAGACAACCCTGTCATCCATGTCAGCACAGTTATACCTGTCACTATACTTATTAAAATACACACTACCTCCATGAATTAGAGGCAAAATAAGGAGAATAATTGCACTGAACACAAGATGCTGTCCACACATGTATGTCAATATAGATCCTATGTTTAAATTATGAATTTATGACTATAGTGGACCACCCTGGGCATCAATGTTGGATTCTGGGAATGGCCACACTCCTTAGTTGCTCACAGGCTCATATGATCACCTTGACTGATTGGCTAATTGGTTTTGCTCTGCCCTGAGGTCAGATCCCAGCACTACCAAGTGGATCATGGAGTAAGAAGGAGAGTTTGAAACTTTTTTTCCTTTTCTCTGAGAATCCTGTGGGTCAGGCATGATGGAGAACATTTCTACAAATCTAGATATTCTGTGATAGGTTGTCATCAATGTAATAAACAGAATGGGTTTCATCATAGTAAAATCAATGGTAAATAAATGAGTAAAACAAAAGATACAAGGAACAACCACACCAAACATGTATGGACTGAACATCTATAGGTAAGTATAAATCCTATGTTTAAAATATATATAAATAATATGTTTTCCAGGGCTAGGTCTTGAATTCAGGACTAGTGAACAGGCCTGATTTATTATCTTCATCTAAGGTGATCTTCCCCTTTATCCACATTGCTGCAGATTTACCCAGATACTGAATTGAAATCCAAAGCCTGTATGAATAAACTGTGAATTGCAAGCCAGGGAGCTAATTTTTTTCTCAGTGTGGGGCTTGAACTCAGGTCTTGGCAAGTCTGCCTCAGCTTCGATCACGCTAGGATCGGGTGCAGCCACTTGACACACAGGTGCTTCTGTGATCCTAGACCCCAAGTGTTGCAGGGAAAACAATGTACAGAAAAAAATGTGGCCTTTTATGTTCTATTCCTTTGCACAGTGACCCTTCTGGGTCTGAATGACACTGTTGCAAAGGGTACTTCACCTTGCATTGCTGAAGGCTGGCAGACTCTCAGGGAAGCCATAGGCCCACATGGCAACATAGGCCCTCATTTCGAATCCCAGTCCTGACACCAACCAATGGCCAGAGGTACTAATAAACTGGTTCCCATCCAAAGGAATAACACTGGAATTTTGTCAACGTCACAGTTGAATGAGTTGTTTGTGAATGATGATCCTATAAAATTAAACAGCAGCATTTCAGAAGGCTGGTTGATTTTATTTAATATTTATGAATCATTAAAAGAATATTATTACTTACAGGAACACAATAATTTCAGGACACTGAGTGCATTCATTAATATTTTCAGGATGAAAACAATAACATTAATTACATGGACGCATAAGAAATACCCAGGAACTGGTAGGAATGTAGTCTATATAACTGAATAATGTATAGACATCTGTGGCACTCTATAAAGATATATATTTATTGGCATATTGTCATCTGCATGTCAATCTGTTCTTATTTCGTTCGCTCCTGGGGCTCATTCTCAGGTCCTGGGAACAACCTGTCAGCTCAATTTGCCCGAGGATGGCATGTTTACACTCAACCATTCATGAATTTGGCCTTGTAGGCCATGAGTTCAGCTGCCAGTGCTGCCAAACAATGAATTGTGGAGTAAGAAGCTGATGGTGACACATGTTTTCCTTTACTGTGAATCTTATGGGTGTCAGGTATGAAGTAGAATACATATGTAGACCTATAGCCTATGTAATCAATGTTCTATGTGCTATAATAGTCAATAAAATAAATGGTCCATACATGAATACAACAAAAATAAAATAACTACACTGAACACACTATGGAGTCAACATATGTATATAAATATAAAACATATATGTAAATTGTACATGAATAGGGTGTTTTCTAGTGCTGGGGATCGATTTCAGGCCTAAGGAACATACATGAATTTCTTGATTTCAAGGAGGCAAGCTTCCCCTTCCCACACAGTGCAACAGAGTTACCCAGACTATTAGTTCCAATCCCAGTCCTGGTAGAAAAAATGTCATCTTTATAGTATGTGAGGCCCAATTCTTAGGTACTTCATTATGCCTCCATTTAATGAATGTGATTGTTTAAATGTTTAATAAAATATTAACTAAAATTGATCAGTGTCGTGTAATGTAATTGTGTATAATTTTATCCTGGAATCTTTCAAGAACTGTTCACTCAATCATGACTTACATCACATTCCATTGTTAGTCATATGGATAGGAACAAGTTTCTTAGGATCTCCTACCATTTGGACATGGCAGGACCAGGATTCAAATTGTGGGCTCCAGCTCCCACCACTTCAACCCGAGGATAGGCAACTGACAAGTCTGTCCAAGAACATCAAGAAGAGCAGTGATTAGGCAGGCACCAGTGGCTCTCAGCAGTCCTCCTTGTTACTTACAAGGCTGTGATAGGAGTATCATGGTCAAAGTCACCCTAAGCAGGAAAATCCTTGAGACCCCTGTCCAACTTCATTGCCAACAAAGCCAGAAGCCTTGTAGCTTTAGTGTAGAGGACCAGCCTTGAACAAAAGCAGCTTATGGATTGTGCCCAGATCCTGAGTCCAAGGTCTGGGACTGGCAACAAACAGAAACGCACAACAATCTGTGTAGACATCCAGCTAAAGCAGGTCTCCCTCTTGTCTCCAACTGAATAGGACAGAATACCCTGGGAAAAGAGCTTTGAGAACAGCTGTCATCTTGACTCCCCCCATTCTGCTTGCTTCACAGGATTCTGGCCACACCCCCACTCTTTCATGCTTCTTTTTGACCAATGGGATACAAGAATGGTGGTCACGCCCACATTCCATGCTGCCTGGTAGCACTGGGATTCCCTGTTAGTTTACACCACTACCAGCAGTTGAGGAAGGTAGAGGTGGCTGAGTGGTGAGGAAGAGACTCGAGGTGACTTTGAAGTATAGTAAAAAAATGATGGTCCCACCCCAACCCGGCCCTTTACACGGTGCCAGGTTTCAAACCTCAGGCAATGGTGTGCTGCCAGCCTGCATAAATCCCCGACCTGGTCCCTGCCCCGAGTCTTCTGCTCTGGGCCCATGTGTCCGCAATGCTGTCGCCATCGCTGCTGCCCCATTTGGAGCAGCTGCCAACAGCTTCTCCCAGCATCACAGGTGAGTGGGCGTCCCAACACCAACCTACCCTGGGTCAAACACCCCTCTGGGAGCACTATGACCCCCCTACTTGTTTCCTCTCCCTGGCTCTGATGAGCCATCTTTCTGTCTTGATCATTTCTGAGATAGAAACTAAATATATGCTCAGGCTGGACTGGATGGCGGTTCTCTTCTGAAAGGTATGCTCCACCAAGCCTGGTCCTCTGTAGTTGGGATGGTAGACATGTGGTGTCATGCTCAGTCATAGGTTTAGATGGATTATTCCAAACTCAGTCCACAGCAGTGGATTCTTGACCACTCGTGCAGCTCTTGGTAGGGCCTCAACCATTGGACCTCAGTCTCCTCACAGGAGAGTTCTGAGGTAACAAGGGATTTATACAGAGAGATCTCTGGAGAATGGCTCGGCAGAGTGGGCGAGGCCTTCAGATAAGGTTTTGGCAATTCTGTGAGCATATAACAGGAAGATACCAGAAAGGGCTCAGGTGGGGCCTGTTATAAATCATTGAACAGGTGTGGGATTATGAACCGAAACATGGCTCTCTTTCATTATTACACTATCCCCATGAAGAAGGAGATCCTTCACTTTGTTCAGTTTTGCAGCTGGGGAAACAGAGGCACAGAGAAGCCAGGTGACCCACTTATGACCTCAAGTTCACAGGAAGCTCGGCCTGACTTCTCTACCATGCTCCCTAGGACAATGCGTGCTATTCAGTCCACTTCTTGTGGTGGGAAGTTCACTTCTTTTCAGTCATGGGTCTTGAACTCTAAGATTGGACACTGTTCCCAAGCTCCTCATCTCAAAGTTAGCGCTCTATCACTTGAGCCCACAGTGCCACTTCCAATTTTCTGGTGGTTCTTTAGAGATAAGATTCTCACAGTTGTTCCTGCCTGGGCTGTCTATGAACCATGATCCTCATATCTCAGCCTCCTGTGTAGTTAGGATTAGAGTTTTATGCCACTGGCACCCGATTTAAGTGTAATTTTTATTTTCTTTCTCTGTCTCTCTCTGTCTCTCTGTCTCTCTCTCTCTCACTCTCGCTCTCAGGAACTGGTAGAATGGGTGCTATAGGAGGTGGTCCAACGTCCCCAGGTGGCTGGAACCCAAGATGGCCCACTCATTCTTGAGATGAGCTGTGGGTCAGGAGCTGTCTCATTCAGCGTATTGATACATCTCCATGAGGTAAGCCCTCTATGCCCTTGAAAGACTGTGAGCGTTATTCATTGTCCATCTAGCTTTACTGGATTTACTATATTGTTTTCTTTTCTACATCATTTTCTAGCACCTGGCCAATATTATGGTACATAGTTACTGGATGAAAATGTAATGTCAACTTAAGAAAGTCATTTAGGGATCTGGGAATGTGGCTTCATGATATGGTGATTGCCTAGCAGGCATGAAACCCTGAGTTCAATTCCTCAGTACCACATAAACAGAAAAACACTGGAAGTGGTGCTGTGCCTGAAGTGGCACAGTGATAGCCTTGAGCTAAAAAGCAAAAAAAAAAAAAAAACAAACCCAAACCAAAACAAAACCAAAAAACATTTAGTTAGTAAATGCAAAATAAAGAACCCATACTTGGAATATATAATTGCTCCTGCCATACTGACACCTGACAATAGTCCCTAATTCATGTACTTTACTTATATTAGGATATTATGTTGAAAAAAATTTTGTTCATTAGGTGACAGCAATTAATGGCTTGAATGTGCTCAGATGTCAAGTGAAGATTAATTCTGGAAATTCAAAGCTTCCAGGTTTTTGAATGGTCACTGCTAATCACAATGAGAAGGGTAGTCTGAGATTTGGAAGTCTTTTTGGTTAGTCATGGCACCAAAACGGCAGAGGCAAAGTAACAGTTGTGACAGAGGAAAAGGAATAACTCCAGAGTTAAGCAATAAATGATAGTAACTAAGGTATACCAGAAACTGTTTTAGAGAACTCTTTTTGGTTATTGAACAAATAGTTATCAACGAGTCTTATTCCTCATTACCTTTAGCATTCTAAATCTCTTAGGCTACTTGTTAATCTCTGTGTAATAAATGTATCTCCTTCTGTGCTGTTTATTCTTACCTTATCTTCTTTGCTTTCTGAAAATCTCAGCCTTTCTATATTTCTCTATGAACATTTCCTGATACTAAATACACCTACACAGATGACAGAGAATGCTAATTTAAGGGTCCCATAGCTCATGAATCATTAATGAAACAACATGGAAAAGGAGGACATATTTATTGTTACCACAAATTTTCTGAAAACCTGCAATGCCATCATTTGATTCAAATTTCCATCATTTGTCTACATAGTGTCATTCAGTGCACGTAAGCACAAATATGAGCTGGGTGCTGGTGGTTCACGCCTGTAATCCTAGCTATTCTGGACACCAGATGATTGTGGTTCAAAGCCAGCCTGGTCAGGAATGTCCATGAGACCTTTATCTTCAATTAACCACCAGAAAGCCTGAAGTGGTGCTGTAGCTTAAGCCGTAGAGTGCTCAACTTGAGCTGAAGCGCTGAGGGAGTGTGCCCAGGATCAGAGTTCAAGCCCCACAACCAACAAAAAGTGCAATTATAGCCTTAAGTTTCCCCAAAAGTTAGGACAAGATCAATAATCTTGCCAAGCAGAAAAAATATCAAATGATTCAGTGCACCTATTTTGCTGAGTTATTTAAGTTATGGCTTCTTTGCTAGACATAGTCTCTTCCTTAAAAAATTGTCAAATATTAGCTTTACAATAAACTTCATCTAATATTTCTTGTTTCAAAAGAGAAGTCTATACAGTTGATGTCACTTAGCTTTCTTACTATCTTAATACAAAGCCAAACCAAGCAGGAGAGTCTGTCAAACTCTTATCGCAAATTGAACACCAAAAAACCAGAAGTGGAGTTTTGGCTCAAGCAGTAGAGTACTAGCTTTGGGGGCAGGTGGACACGAAAGACAGCTGTTCAAGAACAGAATCCAGCCTCTGGGTTCAAGCCCCAGAACCAACACAAACTAAACAAACAAGCAAATAAAAATCCCAGATATTTTTTGGGACCTTCTTTAAAGAAGTACTGGTAAGAGAAGAGGCTCCTTTTGTTGATTATATTCAATGGATCCTGCTTTTTTGGAATCCGTTTTGCTCTGGAGAACTCAGGACCAGACCAAAGGAATTGATAACTGTCTCCTATATCAAGAGAATCATCTCAGGGGTGAAATATCCATCCATAAGACACTTTGAAACCTCCATGTCTTTGTTCCTTCGCAGGAGAACACTTTTAAAACAACGTTATTTCCTTTTGTTCTATGCTGGCCTTCAAATGGTACATTATTTCTTTTTGTAACGCTCTGAACTAGAAGTTTACAGAAAAATTTTATATGAGTAAAGAACACACTCGAAAAAGCCAGGGACAGAGTTTCCTTCAAGCGTTGGGATACTTTTCTTGTACTCTAAAAAGGAAAGCACAAGGAAACTTGAACTTTGTTATTCCTCTATGTTCCATTCCTCTCCTGGGTCAGTTTCCACATCCAGTAACAGTTACTTCTAGTAACAATCGATGGTGCTGCTTGAGGTATAATGAATATTTTCTGGCTTCACTGAAATATCACTAGAACACCTATGGACCTGAGGTAACACGTGTTTCAGAGACAACTTAGTAAAGAGAAAATATGAAATTTATATTGCTTATTAATACATTATACATGAGTACATTGAGTTCAAACTTTGTAAGTTCTCTGTAAATTAAGGCGAATTTTAAATGGGAAGAAGATTCTCAGAACATTCTTTTTGTGAGTGTACGTGCTGCTCATTATTTCCCAAGTGTACATGAGCTATCAGTAAGGGAAACAATAGCAATAATAGGAGAAAGAGAAGTTCTGTGTTTAAGTATAAAGGTTCAATACAATATAGAAGACTACAAATAAGGCAACATTGAAACAATAAAGCCAAGTCCATTATGTAGATTTATGGGAGTGATAAACAGAAAGGACCACTCCTACGTGGAACATGAAGTATGAGGCCTATCTCATTCTAAATCATGCTTGCTAAACATGCAACTTTGTAGAAAGAAGAATGGAAGAATAATTCTTTTTCCAATGAAAGTCAGATATAAGAGCAAGGATTTAACTGGAAAAAAATGTCCATCTTGTGAGAGGAGCGATTATGGTAGCAATGAACTGGTGGCTAAGATCACATTTCTTTTTTTTTCTTTACACACACACACACACACACACACACACACACACACACATATTTGTTGACTCAGGATATGTAATATGTGTGTTCATCTATCTTTATAAAAATTCTTGAGTTAGGGCTGGGAAGGTGGCTCAGTGGTAGATCGCTTGCCTCGAATGCATGAGGCCCTGGGTTCGATTCCTCAGCACCATTTAAGCAAAAAAGAAAAAAGCTGAAATTGGCGCTGTGACTCATGTGGTAGAGTGCTAGCCTTGAGCTGAAGATCTGTGGGAAAGAGCCCAGGCCAAGAGTTCAGGCCCCATGACTGGACACCCCACCAAAACAAAAAAAAGTATTCTTGAGTTAAAAATCTGGGCTACAGCTTAGACATTACCCTCACAGAAATGTTTGTAGTTCAAAAGTTGATATTCCTGGAGAAATAAAACCTAAGAATGTAAAGGAGTCTGGGAAGTTAAGTTTGCATCCAGCCTGGGCAGAACACTCTTTGCAACAGTATATAAAATTAAGCAGTCAAAAGCTGGATTGGAAGAATGGGTCAGGTCATGGAATACCAGTCATGAGCAAGATTGCTGAATAAGAGCTTGAAGCTTTTGCATACATACATACAAACATACACATGCACACAAAGGCACTTATATGCGCACACACAAATACACAAATGAAACAACTCTCAGAATGTGTAGAAAAGTTAGAAAAAAACAGAATATATATTCTGAAGAAGACTAGAATCAAGTGATAATTTTTAATATTAAAAAGTCCTCAAATGAACTTCCTTCAAATAAGTTTGAGTATATTACCTAGGTAGGGACCAGAGATAGTAAGTGAGTCAATTAATCGTTATTAAAGGGATCGCATCCATGGAGGAATGAATCAGAGACCCCGCAGGTGCATCTGAAAATATTCATATCCTGTGTCAAATGTTAGAACATCTTTGAAAATAGTAGATAAACTGTCTGAACAGTCACTCTGGTGTATAGTATCCCTGGAGAAGTTCCGAATTCGTAGTCTGTATCTAGATTAAATAAACCAAGAAACTATGGCAGGACAATGTGATACAAACCTAGAATTCTAGCACTGAGATTAAGACAGGAGATTAGAGAGTGGAATCACATAGTGATACCTTCCCTGGACCAGGTAGTATACTTTTGTCTTAATAAAACAAATCAAACAAGAAAGGAATGCATAGTTGGAAGTTTGGGCTAATTTTGTCATTATGTTTTGAGAAGTCAAATTTCCTGTTGAAATGCAACTCATACTTAATCCTCACTTGTGTTTTAAATTCTCTCTTAATTACAGAACATTCCTAGATGCAAAATCACACATGATTCCCATCCAAAATTTGAAAAAGTATGTTATCATTATAATGTTATATCCCAAAGAAATGATGAAGGATTACAAAACTTAAGCCTGGAAAAATTGCAAAGTACCTCTAATGTAGGATTTTTTGGGGGGGAGGAGGACCCGGTCTTGGGGCCTGAACTCTGGGCCTGGGCGCTGTCCCTCAGCTCTTCAGCACAAGGCTAGCACTCTACCACTTGAGTCACAGCGCCACTTCCGGCTTTTTTCTTTCGCTTATGTGGTGTTGGGGAATTAAACCCAGGCCTCAGGCATGCAAGGCAAGCACTCTACCACTGAGCCACCATCCAAGACCTAATGTACGATTTTGAAGATCTTGATAAATTAGAATTTATATTTAAAATAAATATTTTGAATTTTTTGTAATTTTATATTTTATAGGAATCTACAAAATTCTTTTTAAGTAGAGTGTTTAATTGACAAATTCACAAATGATTTTGCATTCTATTTGCCTAGAATATTCTTTCAAGAGAGTTATAATTAGAACTTAGTTAATAGATAATGCCAACAGTTCTTGTATAAAATTATAATTTGAACGTTGAAGACAGAGTTGCCAACAAATTGATGATATTGATTTATAAATTTAGAATAAGAGCAATTTTGGGATTCTTTGGTATAACATGGTATGAAGAGAATAATCGTGTGACATCTTTCTTCTACCTGTATGTAACACAGGAAGCAATTTCCTTAATTATCTGCTACTGTATACACTGAGACATATGTTAGGTTTGGGGTTTGTTTTTATTTTTGTTTTTGTTTTATTGGTTTGTCCTACGGCTTGAACTCTGGGCCTGGACACTGTCTCTGAGCCTGTCTATGCTCAAGGCTCGTGCCCTACCACTTCAACTTCAGTGCCACTTGCGTCTGGCTTTTGCTGAGAAGTTTATTGGAGATAAGAATCTAGGGAAACTTTCTGCTTGGGTGGGCTTTGAACTGTAATCTTCCGAACTTAGCATCCAGAATTTATATGATGGTTAAAAAAGTATAAACATAAATAGTATTTGCAAGTGTTCCGATCCCAAGAATACCAGTGGGGGGAAAATGATGTAACCCAGTTTGTTGGGGTGTTTTTTCCAGAACATGTATGGCATCACATTAGCAGAGTTGTATTTTTTCACAATAGAGATAAGCTATTCATGATGTGAATTAAGGGAAGATTGAGGTGTACCCTAAAATTTTGAAATTGTTGGGTTAGGATGACTCTATATCATAAATATTGGTATTGATGTTCATAAAACTAATAGCTTATTGTGATAAACAATTGCTTACTCTTGAAGAATTAATTATTACCAGTGCTAATTAGTTTTATCCTCTACCAGAAAGTGGTTATTTTTCTGTTGACTCTCAATCTGTAACACCCCGTTGGAAAATGCATCAATTGCAGAATTTCATAACATGCAAGCTGGTACTGTTTTGAATCTCTCAGGTATGGAATTTTTTGAATTTGAAAATGAGTAGTTACTAGTCATTGGAATGTTGAAGAACACATATACTCTGTCTTCGTAACAACTTATTTACTTTTAAAAGTTATAGGTTTCCATAGAATTAAACTGTTTTCGCTTTTAGTGTGAGAAAGTACTATATTTATTCTTTTTTCAAAATATTGGTAAATATATTGTAAAAATATTGTCTATTCGGATAGCATTCAAGTTGATGGTACTCTGATAAAAAGGGGGTAATTAATTCAAATTAGACGACAAACAGTATTGATTTTTAAAAAGTTACTCCAAAAAGAATATTTACTATACCAATACAGTTTAATTTTATTTCATGCAGCTTATTTATTAAATTTCATTTTATTGTCAAAGTGATGTACCGTGGGGTTACAGTAATTTTAAGGTAGTGAATACATAACTTTTCAAACTTGTTACCACATCCCTCATTTCTTCACAGTCTTCCTTTACCCCAATACCCTTCACAACTTGTAACATACATTTCCAACATATTGTCTTGTGAGTATTGCTATTGCATTGGTTTGCCTTTTAACTTTGTCACACCATTTTGTTGTTCCTCTTCCCTTCCCTAATTAAGGTAAATATATACACAATACACAGGCTACCAAAATCAAATACAGTAGGGAATAAAGCATAGGGAATAAAACAAAAAGAAAATAGAAATCACGTAGTACATTAAAAACAACAACCGCAAAAAATAATCTCTACTTCCATGTCTTGAAGGTCATTTTGCTCAGAATCAGCTTATAGGGTTATATATATGCATAACAAAGCCTCAAGAAAATAATAGTTTCATGGACACTATATTATGAAAACAACATGTTAACTGTTATTGATGGTAACGGTGGAGTTAGGATTGGTGAATTTGCGGTTCTAATAAAGGAATTTCAAAAGAGTTTTAAAATTATGAGAGGTAAATTTTAATTTGTTCAAATTTTTTTAACAACTTGGCCTATTATGAAAATTTAAAATTGCTTGGTTGAATAGGCTTTCATGCAAAGTAATCCATGGAGACTTAGCTGAGAGGGAGCAATGTGGATGAAGATGGCTCATTTTCACACTAAAAAAACAAACCTCAGAAACCTTGCTATAAATCCTGTAGGTTCCCTTGAGAATTGTCCTTACCCAGGAAATCTACTCTTACTGTGTGAAACAAGGTTGTAGTGGAATTTAAATTCAAAGTTCTTTAAAAAAAGACATCAAAATTTGTGAAATGACTTTAATTACCAAACAGTAATTCTCTGAAAAAGATAATTTGGGTCAAAATATTTAAGGAGAAAGTGCCCTCAACAATGAAAGAAGGTATTGGGTTTACACTTTTCTGTTTCTAATATCTTCTACAATGACTTTGCACGTGAAGCACTGAACCACAGAAAAAATCTGATTGGTTACTTGAAACCGATGATTTCACATTTCTTAGTAGCTCCTTATTAACATGAGAAAGTGAAGACTTCTCTTATTACATAAGCCAAAATGTTTTGGAATCAGAAAAGAATTGAGCAAATTGAAAAGGCAAGAAAACGGATTCTTAGAAGCCCAAGGTAAGCATATTGGTTTCAGCAGTGGAGGGAGGCCAAACTTTTGATATAGATTGGTGTAATATTTTTGCTAACTAAAGTGATTTTACAGAGCCTATTTAACTCACTACAATTTAGAAGGGATTGAATGAAGATATGAAAATAAATTCCACATCCAAATAAAAGAGTTTTAAAAGAGAAACCATGAAGATTTAGAAGTGGGGAAAGCCTTATAGTCCTTCACCTTCACTAGACTTGAAGCCAAGAATCTGTGATTTGTTGGAAATCAGGCAAGATCTAAGAGGAGGACAGAGAAATAGCACATAGGAGCATTGTCCTTTTGTAACAGATACTGTCATCCAAGGTATGGGTGATTATACTCTATTCTTTTCCATACATCCTGCTGAGCAAATGCAAGTCCAAGAGAAAAATAATCTATTGAAATAATTTTGGAAAGAATAGCTTCACTGCTCCTGATATTGTATCTAAGGAGAGTCAGTGCACCTACTTGTACTGAGCTATTTAATTTAAAAATTGTCAAACATTAGCTTTACAATAAACTTCATGTAATATTTCTTGTTTCAAAAGAGAATTCTATACAGTTGATGTCACTTAGCTTTCTTATTACTTAATTCAAAGCCAAACCAGGAAGGAGAGTCTGTCAAACTCTTATAGCAAATTGAACACCAAAAATCCAGAAGTGGAGTTATGGCTCAAGCAGTAGAGCATTAGCTTTGGGAGCAGGTGGGCAGGAAAGACAACTGTTCAGGTGCATGATCCAGCCTCTGGGTACAAGCCCCAGAACCAGCACAAACTAAACAAAAAAGCAAATAAAAATCACAGATCTTTCTTTGGGACCCTCCCTAAAGGAGTACTGGTCTGAGAAGAGGCTCCTTTTGCTGATCATACTCACTGGAATCTGCTTTTTTGGAATCCTTATTGCTCTGGAGAACGCAGGACCAGACCAAAGGAATTGATAACTGACTCCTGCATCAAGAGAATCATCTCAGGGGTGAAATATCCATCCATATGACACTTTAAAACTTCCATGTCTTTGTTCCTTTGCAGGAGAACACATTTAAATCAACGTTATTTCCTTTTGTTCTATGCTGGCATTCAAATGGTACATTATTTCCTTTTGAAATACTTTCAACTAGAAGTTTACAGAAAAATTTTATATGAGTAAAGAACACACTCGAAAAAGCCAGGGACAGAGTTTCCTTCAAGCGTTGGGATACTTTTCTTGTACTCTAAAAAGGAAAGCACAAGGAAACTTGAACTTTGTTATTCCTCTATGTTCCATTCCTCTCCTGGGGTCAGTTTCCACATCCAGTAACAGATACTTCCAGTAACAATCGATGGTGCTGCTTGAGGTATAATGAATGTTTTCTGGCTTCACTGAAATCACACTATGACACCTTTGGCCTGAGGTAACACGTGTTTCAGAGACAACTTAGTAAAGAAAAAATATGAAATTTATATTGCTTATAAATACATTATACATGACAACATTGAGTTCAAACTTTGTAAGTTCTCTGTAAATTGAAGCGAATTTTAAATGGGAAGAAGGTTCTCAGAACATTGTTTTTGTGAGTGTATGTGCTGTTCATTATTTCCCAAGTGGACATGAGCTAACAGTAAGGGAAACAATAGCAATAATAGGAGAAAAAGAAGTTCTGTGTTTAAGTATAAAGGTTCAATACAATATAGAAGACGACAAATAAGACAACATTGAAACAATAAAGCCAATTCCAGTATGTAGATTTATGGGAGTGATATACAGCAAGCAAGACTCATACGTGGAACATGAAGTATGAGGCCAATCTCATTCTAAATCATGCTTGGTAATCATGCAACTTCGTAGAAAGTAGAATGGAAGAATAATCCTGTTTCCAAAGCAAGTCAGATATAAGAGCATGGATTTAACTGGAAAAAAATGTTCATCTTGTGAGAGCAGGGATTATACTAGCAATGAACTGGTGGCTAAGATCACATTTCTTTTATTTTTTCTTTACTTATATATGTATATTTTTTGTTGGCCGTGGTCTTGGCACTTGAACTCTGGGCCTGTGAGCTGTCTCTCTACTATTCAGCTCAAGGCTAATGCTCTACCACTTCATCACAGTGCCATTTCCAGTTTTCTTTTAGTTAATTGGAGAAAAGAGTCTCTGGGCCTTTCCTACCTGGACTGGCTTTGAACCCCAATCCTCATATCTCACCACAACCCAGCTTACAATCACATTTCTAACAGTGTACACTCAGGATATGTAATGTGTGTGTTCATTTATATTTATAAGAATTCTTGAGTTAGGGGCTGGGAAGGTGGCTCACCGGACCACCCACCAAAACAACAACAACAAAAAAGAATTCTTCAGTTAAAAATCTAGGCTACAGCTTAGACATTATCCTCACAAAAATATTTGTAGTTTTTTTTTTTCTTTTTGGGGTCCGGTAGTGGGGCCTGTACTCTGGGCCTGGGCGCTGTCCCTCAGCTCTTCAGCTGAAGGCTAGTGCTCTACCACTGGAGCCACAGTGCCACTTCCGGCTCTTTTCTTTTTGCTTATGTGGTGCTGAGGAATCGAACCCAGGGCCTCAGGCATGCAAGGCAAGCGCTCTACCACTGAGCCACCTTCCCAGCCCCAAAATATTTGTATTTAAAAGTTGATACTCCTGGAGAAATAAAACCTAAGAATGTAAAGGAGTCTGGGAAGTTAAGTTTGCATCCAGCCTGGGCAGAATACTCTTTGCAACAGTACATATAATAAAGCAGCCAAACCTGGATTGGAAGATGGCTCAGGTGATGGAATATCAGTTATGAGCAAGATTGCTGAATAAGAGCTTGAGGATTTTGCATACATACATACAAACATACACATACACACAGAGGCACTTATATGTGCACACACAAATACACAAATGAAACAACTCTCAGAATGTGTAGAAAAGTTAGAAAACAACAGAATATATAGCCTGAAGAAGACTAGAAACAAGTGATAATATTTAATATTAGAAAGTCCTCAAGTGAACTTCCTTCAATAAAGTTTGAGAATATTACATAGGTAGTGACAAGAGATAGTAAGAGAGTCAATTAATCATTATTAAAAGGATTGCATCCATGGAGGAATGAATCAGAGGCCCCGCAGGTGCATCTGAAAATATTCATATCCTGTGTCAAATGTTAGAACATCTTTGAAAATAGTAGATAAACTGTCTGAACAGTCATTCTGGTGTATAATATCCCTGTAGAAGTTCAGAATTGGTAGTCTGTATCTCGATTAAATAAACTAAGAAACTATGGCAGGGCAATGTGATACAAGCCTAGAATTCTAGCACTGAGATTAAGACAGGAGATTAGAGAGTGGAATCACATAGTGATACCTTCCCTGGACCAGGTAGTATACTTTTGTCTTAATAAAACAAAACAAACAAGAAAGGAATACATAGTTGGAAGTTTGGGTTAATTTTGTCATTATGTTTTGAGAAGTCAAATTTCCTGTTGAAATGCAACTCATACTTAATCTTCACTTGTGTTTTAAATTCTCTCTTCGTTACAGAACACTCCCAGATGGAAAATGACTCATGATTGCCATCCAAAATTTGAAAAAGTAAGTAATCATCATTCTGTTGTATCCCAAAGAAATGATGAAGGATTACAAAAACTTAAGCTTGGAAAAATAGCAATTCATCTAATAATAATTCTTCTAAAAATAACATTCATCTAATGTAGGATTATGAGGATCTTGCTGAATTAGAATTTAGATTTAAAATAAATATTTTGATTTTGTTGGTAATTTCATATTCTATAGGATACTACAAAATTCGTTTTAAGTAGAGGGTTTAATTGACAAATTCACAAATGATTTTGCATTCTACTTGCCTAGAATATTCTTTCAAGAGAGTTAAATTAGAATTTAGTTAATAGATAATTAAAATAGTTCATGTATAAAATGATAATGTGAATGTTGGAGACAGAGTTGCCAAAAATTGATGATATTAATTTATAAATTATAATAAGAGCAATTTTTTGAGGATTTGGTATAACAAGGTATGAAGAGAATAATCGTGTGACATCTTCTTTCTTCTACCTGTATGTAACACAGGAAGCAATTTCCTTAATTATTTGCCACTGTATACAATGAGAAAAATGTTAGGTTTGGGGTTTGTTTTTATTTTTATTTTTGTTTTATTGGTTTGTCCTAGGGCTTGAACTCTGCGCCTGGACACTGTCTCTGAGCCTGTTTATGCTCAAGGCTCGTGCTCTACCACTTCAACCTCAATGCCACTTGTGTCTGATTTTTGCTGATAAGTTTATTGGAGATAAGAATCTAGGGAATCTTCCTGCCTCGGTGAGCTTTAAACTGTAATCTTCTGATCTTAGCATCCACAATTTGTATGATAGTTAAAAAAGTATAAATATAAATAATATTTGCAAGTGTTCCAATCTCAAGTATACCAGTGGTGGGAAAATGATGCAAACAAGTTTATTGTGGTGTTCTTTCCAGAACATGTATGGCATCACATTAGCAGAGTTGCATTTTTTTCACAATAGAGATAAGCTATTCATGATGTGAATTAAGAGAAGTTTGAGGTGCACCCTAAAAGTTCTAAACTGTTGGGCTAGGATGTCTCTATATCATAAATATTGGGATTGGTGGTCATAAAAATAATAGCTTACTGTGATAAAAAATTGCTTACTCTTGAAGAATTATTACCGTTGCTAATTAGTTTTATCTTCTACCAGAATGTAGTTATTTTTGTGTTGAATCTCAATCTGTAACACCCCATTTGAAAATGCATCTATTGCAGAATTACATACCATGCAAGCCGGTACTGTTTTGAATCTCTCAGGTATGGAATCTTCCGGAATTGAAATGAGTAGTTATTAGTCATTGGAAAGTTGAAGAACACATATATCCTGTCTTTTTAACTGCTTATTTACTTTTAAAAGTTATAGGTTTCCATAGAATTAAACTGTTTTCGCTTTTAATATGAGAAAGTACTATGTTCTTTTTTCAAAATATTGGTAAGTATATTGTGAAAATATTGTCTAGCCAGATAGCATTCGAGTTGATGGTCCTCTGATTAAAAAGGGATAATTACTTCAAATTAGATGCCAAACAATATTGATTTTTTTAAAAGTTACTGCATAAAGAATAATATTTACTATACCAATACAGTTTAATTTTATTTCATGCAGCTTATTTTTAAAATTTAATTTTATTGTCAAAGTGATGTATAGTGGGGTTACAGCAATTTTAAGGTAGTGAATACATAACTTTCCAAACTTGTTACTCCATCCCTCATTTTCTTCAGTTATCCTTTACCCCAATACCCCTCACAAGTTGTAATGCACATTTCCAACATATTGTCTTGTGAGTATTGCTGTTGCATTGGTTTGCCTTTGTCCTTTGTATCACCATTTTGTTGTTCCTCTTCCCTTCCCTCATTAAGGTAAATATATACACAATACACAGGCTACCAAAATTAAATACAGCAGGGAATAAAGCATAGGGGAAAAACCCAAAAGAAAATAGAAATCACATAGTACATTAAAAACAACAACCGCAAAAAATACTCTCTGTTTCCATATCTTGGAGTTCATTTTGCTCAGAATCAGATTATAAGGTTATATATATGCATAACATAGCCACTGGAAAATAATAGTTTCATGGACACTATATCATAAAAACAATATGTTAACTGTTTTTGATGGTAAAGGAGGAGTTAGGATTGGTGAATTCGTGGTTCTAATAAAGGAATTTCAAAAGAGTTTTAAAATTATAACAGGTAAATTTTAATTTGTTCAAACTTTTTAACAACTTAGCTATTATGAAAATTTAAAATTGCCTGGGAAAATAGGCTTTCATGCAAAGTAATCCATGGAGACTTATCTGACAGGGAGCAATGTGGGTGAAGATGGCTCATTTTCACACTAAAAAAACAAACCTCAGAAACCTTGCTATAAATCCTGTAGGTTCCCTTGAGAATTGTCCTTACCCAGGAAATCTACTCTTACTGTGTGAAACAAGGTTGTAGTGGAATTTAAATTCAAACTTCTTTAAAAAAAAAAAAGACATCAAAATTTGTGAATTGACTTTAATTACCAAACAGTAATTCTCTGAAAAAGATAATTTGGATCAAAATATTTAGGGAGAAAGTGCCCTCAACAATGAAAGAAGGTATTGGGTTTAGACTTTTCTATTTGTAATACTTTCCACAATGCCTTTGCACATGAAGCCCTGAACCACAGAAGAAAATCTGATTGGATACTTGAAACCAATGATTTCACATTTCTTAGTAGCTCACAAAATATAATATCCTTATTAACATGAGATAGAGAAGACTTTTCTTATTACATAAGCCAAAAAGTTTTGGGATCAGAAAAGAATTGAGCAAATTGAAAAGGCAAGAAAACGCGTACTTAGAAGCCCTAGCTAAGCATATTGGCTTCAGCAGTGGAGGGAGGCCAAACTTTTTGATATACATTGTCTTAATATTTTTGCTACCTAAAGTGATTTTACAGAGCCTATTTAGATCACTACAATGCAGAACAGATTGAATGAAGACATGAAAATAAATTCCACATCCAATAAAAAGAGTTGTAAAAGGAAAACCATGAAGATGTAGTGTCGGTAGAGCCAGTCAGATCTGGTTGAGTCAGCTAGAGTAGCAGTTGAAGCACATTTCTTGCTCATAGAGACATGATCCACATGATCCACAGGCATGTCTGCCTAGCTTGCCATCCATGATCTGTCCATACTCCGTACATTCCTCCGGGGGACAAAAATGTGCCTGTCACCAAGCAGTGCTCATCACAAGTGCCTTACAGCAACTCTCTGCTAAGTAATTGGCTGGGAAGGACTCAGGAGGTTGGGAAAGCTGGGGCTTTAAAATCACCCCCTTGTGCAGAAATAAACGAGACCTGCTTAAGCCTGTTCTCCCAACGTGTGTTCCTTGTGTGCTTCGTTCAAGCTTACCTCCTGCCAGAGACTAGCCCTACAAGTGGTGCCTAACGACAGGCTCGATTGCTTTTGGCAGATAGATGGTCTAGGGTCTAGTGCAAGGTTAGTGCCTCTATGGGTAACCTTCCCCCCGCAGCAGGAGAGCCTCAATCATGAGCACTTGTTGCCCTCTTCTGGAGTAGGCAGATAAAAGTATCACAAAAGGAAGCTAGTTTAATATGGGAAATAGTGAGTGAATTGTGTCCCTGGATTGACACTGGGGACATTTGGGATCCAGACAGGTGGACCCACGTCCTTCAGGAAGCTCATAAAAAGGAAATCCGTGAAGGCGCTGAGCTGCCCCTAACCTTTTACCCCATCATAGTAGGTATTCAAGCCTGTTTATCAGGGAAAGAAGAAGGGGAAACTCTGTAGGCATTTAACACCTCGCTGCAAGAAGAAACAACAAAAGGAAAATTGCGAAGCTGCTCAAGCACTCCCATCTTCTTGTGATACAGCAAACAATTCCAGCAAGAACACAGATATCCAACAACTTCCACTATCAAGTGACACAGGGGGCTGGCCAGCTATGCTTGTAAAACCGCCTCTCCCACACTATCAGTCCCAGGAAGCCTGCCCAATCACTTCTTTTTGCTGTTTAGGCCAGCCTGGGAACTCCCCTCAGAAAACTTTGTATCCTTGGGCAGAGATATCCAACTTTGCCCAAGAACAAAAACCCATTGTTCCCCATGTAATACAACAGTTGTTCATGGGCCCCACAACTATCATGGCAACGACAGCCAAGCCTATAAATGAACCCCAGTTCATATTCCCGGTAAACGTCCACCGAACCTCTGTATGACCTAACCAATGGTATCCCCATGACCCAAAAGTACTTGACAAATACTGGGCCGCTGTCAGGGAAGATGGGTTACAGTCCCTGAATGCTCAACAGATGCTTGAAACCCTTAGCATTGATCTTAACTGCCCCATGATTGGAAGAGTTTAATGAACACAGCATTATCTTCAGGGTCTTCCTTTTATGGAAGGCTGCTTTTTCTGATGAATGTTAACAACAAAGCACACAAAATATCACTACCAGAGGGCAGGATGCCACCATGGGGGACCCTGATTTTTTAAAAGGTGAGGCAGCTTATGCGTCTCCTGCCGCACAAGCAGTAGCACCTCCACAGTACTTTGACCAAGTACGCCTCTGTGCGTTGAGGGTTGTCTCCTCAGTCCCTTCTAAAGAAGGGAACAAACAACTAAAACCCCTCATACAACGTCCCAATGATCTTTTCACTGACTTCGTTGCCTTTGTTCAAGAAGCAGTGGCCTGGAAAGTATCCCATGCTGAAGCCTGAGATGTGCTAATCAAGAGCCTAATATGGGAAGGGGCTACACAGGAATGCAGAAAAGCCATTGCCCCTGAACGAAATATGGAGATCACTGATTGCATCCTATCCACCAAAGATTTGGGGTCATCAACTCATGCTGAGTATCCTTGCACCTCCTTTAGCCTCTATGACTGCCAGTGCTCGCGCGTCCCCTAATGGCAGAATGGGAAATCGACCTTGTTGGGGATGTGGCAGAACTGGTCATTTTATAAAGGATTGCCCATCACTCTGGGGCTCACCCAAAAGAAAACAACCTCCTTCTGTATGTCGTAAATGCAAAAAGGGTTTTCATTGGACCTCTGAATGCTGCTCTACGACTCAGCCTTTCAACTAAATAAGCGGCAGTCCTCAGCCCCGACCACAATAGGACAAAGGCAACAGCCACCACCTCAAGTATTATGGACTACTCCTACCCAAAATGGAAAAGCTAGAATGAAACTTAAAATCAATGGAACAGAATTTAAGGGCATCATTGATACAGGAGCTGACTGTACAGTCCTTAGAAAAGATGAAGTAGAAGGATTGGGATGGAACCTAATTCCTGGCGCCTGCATACAAGGTGTCGGTGGAAAAACAGATTCCCTCCATGTCCAATGGCCTGTAAGACGGGAAAACTGTGGTGGGGCCACCGGGGCTTTTAAACCTCTTGTTGCCCCTGGCCTTCCATACAATCTTTGAGGAAGAGATGTCCTCACTAATATGGGTACTCTGATAACAACAGATGGTAAGGCTTTTTATGAAGACATCATAACCGATCGAGCCGTTAATAACCCACACTACCCCCAATTCCAATGGCCACTGTTGCATTACCAGAGCCAGTTCCACTCCAATGGGACACCACCAAACCCATTTGGGTCGAATAGTGGCCTATTTCCTCTGAAAAGCTCCCTCATCTCCAGGTTCTAGTGGAGGAGCAAGTAAAAAAGGGACACATAGAACCTAGCATCAGTCCCCACAATTCCCCATTTCTATTATCCAAAAAAGGGCTCAAGGAAAGTGGAGATTTCTCCATGATCTACGTTCCATAGTCATATACAAAAGATAGGAACGCTTCAACCCGGACTTCCACACTCTTCTGCAATACCCAAAGATTGGCACATTGCCATTATTAACATCAAGGACTGCTTTTTTCCACCCCCCTACACCCCAAAGATAAAGAATATTTTGCCTTCTCAGTATGGGAACCTAATTGTCAACTACGTACTCACTGATATCTATGGAAAGTTCTCCCTAAAGGTATGAAAAATAGCCTTACTATATGTCAGATGTATGTTGCCCATGCTATTAGGACTTTGCTTTCCAAATGCTTTTGTGTCCATTACATGGATGACTTTTTAATAGCACATAAAGATGCTACAACCATGCAAATCTGTTTAACACAACTCAAGGAGAACTTTACAGTGCTGGGCCTTAATATTGCCCCCGAAAAAATTCAACTCAAAGCCCCTTACGCCTATCTTGGATACCATTTAAATCAAACAATTACTCCAAATGGGCCTCATATTGTCATTAAATCCCAATATACTTTAACTGAATTACAACAATTATGTGGACATATCAACTGGTTATGCAATTTTATGTGTCTCCCCACCCAACAACTCCAACTGTTATTTCAATTGCTTCAAGGACCCTCTGACCCAACTTCCCTTCATATACTTTCACCTGATGCTCAACAAATTTCACAAGTCGCTGATTGACTATGTTCAACACCCTTCAACACCCTTGGTGTTTTTAGATACCACCCAAGAAATCAACCTAATTATATTAAATAATAATGGCCTAATGGTGGCGCTGACGCAAACCCATGGTTTTGTTACAATGGGTATACCTTGCCACTTCCCAATTACCAAAAATTAGCACATCCATTACCATGCTATGCAATCTGGCCATCAAAGGTGCGGAATGATGCCGTCAAACTTATGGCCGATTCCCTGACCATCTTACATGGCCCATTACAAAAACAATCTTTGATTTCCTAACAACCGAAGAGGCATTAGCTTTACAAGTCATCCATTACTATTTTAACATTGATAATCATATGCCCAAAAACCTCGTTTTAAAAGTTACCCAAGAACTCCCACTTTCATGGAAATGTTGTACTCGTCCCAATGGGCAACCTATACATCAAGCCATTGTACTTTTTACAGATGTTAACAAAACTGTTTATGGATTTTACAATGCCAATACTAAAAAATACATGCTTCAAAAACATTCCCTGTCTGTTCAAGCTGCTGAATTACTGGCCATTTTGCTTGCCCTCACATCTTTTCCCAAAGAACCTCTTAATATTTTTTCTGATAGTTTATATACTGTACAAACTGTTGCCATTCTTCCTGGAGCTTTATTACAAGATGATGGTCATGATGTAGCAAAAATAATGTGTAAACTACAAAATGTATTAGAAAATCGTGTCCAACCCTGGTACATTCAACACATTAGATCTCATACTAACCTCCCCAGACCCCTAGCTGCTGGTAATGAAGCCATTGATCGTGCTGTCACACCAACTGTACTACTCACAAATATGTGCATGGACCAGGCCCGAACGTTAGATGATCGTTTTCATTTATCGGCAGCTTATATCAAACAGTTATTTCCTGATTTAACACACCAACAATGCAAGCACATGATTCGGTCCTGCTCTTTCTTGTGCACCTCTTTTACCCTTAGGATGACTTCAACCCATGGGAACAAATCCACGAGGCCTTAGACCCAATAACACATGGCAAATGGACATAACCCATATCCCCCAATTCGGTAAACAAAAATACATCCCTGAATGCATAGATACATTCTCAGGCTTTATAACTGGTTTAGCCTTAACAGTGGAAAAAAAAGGCACGCTGTTAAATCACTTCTACATGCCATTACAATTATGGGAGTTTCTTGGACCCTTAAAGCAGACAATGGCTCTGCTTACACCTCCAAACATTTTTGTGAATTTTGTACCTTTTGGAACATTACACCCCAGACAGGTATTCCATATAACCCACAAGAGCAAGCCATTGTTGAACACAGTCATAAAGAAATCAAGACCATTCTTTTAAAAGAAAAGGGGGAACTGGAGGGGCTAGGGCTTAAAAATCCCCAAACACAATTAAATTATTGCCTTATAGTAAAATCTTTTTAACATTCACACCCACCACATGTGGGACCCCCACCTCCCTGTACTGGGGACTCATGAAACACCTACTCTGGTCCCTTTGGATAGATGGAGGGACCCCATCACAAGAAAATGGGAGGGCCCTGCTCCCTTAATGGCACAAGGGACAGGATTTGCTTGTATCTTTCCAGACACCAGTGATAAACCTGTTTGGATCCCAGCTGGAGTTGTCTGACCAACCATCACCACCTAAGCACAAGATGCGTCAGCTATGCTTGAACAGTGCGAGGAGGAGGAGACACAAACCTCGAGCTAGAGCCCATGCCAACACTTGGGGAGACCTAAAGATATTGGTTGAACAAGCCCAGGTTATGGCCCCAGACCCTGACCCGGGGCATGGTACTCTATTCCTCCTATTGTGTGCCATTATTACAGCCAATTCTCAATCTGCTTCAGGGCAGGGTAAGATAACTTTAGTGCCCAGCCCCCAAATCTTAATGATCTCAAAAGCTTTCTTCCAATGGCAGGGTTGGCCTTCCTTTCTCAGCAGATGCCTTATGGCATCAAAAAACAAACCTTACTTTTAGATGGAAGGGAGCCATCTCTTTTTGTTTTTCAAACGAGATGATAAAGCAATTTGATGGCTGTACCATACCCTCGCAACAGTAACGCATGGGATGGGATGGTGGAACTACACAGGACCCTACCCCATTTGTCCCACTGGAAAAAAATTGTAATCAGGCTACTGACATACATTTTCATATGCAGTTGTGCCCACCAGGGAGTTTGATAGCTTTGGCACTATTTGCACTCCTCTTAAGGAATTAGTGATTAGCCTTTGTGCCAATTCCTGGCAAGGCAAAGTGTTTGGGGAGCTCGCGTTGTCCCTCTACCCGGCTATATACAACCAATCTGAAAAAGATCCCAAACCTCAAAATCTAAATCAGTTTTTTGACTCTTCAGGAGGACGATTGGGAGACCTAGGAGCCACCATGCCAATCGTTTGCTCATCACATTCCTGCCTCGATTTGTCCCCTTTCCTATTGGCCAATACTCGTCGCTGTAACCAATATGGATACGACCAGGTGTCAGGAATGGTAGTGGGTAGAGCCCCATTCTTTTTTTGTCTAGGAGACAACTCCTCCACTACTTGCACTCTCAGCAATCACTGGCAACCCAATGACTCATAGCCTTTTGCAGGTTTGGTACGTGTTCCCCCATTTATTGTTCTGGCTACTAATGACTCTCAGTTTTCCCAGGTTCAATTGATTCGCCCACGCAGTAAAAGAGCAGTAGGATTGATCATTGCAATCGGGTCCGAAATCATCGCTACAGTGGCTTCATCTACCAGTGCTGCCATATTGCTATCCCAAAGCGTGTCCACTGTGCAACAGATAAACCAGCTCATCCCTCAACTGTCATCCATAGAATTACAACATTTACTAGTTGCCAATCATCTTAAGGGAGGCCTCCTTGTGCTCCCACAACAAATAGACTTGCTCCAAGAACAGATTACGTTTCTTCAATTACAACAAGGAGGACTATATAATGCAATGACTACTTCTGTCTGTCAGCTTTCCATTCCTGCACCCAATGTCACTGAACTTAGTAACTACATCAAAGGCCCTTGGTCCCTTAAGTACTTAAACTTCACCCCAAACCTGCTGCATGATGTTACCCACCTAAACCAAACCACCATACAGCTTATTCCCACTGCCTCCTTTTTAGAAGATGTGCTTAAAAAGTTACAACAATGGTTTTTGCCATCCTCTCTGGTCATCTGGAGAGGCCTTGCACTTGTAGGGCTTTCTCTACTAGGAATTATTAAATGCTTGCACTCCCGGCAAAAACGCCTCCAACGACGGGTCACCATAATGACGGTCCTTTCAAAAGAAAAGGGGAAATTTGTGGGTAGAGCCGGTCAGATCTGGTTGAGTCAGCTAGAGTAGCTGTTGAAGCACACCTCCTGCTCATAGAGACGTGACCCACAGTCATGTCCGCCTAGCTTGCCAGCCATGAGCTATCCAAGATCCCTACATGCCCCAAGGGGACCAAACAGTGCCTGTCACCAAGCAGTGCCCATCATCAACTCCCTGCTAAGTAATTGGCTGGGAAGGACTCCGGAGGTTGGGAAAGCTGGGGCTATAAAATCCCAACCCTTGTGCAGAAATAAACCAGACATGCTTAAGTCTGTTCTCCCAACATGTGTTCCTTGTGTGCATCATTCATGATTACCTCATGCTGGAGATCTAGCCCTAAAATGTAGCAATGGGGGAGGCCCTTATAGTCCTTCACCTTCACTAGGCTTGAAGCCAAGAATCTGTGATAAGTGGGAAATCAGGTAAGAGCTAAGAGGAGGACAGAGAAATAAGACATAGGAGCATTGTCCTTTTGTAACAGATACTGTCATCCAAGGTATGGGTGATTATACTCTATTCTTCTCCATACAACTTTTTGAGTAAATGCAAGACGGATAGAAAAATAATCTATTGAAATAATTTTGCAAAGAATAACTTCAATATTCCTGATATGGTATCTAAGGAGAGTCTTAAGAGAGAAGATAAAAGTGGAGTATTCTTCGGTTTCCTCTAAGCATCTTGTTAGCAAAATATATCTTTGAGGTTAGAAGTGATTGAACCAAAAATTGGTGGAGTACTGATTTTTGAGGGCACTTTAGACACAAGAAGACTTTCAAGGTAAAAGAAAAAAGTATAGCTAAATATTTGTGATCACAGATTCTTGGACTGGTATTTTGGAGACAAAGTTTTACATTAGAGATTGTTCTCATTAACATTGATGCTGGGTTTCCGTGGCACCGAAATGCAAGTGGAAAGTTTAATGGACTCGCTTGGATAAGTAAACAGCATGATAGAAAAAAAATGAAATATAATATTTACTGAATTATTTTGAACAATTATTTTGCCAGAACAAAGAAGGAAATATATAATGCAAATCACTTGACATAAACTTATGAATGAAAGTAGTCAATAGAAATGAGAGAAAACAGAGAGGTCTGTTTCCTCTCCGGTGGAGTAATGGGTTCTTGATCTTGTTTCTTCCATTCTATCTTTACAAGCTATCAAGTGTGGCTCAGGATTGGAGTATACAGTTCAGGCCAAGAGAACATGCAGAAGAAAATATTTGCAGCAGATATAGGTGATTTATAACCTAAGACAATCTATTTAAATCTGTTAAAAATTCTCCTCTACCCCAAACTGCCCACTTTAAACAACTTTGTATGGTTTTCACAAGATTGTCCTTCATTAACTATTTAAAATTTTGAGAAGTCATCATCATACTCTATAGGGATTGCTGTTTGGTTGTGCTTTTTGTGTCTTTTTGTTTTTTGTTGTATTTTTTCACTGAATTACAAAAGGTTGTGCTATTGTGTTTCAATTAAGTATGTCCATCTAATTGTCCAATGTTCCTGCATCAGAGTCACTCCTTCTATCCTTCTCAACCAACCCCTTCTACAAGATTTATTTCCGATTTATCACTTCCTTTCTCACATGTGTACATTGAGTATTCTAGCTGTACTTGACCCTTGTGCCATTTTTCATTCATTCTATGTCTTTACAATTATTCCTCTCTGGTTTCAACTTCCTGATAGTCATTCTGTTAAACTGTCTGCTCCTACTTTGAAAGGTTCATATACATTCCATGGAGTTTAAATTCTGCATATCCTTAAACTGATGTCAGCTTATATTTCCATAATTCATTCATCTGAAGTAACAATTTGCAAGCCTGGAGACATGAAGCACCTAGACCTGATTTTATTCACCTCCATTTGGAAGATTAATCTGTAGTCAACAAGAAAGTTTAAAAATGGCTGAGAATGTATTCCTATGGCTTTGTAAAGTGGTTTGTGATTATTTTATTTTACATGGGATAATATTTTCTACTACCTATGAGTTTTGGAAAAAGAGGAAAACTAAAATTTACTACTGTAGAGGAATATGATAGAGAAAGAAGACAGATTTTATGTTTGTCAAATCTCTGATGAGTACCCATATTCAAGACTTAGAGTACCCATATTCAAGACTTAAAGTCATATTTCTTACTATGTTAGACAGATAGGGAAAACATAAAACACCATATGATAGGACAACTATTCATGACTTTTTAAAAAGTATTTTTTATGTGATGAAATTTACTTTATTAGCTAATGTTTTGGTTTGAAATATGGGAGGCTGATCTATTTAACAAATTTTCCAAAGCACCTACTGAAAAACACAAATGGTGAGAGGTCCTATTTCTACACTTTAATGAATGGTTGAACCTGTTTGGCATTAGTGCTGGGTAAATAAATCAACTCTATTGTAACTTGCTCCCTACACTTGAAAAACTAGTAACGTCACTAAATATCATCTACTTGTAAAGTGTTATTTTGGTAAATGTGATTTTAAAAAGTTTATTTGAAAAGGAATATACTTTCAGGAGATTAAATGTAGGTTATCATTGGTTTGAGAATGACAAACTTTTTACACTACAGAACCAAGTTTGACTGAAGTACTAGTGTTTTGAAGCAATAAGGTTCTTCTCAATCAATGTTTTTTCTGAATTATATTTGAACTGTATGACAAATATTCCTAGCATTGGTAGATCAATTATGGATCTACCTTTCCAGGAACTATTTTTTGGCCTCATGATGCTGGACTGAAATCATTCATTAATTATTAGAAGAGGGGTATTACAAATAGTTTTGTGACATTTGTGGTCTTGTTCACTCCTATGGGATGGTCATCTGAAAATAGAAAGTTTGAATTACTGTACTTTCACATTTTGTGATTTCATATTGCATTTTAAGTTGCCTTGCATTTCCCAAGTACTTACTGCTAATTCCTGCATTTCAAGGAATTGGGCCCCTGAAATATAGGAAATGAGAAATTGAGATGGGTCTTCAATTACTTTCTGTTGGTATGTTGCATGGGCCTCGGTGAGATCTCTTGCCCTAGTTATTTGATGATGCAGGTAACTGGGACCTGGGATCCTAGGACCCGTGGATCCTGTGGAAGAATAATACCTTTTAGAGATCAGACCAGCAAAATTTGAGTATAATCAGTAGGAATGCTTCAGAAATATGGAGAAAAACAGTTTGGGACCAGCGAGTTAAAACAATAAACAGAGCAGCAGAGTAAAATCCCTTATAGATTAAAGAAAACAACATTGTTTTTTTTACCATGTGAATTCCGAAACCAAGAACAATTAGAAGGTATCACAAGTTTATACTGAAAACATTGCATTGATACTTTTTATATTCTAATATATATTCTAATCCTGATTATTTATATTCCAATCTATTTATTGTAATAAATATCAATTAATTTGTCAAATTATAAATTAATTCCAGTAAGATTCACTGTGTGAAATATAAAATCAGCACATAAATATAAAATATATAAATATATATAATATAAGAAAATGCTTTGCATTGTTCTGTTGTGGTTAAGGTAACAAAGGCAACTGTTTTAAAATATTATTCCATTACCTCTACCTCAGTGTTTGGTAGAATTAAACTTAAAGCTTTACCATTCGGAGATGTACAGCCTAGAGGCAAGAGGAAACACTGTGATTAAAACATTACCAATTTAAGGCCTAATAACAAGGAGAAACATATGGACTTCTCCTGGAGCTATGGAATATTTTTAGTTATAGAAAATCAGTGGTGTTAGTTCCTGCCTGATTGGATGATAAACAGGCCAGGACATGAGGTAATCATGCATATGAACAATTTTTTCACCTTCTAAGCTTTAGCTACTTTTGAAATGATAGGGATAATAAATAATTATATTTTGAAAAAATACCTTTTAGCCTGAACAGTTCTGTCTGAACTGTTCATCTCTCTATAATCCCTTGTTACTAAGATTATTTCTGCTCCAGTAAGACAAGCTATGCTGTCAGGGTAAGATATTCTGGTTGGTCTGTTCCTAAATGGAGCAAAGGTAATGGGTCAGGCAAACATTTGTGCCAGTAAGACCTCATTTGGGAAGTTTTAAGCTGGAGAAATTTAGAAGTAGCTCTTAAGCAAGGCTTACTTTGAATCCATTAGCTCCACAAAGCTAAATCAGTTGATAAATAAGTACTTGAAAAGCCATTACCTTTGGACCTACCTATAAAGGCTTCAAAGTATTATCAAATTTCAAATGAAAAAGACTTAAAATGGCTATTGACAAAAAATTGCAAATGTAAGCAATTGAACAAACAATGTAAGTTTTTTCCACCATAAACAAATTTTACAAAAATAAGATGAATAGCAATTTAGGGAACAATAAGGTTTCCTTGTTACAAATAGGCAACCAAGGATATATGCCTGTCTTGATTGCATCATTAACTACTTAAATTTACAGGATACTACATGCTTTAGCAGCACATCTACCCGAATTACAATACAGAGGTTAACATGGCTCTTTCACGAGAGCCATGTTAATGATATGAAAATTTGTGAAGTATTCCATATTTTCCATTCTTCAGATGCAAGAAATGGAAAACAGTTATGAAAAAATTGATTACAAATATACAAGTGTAATAATACATGTAATTCATAGAAATAAAAGTTAG
Source organism: Dipodomys spectabilis (assembly GCF_019054845.1). Classification (NCBI taxonomy): domain Eukaryota; kingdom Metazoa; phylum Chordata; class Mammalia; order Rodentia; family Heteromyidae; genus Dipodomys; species Dipodomys spectabilis. The sequence continues at coordinate 406,374 of NW_024871143.1, forward strand.
TTTGACATCAGTGTATTCAATCTTCACCTTTTCAGAAAGGCCTTTACATAGCATAACATTTATAAAACTATGAAATTAGATAACATTGTCATTTTATCCCAAATAAATAAAATTCTATAAGGACCTAGGAATTAAAGGAATCTTAAACTGTTTCTATATGGAATGAAATTCGAAAGGACACATTTAGTAATGAATCCATATATTATAAAAACAATGTCGAATTCAAAGTATTATATCTAGGAGAGAAAGAAATAGATTATGGACATTATATAAACAGAATACTAAATATTTTAAAATATACTTTTTTCAGACAAGCACCAGAAATATCCTTAGTTTCTATACTACTCATTTCAACAGATAAGTTAAAATTATTTCTGATTTAAAGAAATCACAAACTCATGTCCCTCCCCCACAGTGTAACCCCCGCTTTCACTATATTTGATGTCAGTATAACATGTGGAGGAGACGGGGACAAACAAGTCGTTTAAGGATTCAGGTGGACCTGTTGCAACAATGAGAAGTACAAAATGTCATCTCAAAACCAGCTTTACAATGTCGGTGGGGGGGAGGGAGGGGGGGTATGATTGGGTGGGGGGGAGGGGGGAGGCTGGGAAGGGAGGTGAAGGGTAAACAAAGGAGGAGGCTGCAATGCTTGGTAAGAAATGTATGCATTTTCCTGCCCATGTAATTGTAACCCCTCTGTACAGTATGTTTTCAAATAAAATAAAATAAAATTAAAAAAAAATCACAAACTCTATAGAAATCATTATAGATGTATACAAAAATCTCGAATATATTTTGACATCAAACTCAGGCAATTCACTTGGAAAAGTACCATGGAATCCATGAATTTCTAAAGTAAAATATTGCTGTTGCTTTGTATTGTGAAAATATTTTGTATGGACACATGGGATGGACTGGCAATTTTGAAATTTAAGAAACTTAATGGAAACATTAGGACTTAAGAGAACAATTTGTACAGCTTTCCACAACTTCAAAGAGGTGGTGATACATACTTATCCTTTTGGCAATATCAAATGCAGTTTCTTCCAAGTTGTGTTCAGATCTGGTTTGATATAATGGGTCAACAGAAGGAGATCCAGCGTATCTTTGCTATGTCTATACCCAGCAGCAAGATACAAGGGGGTCAAGAGGCCTTTGGTTTGGCCATTGGTGTCTGCATCATGATGAAATAAAGAAGCCACTCTGATATTATCCCATGTATAAGTACTGTGCACGGGTGTCCAGTCATTCACAGTAATTCCATGAATATCTGCTTTGAGCCACCAACTCATGGATAATGTCTAAGTGTCCACAGTAGGCTTCTAGATGAAGAGGTGTATAATCATCGTTATCCCTAGTGTTCACATGAGTGGCCTTTATGGAAAGTAGTCTCTGCACTGTAGTAGGGTGATTACTTTCAGCAGAACAAAGAAGAAATTTGCTTGATCCTATTCCATTTTTTCTTGCAATTGATACCATTTCTCATTTTTTCATCTTGTTCCTCAACTTCATCAGAATTGCCTAACCAGACACTTTGAGTGCCAGTGAGAATGAGCTGTCCATGTATTTCCCCAATAGTTCACATTGGATAAACTAGTCAGAAAAATCCGGTGAATTTTCTGCATCTGTTTTTTCACTATTATTTATTTTCTCTTTTTTCATTTATACTATTCTAAATTATTCTAACTGGAGAGTAGGGATTTGGTAGAGAGCAGAGGAAAGATTTTCCTCCGTATTCAAAGGGACAAACTGAAAATGAGGATCAGTGGTGTCTTCATGTGCAGCTTATTCTAGGAATGAGAAAATAGGAAATAATGCCTTATATGTAAATGAATTGGGAAATGACAGAGCAGAAAGTGAAATGATGCAACCAAAAAACATAAAAGCAAAATAAATTAAGATAATTATGGAGCAATCATATTACCTGTGAGAACCATGAGAGGGAGAGAGGAAGAGAGAGACAGATGTGCAATGATCTAGCTAGCCACAAAATCCATCCCTCTGATCAAATTATAGAGCAAATAATTTTATTTTTTAAAAGAGATGGAAATAGAATTTAAGATCAGATGTCTCCATTGTTTTTAATTATATTTTTCTTATCTTAAATACTTGTACAAGGGAATTTCCATTCAACAAATCAGTTTTTTTTAAATATAATGGATCTTTATATAACTTTTCCACACCCTTCCAAAGCTCATCGCACTTTAATTTTTCTAGTTTCTTACATCTACATTGAATATTATACCTACACTCTCTTCCTCCATAACTCTATTTCTTCCTTTTGACTTCCACTAACATCTTCCAAGTGATAGTGTCCTGGTATTCATTTTGTTGGAGTAAAGTTCAATTTTATAAGAAATTACACCTTTGAGATACTCCTCTGCAAATCACATGCTTTGGTTAAGATTTCTGTGTAAACTTGTATAAATTTCTAGCTTCCAAATATGAGACAGAACATGGGTCCTTTGTGTGTCTGGCTCTGACTTAGTTCACTTAATAAATTTTTAGATCTATCTATTTCTTTGCAAATAATGTAGCAGTCTTAAAAATGGATGGGTGCAATCCAATTGTGTATATGTGCCACACATTCTCCAACCATCACTCCGCCAAAGGGCATCTGGGTTGTTCCCGTAACTTGGCTACGGTGAATTGTGCAGCAGTGAACATGCTTGTGAAAGTGATTTTACTGTAACCTTTTAGAAGAATTCATAACTACCTTTATGGGAGCAATCCTCTAGCCTGTTTTCCAGAATAAGCACATCCCTCCCTTCATCTTCATCACAATATATTGCTAGTCCTCAAAAACACACTTCACCCTACATGTCTCAATAAGCTAAAACCACATTGTGCCCATATTCTTTCAATACATTTTTTCATAATTGTACATATAATTCAATGAGAACCTTCTATATACTTTCCTAATGTGGGAATGAGTTACATGACAGAGTAAAAGTAAGAAAAATGGAATTTAATTAGGTATTATCATATTTTAAATAATTTTCATATCTATTTCATAGCCTCACATAACATTATTTTAATCTTTATTTGATTACATCATCTAACCCGTAAATTATAACAGGTGAGTTAAAAGCAAAGGCAAAAAGTGTTGTTTGATTTTGACACTCATGTGTGAGGTTGCACAATATGGGCAAATAGATGGATTGGAATTAATACCTCTTATCCATTTTGTTAATGTAGAGATGCTTTTCCCAAATTGATTCTCGCAATTCATATTCCATTCAACAACAAGAAACGTGATAATTTCCTTTTTTTTGATCCTTATTAACTTTTGTTTCCATTTTATTTTATAAGGATGATTTCGTAAATCTACTGTAGATACAAAAATATGTTAAAGTATTTCTATCCGTATGCATTGATATATATATGCACACATATATTATATAAGTTATAATGATAATGAATAACTTCAGTTACTGTACAATTTACTAAATTATTAAAAATATCGGTGGCTATTGTCTGGCATCCTGTTTACTCGGGAGGCTGAGATCTGACGATCATGGTTTGAAGTCATCCTGGGCAAGAAAGTCCAGGAGCCTCTTATCACCAAACAACCAACAGAAAATCAGAATTGGAACTGTGGCTCAAAGTAGTAGAATGGTAGCCTTGAGAGAAAAATCTCAGGGACATCATCCAGGCTCTTAGTTCAAGAAGTACAATCTACCCAAATAATATCTATTTAATTTACACCTGCGTAAGTAAAGTATTTCCATCACCCAAATGCACAACCATGCTCATTTGCAAGTTAACTCTGTTTTGTCTGAAGTACCACAAAACATTTTTACTTAAGTTGAAAGCATTGCACCATGGGTTCATTCTATCTCTTTCATGCATTTTTCTGCTCTCTCATGCATTTTTCCACTCAAATATTCAAATCTTACAATTACTCCAATTATTTAAAATCATAGCTTTTTACTTTAATACCCATAATATTAGAGTTTGAATTGAGTGTCTTGTGCCTCCTAAATGGGTGTTCTTATCACCTTGTCATGTCTCCAGCCCTAAATTATCCTGATTATTTTTCAGATACTTGTGTATGATCTTGTTCTCAGTCCATGTTATGTTATTCTTCCTGGAATTTAGAATAACAGGTACATGGCATTGTGTACAGATGTTTCTGTCCAGTCTGGGCTTTAACCTGTATCCTCACAAGAGTAGATTCCCATGTAGTCAGGATTTTCATAAGCTTGTAATAGCTGATGATTTTTAAGTCTTTGCATTTCCTGCAGGTTCATGAGTACTGAATTAATTTGTTTTCTTGGGTTGTTTTGTTTCATTTGAATGTATGTGTTGAGTTGTTCCTACTTTTACTTTTATTTCTTTCAATAAAGTTCTTACCTAAAGTGCTGAGAAACCAATTCTTATTTTTTACAATAGTCAATGTGAACATAATTTATTCCAAAGCAATTTCAATAATATTTAAACACCTTCATATCTATGAATTGTATATAAATGATAAGTGCTGCGAAGGGTCTTTTCATTTTCACAGCAGTCTTTGCCATACACAGACAGATCATGAAATATATGAAGATAATAAAACTACAGATGCTAGCAAGGAGAAAAAAAACCTATTATTAATTGTTTGACAGAGGATTCCCTTCTAGTGAAAGAAATACGTTGCTTGATGCAGGATTTCACAAAATTATATTGCTTGGAGGAAGGTAAACAATCATCTAATTCTACAGAATTGAGGGAGATGAATCGACCTGAATAATTTACATTTGGGTCAAATAAAAGTCTGCTTCCAAAAGGAGAGTTGACTTTAGAGAAACATAATGAGTTGTATGTAAATAAGTGCTTAGCTGAATTTGTATATTTGTAAACTAATACAGGGAAATAGATTACAGCACGGTTAAAAAAAGAACTTCGCATTGAAATACTCATTTGTGTGTGTGTGTGTGAGAGAGAGAGAGAGTGTGTTTGTACACATGCACGCGTACACACGCACACGCATGTGCTAGTGCTCATTCATTCATTCATCATTCCTGAGGCTTGATAGTGCCTGGGAACTCTCCCTAATATTTTGTGACCAAGGATAGTGGTTTACCACTTGAGCCATTGTTCCATTTCTGTTTTTTTGGAGATAATCGCATTTATTTTCATGATTGGACTGGCTTTGAATAGTGGTCTTCATATTTCAGCCTCCAGAGTAGCTAGCTAAGCTTCTTCAGCCTCTAAGAAGCTAGTTAAAATTGGGCCTGTCCTCTATGCTTCACTGCTCTTTTATTCTTGTCCTGAGGTGTTCACATGCTTAAGTTATATATATGTCTAGTTGCTTTAAAAAATACTCTTACTGCTTGGCACCAGGGGCTCCCATCTGAACTCTAAACTATTGAGGAAGCTTGAGAACAGAACCCAGGCCAAAATTTTAATGGACTTCCTTCTCAATCTATAGCTTGGTGCATTGGGTTATTTCTACCATCCTGCACTATCTACAGGTTAAGATTAGAAGGACTGCAGAATCCAGGTCAGCCAAGGTAGGAATCTAGACAAGTTGGTGTGCAACTCTTATGCCATTGATAATGGGAAGGCTAAAAAGACAGATCAGGTGCATGTTTTGTGAAAAGGGAACCCCTATCCTAAAATTTACTACTGATATGACACCAGTCTAACAAAAACAGTACCTCAAGTTGAACACAATTTCCCACAACCAAAATATTTATGGACATTAACATCCAAAACTTAGTATAATCTGCTCTTTGTTCTAATATCAGCTTCATCTGGTTATCATATGATGTGACAATAGTTTCTTCATTAAAGTTTTTATATATTTTAAAAGACCTAGAAAATTCTTTCTCACTTATTCAGTGCAAACGAATGGCAAATTGCCTCATTTCTTACATATTTGACTACCACTATAAATTCATCTTATGATTATTATTAATAGTAACATATTCTGATTTATTACTTTACTTTGTAACACTTTTTAAACTTTTGGCTTCTTGGCTGAGGTTGAAGTATTTAAATAGTATCATCAAATTATATTACTTGGGTACTTTGGGTCAATTTCTAAAAAGGTTTTAACCAATGGCTTCTAGTAATTCTATTGTTTTTTTTGGGGGGGGGGTTCTGTCCTGGAACCTGAACTCTGGGCCTGAGTGCTTTCCCTTAAGGCTAGCTCAAAGCTAGCACTTTACCACTTGAGCCAGAGCACCACTTCCGGCTTTTTTTTCTGTTTATGTGATGCTGAGGAATCTAACCCAGGGCCTCAAGCATGCAAGGCAAGCTCTCTAACACTGAGCCACATTCCTAGCTCTCTACCAATTCTTAATTGGTATATTAATTAGTTTATTTTTAATATCAATATAATTTTATTGTAAAGGTAATGTACAGAGGGGATACAGTTACATAATTAAGGTAATGTGAACATTTATTATGGAAGGAACATTGTTATCTCTTCCTTTGATTTTTTTGCACACTCAAAAAAAAAAACTACTAAGGTATATCCTGTCGCTATTGTCAAATGGGTACTTTTCTTTCTTTGTTCTTGCATTTTTTATTATAAAATTGATATACAGAGTGTTTACAGTAACTTAAGTCAACTAAAGATTACACTTCATTTTATTTTCTGAATTTCAAATTTTGAACTTATTTTGTTTTGTTTCTTTAGGGTAATTCTTTTTTCAGAGTTGTAGAATTAGTTAATTTAGTTTTGCATAATTTTAACACATGTAAATTATTCAGACATATATTTTGCTTTCAAAATAGTTAACATGTGAATATGTAAAAATTATTTTCTTAAATTTTATATGGTTGGTGAATTTAAATAAATTTATTTTCTCATTATTTCTAAAGATATTTGTGCAGGTAACAAATACTGCATTTTCAAGAAGCACATACTTTATTAAAAAAGGCTTTATGTAGTTTTTTTTTTTTTTGTCTGTCGTGGGGCTTGTACTCTGGGCCTGCAAAAGGCTTTATTACCTAGTCACTTTTTGGAAATATTTGTACTTGAATAAAAAAAAAATGTTTGAGCTAGGCATAGTGGTTTGTGGTTTCCATTTTCTAACTATGGTCGGAAGTGTAAATAGGGTTTGTAAATCGGGAGGGACTGAAAAACTATGATACTTTATCATAAAATTTCCAGAGTGAAATGATTAGAGATATAGCCATCCCTAGCAAGATATAGAGCACCTGGTTATCATATTCTAAATCTTGAGTTAAAACACCAGAAACATCAATCTTTTGTCAAAATAAAAGGACACATATTTCAAAATGTTTATTATTTAAGACTTGTTTGCAAAGTTCTCATATCTTTTATTTATTAATTCTCAATTTACTTAATCTATAAGAATCCAAGTATCTTGTGAATATTTTATTTCTTCTAAACTTTTAAATAGTATGAGCAATATTATGATTTCATATATTAAAATACTTTTACTATTTGTGATAATTTTCTCTGTTTAATATGATAATAACAAATGTGTGTATGTGGTGTGTGTGGGTTTATGTGGGTTTTTTGTGTGTGAGTTTTGTGTGTACTTTGTAATGCTTGGGAGATCACACAATTGCTTCACATATGTTAGGCCAATGTTTTAGGACTGAGCTATACTATCTAGTTATAATACAAATTGTATTTTAAATTATGACTTTTGTATTTTCATTCCTAGTATGTTTTTTCAAAATTATATATGATAGGATGGGGGAAGATGGTGGAGGAGAATCTGGAGTCTAAGTAAGCTCTCGCATAGAAAGCAGTTTTAGAGTTCCAGTGAACAGTCCTAAGCCAGAGAATTACACCAAGTGTGCCATCACAGGATAGAGAGTTAGGTCAGAGAAGGAAACCCAGGCAAGAAGACACTTCTGAGCTCTTGCCAGCAGCTGCCGCGGCAGCGGCAGCCGGCGGTGGGTGAGCACAGGAGTCATACCTGAGCAACAGAGAGTCCAGGACGAAGGAGCCAGATGCAGCAGGCAAGTGGATTCTACTCAACACCAGCAAGAACTGATAAGGAGCAGACATCTTCATCCTGCAGTTCGCAGACCAGAGACAACCCAGGAACTAAGATTCGGCATGAGTAGTAGCCTGACGTCCTCACTCCTTCTCAGGGAGCAGAGGAGGGAAGGCCACCCCTCCCCACCACAGCACCGGTGATCTCCATCTTGGATACCAACAAAGCTCAGAGGAGCTGCTAGCTACAACTCAGGCCTTGGAATAAAATGAGTCATTTAGCAGGTCACAAGAACCTAACGGCGGCTTGACCTGCCAGACTCAGCTCCACCCATGGAAAAGTCACCCAGCTCGGGCGCCAGCCCTAGGAGTGGGTTTCTTCACTGGGTAATCATAGCCAGAGGCTGCCCCTCCCTCTAGCAGCCTCGACAATCAATTGAAATTCAGTAAACAGAAACCCTGAGAATGGCTCCAGGCTGGGCTCTGTGAGGTTTTCACAAACTAGCCCTGGAAAAGCTACTGTTTGTTGAAAGGCCTCAACTCTACCCAGAACCTAGCCTCATCACTGCATCCCCCTCTTTTGTGATACTCAAAACATATCTGCCTCCCAATGAACTAGCCTGGGAGGAGGATCGCCAAATCCTGTGTAAAGCAGAACATTTTTCTGCCTGTTTGAACAAACTGATTTAAGAAACCAACCAAGCCACAGGACCACAAGCAGACCAGCGACTCCAACAAGAGGCTGGTTATGGACACAAGGGAGATACAGGATTTTTCCCACTCCTCCCAAAAAAATCAAAGAAGTTTTTTTTTTTTTTGGTGTTGTTTTTTTTTTTCTCTCTTCTTCTTCGTCTTCTTTTTTATTTTTGGTACCTTGTATAAATTTTTTTTTCTTTTCTAAAACTTTTTTTTAATCTTTAATCTTTGCCTTTTTTGAAAAAAAAATTGTTTTCCAGAAACTTTTTTTTCCCCTTATGATTTTTTTTCTTTCTTTTTTGGTCTTCTTTCTCTTTCTTTTCTTTTTTAATTATCTTTTTGTTTTTTGTTTAGCTGTACTGAACTTCTCATCTTTTTCTTCCTCCTTTCTTATCCTTTTCACCTTCTCTTCTCTTTCGTTCTTCCTTATGTGACTTAATTCTTGTCCTGCACATCCTCAGATAAACCCGTAGTTGACTATTAGACCCTATCCTCTATTGTGTACACACTTAATCCACAAGTTTATTACTCAAGTCAAAACCTCTAAGACTTAAATTCCTTAATAGCAGTACTACCTCTTTATAACTATATAATATTTTAAGCATTTTTATTTTTAAATTTTTCACATCTCCTTTATATCCCTCCCCTTCTCTCAATAAATTCACGTTCTTATCTAGATTGTTATCGAGTCTACATAATTTTATTAATTTCTACCTTTCTATTTTTTCTGGTCTCTTTTCTTTTCCCGTTCCCTTTCTTCTTTTTTTCTCTCTCTCTACTTTCATCCTACCCAACCTATTTCCTGCTTTGAGATTAGGACTTAGTTAACTCTCCGTGAGCCTCCCCACATCAATCTATTCCTATTTTTTTACCCACATCTCTCCCTAACTCTAATAATTTCTGGTCTTCCAAATTCTTCTTTGCGGTTCGTAGCCCATTAACGTATAGTTGTTTGGTGTTGAATAGATGTATCTGTTGAACTTGATTGTATCTGTAGACTATTGACTGTGCAAATTCAGACTTGGGTTGATGCTTGCCTTAAGATAGTGTTCTAGCACAAACCTGGTGCTATTTTCATCTCAAATGGGCAGGATAAGCAGGAAAAACACAGGAAATATGGCAAATCCGGGTATCTCAATTCCCAATACCGATAATCAAGGAACAGAAAAGATAATGAATAATCCAGAGGAGAATTCCCAAATAGTTCTACGAACACTGTTGGCAAACATGATAAATCAAAAGATTGAAAGCATACAAAGGACTCTGTATGAGCGTGATAGGGAGAGAGAGGAGGCAATCCAAAAATTTATACAGGAAAAGCTTGAGGAAGCTACTCAAAAACTGACACAGGATTTGCATGAGCAGCTTGAGAATACTCAAAGAGAAAGGCAGGAATGGCCTGAATAGGCTGAGAACACACATAGAGAACTGCAGGAATCCCATGAACGGGAGGAAGCTAATCAAAGAGTAATACAGGAATTGACAGAGCAGGAAGAGAATACACAAAGATCACTAAAGGCATTCATGGAATCCATTAACAAAGAGCTGAAAGAAGAAAGGGAGACCACAAAGGGAATGGAACCCAACATAAGGAATGGGAGTCCAAGTAAACCATAACCTATCAACTAAGTGATCTGATAATCAACACTGAACATCAAATTAAGGAAGTAAAGAAGTTCATAAAAGATCTAAAACAAAGCTTCAACAAAGAATTTGAAGCCATCAAAGCTGACCAATTAGAAGGAAAATAGATAAAAAACAAAGTAGAAAATCTAGACAGCAGGTTAGACTATGCAGAAGATCGAATCTCAGGGATTGAAGATAGCCTAGATATTATAGAGAAAGGACATACAACCACCCAAGACAAGTCCAAGAAATATGATAGATCTATCCAACACTTGAAAGACACAATCAGAAGGCCTAATCTAAGGATAATGGGTGTAGAGAAGCACCTAAAACAGAAGTTAATGCCCTAAGAAATTTGTTTCACAGGATCCTTGCAGAGAACTTCCTAAACATGCAAAAATATAGGCCTATTCAGATACAAGAAGCATTTAGAACTCCAAACAGACCAGCCCAGAATAGGACATCCCACCGCCACATTTTAATCCACACAGGATCAACTCAGAAAAAGATCCTTAAAGCTGTCAAGGAGAAAAGATTAATCACCTATAAAGGGAAACCAATTAGAATCACCTCAGATTTCTCAGCAGAGACAATCAAAGCAAAAAGAGCCTGGAATGATGCATGCCATGCCCTAAAAACAAACAACTATCAACCAAGAACACTGTACCCAGCTAAACTCTCCTTCATAACTAAAGGCCAAATAAAAACCTTCCATAGCAAAGAAAAATTGAAACAATACATCTCCACCAAACCAGCCCTACAAAAGAATCTTAAACATGTCCTACACATAGAAAACCAACAAGACCAAAATAAAGGCCAAGAAACTGCACACAAACTGAGACTCCAAGAACCATAGGAAAAACCCAGTTTTTGCAGCCCCCAAGAAGGTGGATAACATGGCAGGAACTCCCAAATACCTCTCAGTCCTTTTTCTCAACGTTAACGGAGTGAACTCTCCAATTAAGCGACATAGACTGTCTAGTTGGATTAAAAAACAAGACCCTTCTATCTGCTGCTTTCAGGAGTCACATCTTGCCCTTAAAAACAAACACATTTTCAATGTTAAAGTTTGGAACAAAATCTACCAAGCAAACAGCCCCCATAAACAGGCGGGAGTTGGAATCCTAATATCAGATTAAATAGACTTCAAATTAAAATTCGTGAGAAGAGATAAAGAAGGTCGCTACATACTAATTAAGGGATCTCTCTTTCAGGAGGATATTACAATTCTAAATATATACTCGACAAACAATGGAGCACCCAAATTTATCCAAGAAACACTACTTTCCCTCAAATCCCATATAAATCCAAAGACATTAATTGTTGGGGATTTTAACACACCACTCTCCCCACTAGATAGGTCAACTCGGCAAAAACTCAACAGAGAAACTGCAGATCTAAACAGCTGCATAGATCAACTAGATTTAACAGATATCTACTGAACATTTCACCCAGCAGCATCAGAATACACGTTTTTCTCAGCAGCACATGGAACATTTTGTAAAATAGACCACATTTTAGGCCACAAAGCAAACTTGTCTAAATTCAGAAACATTGAAGTTATACCTTGCACTCTCTCTGACCACAAGGGAATAAAATTAGAACTCAACACCAAAAGCCACCAAAGAAAGTCCGGTATCACATGGAGACTGAACAACACACTGCTGAATCAAGAGTGGGTCATGGAAGAGATTAGAAAGGAAATTGAAATGTTCATGCTATTCAACAAAAATGAACACACAAATTACCAGCTCCTCTGGGACACAGCAAAATCACTACTCAGAAGCAAGTTTATAGGTCTGAGCTCCTACATCAACAAATTGGAGAGGTCTGAAACCAACAACTTATTGACACATCTAAACCTCCTTGAAAAAGAGCAGCAAATAAACCATAATCCAGCAGACGGAAAGAAATAATTAAAATTAAATCAGAATTAAATGAATTAGAATCCAAAATAACTATAGAAAGAATCAACAAAACAAAGAGTTGGTTCTTCGAAAAAATTAACAAAATTGACAGACCCTTAGCAAATCTTATCAGAAAAAGAAGAGAACACACCCAAATAAATAAAATCAGAGATGAGAATGGAAACATCACCACGGAAACAACCAAGATTCAAAACATTATAAGGAAATATATCTCAAAACTTTATGCTAATAAGTTTGAGAACTTGACAGAAATGGACATTTTCATAGCAAATATTGACATTCCAAAACTAAACTGAGTTAAACCAGCTTAACAGGCCCATATAAAGCATTGAAATAGAAAGAGCAATAAGAGACATGTGAGCTAAGAAAAGTCCAGGACCAGATGGTTTTACAGCGAAATTCTACAAGACCTTCAAAGCAGAGCTCACACCAATACTCCTCCAACTCTTCAATGAAATTGAAAGAGAAAGTTCACTACGGAACACATTCTCTGAAGCCATCATAACCCTCATCCCAAAACCAGGCAGAGAATCATCAAAGAAAGAGAACTATAGACCCATTTCTTTGATGAACATTGATGCAAAACTCCTCAACAAAATTTTGGCCAAACGACTTCAACAATTCATCCAAAAAATCATACACCATAACCAAACAGGATTAATTTCAGGGCTGCAAAGCTGGTTCAATATACGCAAATCAATTAATATTATTCATCACATCAACAGGAGCAAGAATAAGAACCACATGGTTATCTCAATAGATGCAGAAAAGGCATTCGACAAGATCCAACACTCCTTTATGATGAAGGTTTTGGAAAAATTAGGAATCCATGGGACATTCCTCAATACAATAAAGGCTGTATATGACAAAACTACAGCCAGTATTACGCTTAATGGTGAAAAACTGAAGCCATTTCCTCTTAACTCAGGAACAAGACACGGATGTCCACTCTCTCCACTTCTCTTCAATCTAGTATTAGATACCTAGCTACAGCAATAAGACAAGATGTATACATAAAGTGGATCCAAATAGGGAAAGAAGAAATAAAACTCTCCCTCTTTGCAGACGACATGATCTTGTATTTAAAGAATCACATAGACTCCACACCCAAATTACTCAAGCTGATTCAAAATTTGGCAAAGTAGCAGGGTATAAAATTAACCCCCCAAAACCAATGGCTTTTCTGTATGCCAACAATGAGAAAAGTGTGGTTGAAATTAGGAAAGTAACTCCATTTGTAATAGCCCCACAAAAAATAAAATACCTAGGAATTAACTTAACCAAAGAAGTGAAGGAACTCTATGATGAAAACTTTAAAATCTTGAAAAAGGAAATCAACACAGAACTTAATAAATGGCAAAACCTCCCATGCTCCTGGATTGGAAAGATTAACATCGTGAAAATGGCAATACTTCCCAAGGCTATCTATAAATTCAACGCGATACCTATCAAAATTCCACCCTCATTCTTCAAGGAAATAGAAGAGGCAATCCAAAAATTCATATGGAACAATAAAAGACCCCGAATAGCAAAAACGCTCCTCATCGGAAAGAACACTGCTGGAGGAATATCAACACCAAATCTCAAACAATACTATAAAGTCATAGTAATCAAAACAGCTTGGTATTGGCATAAGAACAGACCTCAGGACCAATGGAATAGAATTGAAACCCAGAAATGAACCTACAGACCTATAGCCATCTAATCTTCCATAAGGGAGCTAAAACAATAGAATGGAAGAAAGACAGCCTCTTCAGTAAATGTTGCTGGCAAAATTGGTTAACTAGTTGTAGAAAACTAAAGCTAGATCCCTATATATCACCGTGCACCAGAATCAACTCCAAATGGATTAAAGACCTCGAAGTCAAAGCAGACACTCTGAAAACATTACAGGATGTAATAGGAGAAACCCTAGGTCTCCTTGACTCAGGCCGAAATTTTCTGAATAGAGACCCGGAAACACAACAAATCAAAGAAAGGTTGGACAAATGGGATTGCATAAAGTTGCAGAGCTTCTGCAGGGCAAATGACATAGCTAGCAAGATCAATAGAAAGCCCACGGATTGGGAGAAGATCTTTACTAGCCATACAACGGACAAGGGTCTCATATCTAAAATATACTTGGAACTCAAAAATTAAATCCCCCAACAACAAATCTTCAAAGAAACAACTGCCCAATAAATAAGTGGGAGAAAGACTTAAAGAGAAACTTCTCTGAAGAAGAAAGAAGAATGGCCAATAGACACATGAAGAAATGCTCAACATCCCTAGCCATAAAAGAAATGCAAATCAAAACAACATTAAGATACCACTTCACTCCAGTTAGAATGGCAAAAATCAAGAACTCTAACAACAACAGATGCTGGAGGGGAAGTGGACAGAAGGGAAACTTACTTCATTGTTGGTGGGAATGTAAACTTGTTCAACCATTTTAGAATGCAGTATGGAGGTTCCTCAAAGACTTCACATAGAGCTCCCCTATGTCCCAGCAATCCCACTTTGGGGCATTTACCCAAATGTTTACAAACAAGACCACACTAAAGCTACCAGCACAACTATGTTTATTGCAGCATTATTTACCATAGTTAAGATATGGAACCAAACCACATGCCCCTCAGTAGATGAATGGATCAAGAAAATGTGGTATATATATACACAATGGAATTCTATGCCTCCATCAGAAAGAATGACATTGCCCCATTTGTTAGGAAATGGAAAAAACTTGGAAAAAATTACATTAAGTGAGGTAAGCTAGGCCCAAAGAAACATAGGCCCCATGGTTTACCTTATTTGTAATATCTAGTATATGTATGAGTCAAGCAGAAAAGGTCAGATAATGTGACGTTAGGAAAATGAACCCTTAGATATATATTTTAATGTTTTTTTCTTTCATGCATGTGTTTCTAACGCATTTATAAGATTATTTCTTTGTTGCTTTGTGGGTCCCTCCCCCACAGTTTAACCCCTGCTTTCACTATATTTGATGCCAGCATAACTTGTAGAGGAGATGGGGGAAAAACAAGTCGTTTAAGGATACAGGTGGACCTATTGCATCAATGAGAAGTACAAGTTGTCCTGTCCAAAACGAGCTTTACAACGTCGGTTCCGCGGGGGGGGGTGGGGGGGGCGGGGGAAGAAAAGGATTGGGATTGGAGGGGGAGGGGAGGCTGGGAAGGTATGTGAAGGGTAAACAATGGAGGAGGCTGCAATGCTTGGTAAGAAATGTACGCATTATCCTGCCCATGTAATTGTAACCCCTCTGTACAGTATGTTCACAAATAAAATAAAATAAAATAAAATAAAAATTATATATGATAAAATGTGATCCATCTTCTATCCACGTTAGCAATTGTTAGTGTTATTCTTTCTCTTATTTCTTTGGAAATTAATTATATTCCTATTACTACTTCTTTATATTGTAACAGCTCTATACAATGCTTTATTTTCTATTTTATTTTTCCTTTGTTATCTGACTTTCAGTCAAAACTATCAAGTGGATTAAAAAGAAACTAGATTCAGGACAGTTTATTTTTCTCCTTCTCTTCTCTGAAGTCTTTATGTTTTTTGAAACAATACCAATGACATACAGCTCCTATGTGGTCCACCATTCTTCCCCCACTCACTCTCTTCTGCAGAACAGCTCAAGTCATTATCGTTGAGCTATATTATGCTGTACTGTTATCTAAGTCTTAACTCATTCCTAAATTAATTTTAGTTGCATTGAGCAGTCTCTAAAGACATTTTGTATATATAATATCAGGGGTTTGTATTTTTACAAGGTGTGAAATATGAGTGACTATGAAATATTTTGATATCTCTGTAGAATATTGGTCCATCTGCTCAATAATCTCTTATGTAAATTCAAGGAATACAGGTCAGTCAGAGAAATCTTGTAAAATGGTGTAGCTTGTGCCTCCATACTAGCTTTGAATAGTATTACCATGTTTAGTAGTGAAGACAACATAGTTCTACTATAAGAACAGACACATAGAAGAAGGTAACAGATTTGTCAAAAATAAATTCTTAGTTTTATGGTCCACAGATTTTGAAAAGGATGCTATGACTTTATGAAATAAAAACAGAATCTTAAATGGTTGTATTGGCACTATTGCCTCTCTAGATTTAAAGAATGATCTTAGACTACTACCTCAATCCTTTGTTTGTTTGTTTGTATGTCGCTCATGGGGATTGAACTCTGGGCATTTGCGCTGTCCATGTACTCTTCAGCTCAAGGTGAGCACTCTACCGCTTGAGCAACAGCAAAACTTCCAGTTTTCTAGTGATTTATTGGAGATAAGAGTCTCACGGTCTTTCCTGCCTGGGCTGGCTTTAAACCACGATCCTCAGATCTCAGCCTCCTGAGTAGCTAGGATTACAGGCGTGAGCCACTGGCTCCTGGCTTCAATTCTTTGTTATTGTGGGAGCATTTAAGTAGGAAAAAGCCAAGTAAATATTTTGCATGAACCTAAACTAAGTGGGATAATATCATATTGGTGTCTCTTTAACTTGGAAGTTATAGATTATGTCTTTTTATACTTTAACTTGGGACAATTATCTGCTGTCAGTTATTTTCTTCTCTTACCCTTTTTTTGCCCCTCTACTTTCATAATTATTATTTAAAGAGACATAATTGAGCTTGCATTTCTAAATTCTTCAAAATTATCTCAACTACTTCATATTTCTGGCAGCCTCCTATATATTTCTCAAGGGAAATATTTTGTCACTACCATTTTTATCCTATATGATATTGGATAACTTCCTGCCTAATTCAGTGCAAGATATACTTTAGACTCATCCAGATATCCCAACACTTGTACAACCATAAAATACTATCTTCCTTGGAAATCATGATATTAGTATATCTGGTGAGTTGGTATCTGCCATTTTTGCATGGCCTTAATTGATACTTACATGCAATCATGTTTTAAACCAATATACCACTCAGTAGATGAACGAATTGACAAAATGTTGTTTATATATGTACAGAGGAATTCTATGCTTCCAATTCATAAGGAAACGGAAAGACTTGGAAAAATCTTACTAAGAAAAATAAGCAAGACACAAAGAAACAGATTCCATGATTTCCCTCATTTGTAATAACTAGGAAATATCTAGGATAGTCCTAGCAGATGAGCAGAATGGCTCAATAGCTATGTATAAATGACCACATAAAATGAGGTGAGCAAAATAAACTCTTAGGTATGGAAGGAGAGGTTTTTCTTTGTGGTTGTTGTTTTTAATGTACGATGTGATTTCTTTTTTTTCTTTTGTGTTTTCCTCTATGGTTTGTCCACTGTTGTATTTGATTTCAGTATCCCGTGTATTGTATATACATTTATCTTCATTTGGCAAGGGAAGCGGAACAATAAAATGGTGAGACAAAGGACAAAAGGCAAACCAATGCAATAGCAATACTCACAAGATAACATTAGAAATTTACATTACAACTTGTGAGGAGTATTGGGGTGAAGGAAAAATGTGAGCAAAATGAGGGAGGGCGTAAAAACTTTGTCATGTTATGTATCCACTAGCTTACAATTATTGCAACCCTTCTATATATCACCTTGAAAATAAAATTAAGTTAAAAATGAGCTGCATAAAATATAATTTCACTGTATTGGTATAGTAAATATTATTCTATGTGTATTACCTTTTAAAAATGAATATTTTGCCTGCTAATTTGAATTACCTCTTTCTTTATCAGAGGGACATCAACTGAAATGTTATCAAACTACACAATTTTTTCAGAATATACTTGCCATTATTTTGAAAAAAACATTATTTTAGTATTGTCTTATACTAAATCAGAAAACAGTTCAATTCTATGGAAACGCCTAACTTTGAAAACTGACTAATTTTTAAGAGGACAGAATATATCTGTTCCTCAACATCCCTATGACTACTAACTACTCATTTTCAAATTCTGAACATGCCATACCAGAGACATTCAAAACAGTACCTGTTTGATTTTAATTAATTCAGCAATAGATGCAGGTTCCAATTAGGCATTACATATTTAAAAGTCAACAGAAAAAAATAGACACGTTCTGGTAGAGGATAAAAATATGAAGTATCTATAATAATTAATTCCTTGAAAGTAAACATTTGTTCATCAGAGTAAGCTATTATTTCTAGGACAATCAATCCCAAGTTTTTATCCTGTAAAGTCATCGTAGCCCAACAATTTCCAACTAGTAAGGTGCACCTCAAAATTCCATAAATTCACATCATGACTACTTTATCGCTATTGTGAAAAAATACTACACTTCTGCTAATGTGATGCCCTTCCTATTTTGGAAAAAAATACTACACCGAACTTTGCTACATCATTTTCCCTGCAGTGGTATTCTTGAGATCAGAACACTTGCAAATATTATTTATTTTTAATTTTATTTTTTATTTATTTTATTATATATATTATCTATCATAGATACTCAGGAGATCTGTATATCTTAATATTAAGATTTGAAGATTATGGTTGAAAGTCCACCCAGGCAGGAAAGTTCCTTAGATTCTTATCTCCAATAAATTCATAAGGAAAAGCCAGACCCAAGTGGCACTGAGGTTCAAGTGGTAGAGCAGCAGCCTTTAGCAAAAACAGGCTCAGGGACAGTGCCTATTCCCAGAGGTTAAGCCCTACTACAAACCAAGCAACAAAAACAAAATGAAAACAAACCTCAAACCTAGCATTTTTCTCATTGTATAGAGGTATATAATTAAGGAAATTTCTTCCTGTGTTACGTACAGATAGAAAAAAAAATCACACAATTACACTTTTCATACCGAGTTACACCAAAATCTCAAAAGATTGCTCCTTTTCTATATTTGTAAATTAATGTCATCAATTTGTTGACAATTTGCCTAGATTATTCACATTATCATCTTACACATGAACTGTTGGAATTATCTATTAACGAAGTTCTTATTATACCTTATTTGAAAGAATATTCTAGTCAATTAGAATGCCAGAATCATTAGTGAATTTGTAAATTAAATCTTTTACTTGAAAAGAATTTTGTAGTATCCTATAGAATATTAAATTACAAACATAAAATATCTATTTTACATCTAAATTCTAATTTAGCCAGGTCTACAAAGTCCTACATTAAACGAACTTTCCTATTTCATCAGGCTTAAAGTTTTGTAATCCTTCATAATTTCTTGGGATTCTAACAGAATGATACTTACTTTTTCAAATTTTTGGTTGGGAATCATGAGCTGTTTTGCATCTAGAAATGTTCTGTAATTAAGACAAAATTTAAAACAAAACTGAGCATTATATATGAGTTGCATTTCAATAGGAAACTTGACTTCTCAAAGCATAATCACAAAATTAGCCCAAATTTCCAACTGTGTATTCCTTTCTTGTTTATTTTTTATTCCTTTCTTGTTTGGTTTTATTGAGACAAAATTGTATTCTTCTAGTTGGCCAAAGTTTCTGATCAGCTCACGTAACTTGGGAGTGGAGTCCATGGGGTCCATTAAATAAAAGATCATGTCATTTTCATGTTTTTTCTTCTTTTTTTCTATTTTTAAATTCATTATTTTTTATTGTGAAAAATTGTACAAAGGGATTAAAATTACCTGGGAAGATAATGAGTACGTTTCGTCTGAAGCATTGTAGCCTCCTACTTTGTTTCCCCTTCCCATCCTCCCTCCATGCCCCCACCCAATCCTCCTCCCCACTACCAAAGTAGTAAAGTTCGTTTTCGATATAATGACTTGAACATCTCATTGTTGCAATGGGTCCAACTGTATCCCTATTTAAATGATTGTTTTTTTTCCCTTCCCTTCCACAAATTTTACCAACATCAAATACAGTGAAAGCAGGGGTTATACCATGGAGGAGGCACATACAAAGCAACAAAGAAATTTAGAAACAATCTCATGAAAGAAAAAAAAAAACATTTGAATAGATATCTTAGGGTTCATTTCCCTAACATCAACTTATCTGGCCTATTCTGCTTGACTCAGACATATGCTAGTTACTGTAAATAAGGGAGACCGTGGGACCTATGTTTCTTTGGGCCTGGCTTACTTCACTTAATATAATTTTTTTCCAAGTCTTTCCATTTCCTAACAAATGGGACAATGTCATTCTTTCTCAGGAGGCATAGAATTCCATTGTGTATATATACCACATTTTCTAGATCAATTCATCTACTGAGGGTCATGTGGGTTGGTTCCATATCTTAGCTATGGTAAATAATGATTCAATAAACATTGTCTTTCTGGAAGCTTTAGTGTGGTCTTGTTTGTGAACATTTGGGTAAATGCCAAAAAGTGGGATTGGAGGGTCATAGGGGAGTTCTATGTGGAGTCTTTTGAGGAACCTCCATATTGCTTTCCAAAGTGGTTGAACAAGTTTACACTGCCACCAACAATGCAGTAAGGTTCTCTCCTGTCCACATCCCCTCCAGCATCTGTTATTAGAGTACTTGATTATAGCCATTCTAACTGGGGTTAGGTGGTATTTCAATGCTGCTTTGATTTGCATTTCTTTCATGGCCAGAGAGTTCGAGCATTTCTTCATGTGTTTATTGACCATCCTTCTTTCATCTTCAGAGAAATTCTCTTTAAGTCTTTAGCACATTTATTTATTGGGCAGTTAATTCTTTGAAGATTTGTTGTTGGGGTATTTAATTTTTTGAGTTCCAGGTATATTTTATGTATGAGACCCTTGTCCGTTTTATGGCTAGTGAAGATCTTCTCCCAATCCGTGGGCTTTCTAGTCATCTTGCTAGCTATGTCCTTTGCCAGTCAGAACCTCTGCAATTGCATGCAATCCCATTTGTCCAAACATTTTTTGATTTTTTTGTGTGTTTCTGGGACTCTATTAAGAAAATTAAGGCCTGTGCCAAGGAGATCTAGGGTTGCACCTATTCCATCCTGTAATATTTTCAGACTGTCTGATTTGACTCTGAAGACTTTAATCCATTTGGAGTTGATTCTGAAAGGGTAATAAATAAGGATCTAGGTTTAGTTTTCTACAAGTACTTAACGAATTTTGCCAGTACCATTTACTGAAGATGCTCTCATTTTCCATTGTATATTTTTAGCCCCCTTATCGAAAATTAGATGGCTATGGGACTATAGGTTCATTTCTGGGTTTTCAATTCTACTCCATTGATCATCTTGTATGTTTTACTTCATCTTTCCCTATTTGGATTCCCTTTAATTTTCCATCTTGTCTTATTGTCCCAGCTAGCATTCTAATATTAAGTTGAAGAGGAGTGGAGAGAGCGGACATCCTTATCACTTCCCTGAATTAATAAGAAATGGCTTTAACTTTTCACCAATAAGTATAATGCTGGCTGTAGGTTTGTCTATTCTTAGCAGAAAGAACAGCACTGGAGTAATATCAGTTCCAAATTTCAAACTATAGTAAAAAGCCATAGTAATAAAAACAGCTTGATACTGGCACAAGGACAGTACTGAGGACCAATGGAATAGGACTGAAGACTCAGAAATAAACCCACTGACCTATAGCCACCTAATCTTTGACAAGGGAGCTAAAAATAATAGAATGGAAGGAAGACAGCCTTTTCAGTAAATGATGCTGTTAAAATTGGTTAAACACCTGAATAAAAACTAAAGCTAGCCATATGTGTGTGTGTGTGTGTGTGTGTGTGTGTGTGTGTGTGTGTGTGTGTGTGTGTGTGTGTGTATCACCCTGCATGAGAATCAAGTCAAAATGGATCAAAGACCTCAAAATAAAAGCAGACACCGTGGAAACATTACATGAAGGATAAGAGAAACTAGGGCTCTTTAGCACAGGCCAAAATGTTCTTAATAGAGAACCAGAAACAACAAATCACAAAAAGGTTGTAGAAATGGGATTGCATGAAACAGCAGAGCTTCTGCAAGGTAAAGCTCATAGATAGTAAGATCAATTGAAAGCCCACTTACTGGGAGAAGTTCTTCATGAGTCATAAAACAGACAAAGTCTTATATCTAAAATATACTTAGGACTCAAAATCATAAATCCCACAACAACAAATCCTCAAAGGAACAACTGCCGAATAAATAAGTGGGCTGAAGACTTAAAGAGCGACTTCTTTGAAGAGGAAATAAAAAATGTCCATTAGACAAATGAAGAAATGCTCAATTTTTCTAGTCCTAAATGAAATGCAAATCAAAACATTGAGATTACACCTCACTCCAGTTAGAATGGCTATAATCAAGAAATGAAATGATGACAGATGCTGGTAGGGATGTGGCTAAAATGGAACCCTACTGCATTACTTGTAGGAGTGTAAACTTGTTTAACCACTTTGGAAAGCATAATGCAATTTCTTCAAAAGACTCCTCCTAGAGCTCCCCAATGACCCAGTAACCCCACTTTTGCACACTTACCCAAATGATCACAAAACTACCAGCACAACCATGTTTAGTGCAGTATTATTCACCATAGCTATGATATGGAAACAACACCAATGCCCCTCTGTAGATGAATGGTTCAAAAAAATGTGGTACACACACACACACACACACACACACACACACACACACACTGGAATTCTAGGATTGCATCAGAAAGAATGACACTGCCCCATTTGTTAGGAAATGGAAAGACTTGGTAAAAATTATATTGAGTGAAGTAAGCCAGACCCAAAGAAACATAGGTCCCATAGTTTACCTTGTTTTAACTTTGTTTACAAGGATTAGTACATGTCTAGGACAAGCAGAGAAGATCAAAGGCTAGGTACATTTGAACATGCAAGATGATGTTAAGTGAAATGTACCCCAAGTCAGAGACACAAGCGGTTTTTCCTCTCTTTCTTTTGTTTTTAATATGCTTATAATGCACTATGTGATTCTTTTGTACGTTATTCCCCCATGGTAAACACCTGTTTTCACTGTATTTGATTCTAGTGTTCTGTATCTTATATATACATATATATATATATATATATATATATATATATGTAAATTTGAGGAGTGGAAGGGATACATTAAAAGGATCTGCATAGGGAAAGAAGAAATTAAACTATGCCTTTTTGCAGATGACATGATACTATACCTTCATGATCCCAAAAACTCCATCCCCAAACTCTTAGAAATCAAAAATCACTTTGGCAAAGTGGCAGGATACAAAAATCAATCCAATAAAATCAGTTGCCTTCCTGTACACTGACAATGTACAAGCAGAGAGGGAAATAAGGGAAGCAACCCCATTCACAATAACCTCCCACAAAATAAAATATTTAGGAATTAACCTAACCAAAGATGTAAAAGAACTATTTAATGAAAACTATAAAAAGTTAAAGAAAAAATTACAGAAGACACTAGGAAATGGAACGACCTCCCATGCTCTTGGATAGGCAGACAATATAGTGAAAATGGCAATACTGCCCAAATTAATATACAAATTCAATGCAATTCCTATTAAAATCCCAATGATGTACATCTCTGAAATACAGAAAACAGTCCAAAAATTCATATGGAACCACAAAATACCTAGAATAGCCAAAACAATTCTAGTGAATAAAGACAACATGGGAGGGATATCCATGCCGTACTTCAAACTCTACCATAGAGCCATAATAACAAAGACAGCATGGTACTGGCACCAAAACAGACCCAAAGACCAATAGAATAGAATAGAAGATCTAGAAATAAATCCACATGCCTACAGTTAGCTGATATTTGACAAAGGAACCAAAGACAGACAATGGAAGAAACACAGCCTCTTCAACCACTGGTGCTGGGAAAACTGGGCAGCCACATGCAGAATAATAAAAGTGGACTCCAGCATATCACCATACACCAACATCAACTCAAAATCGATTAAAGACTTTAACATTAAACCTGAATCTCTGAAACCTCTGCAGGCAGAGTAGGAGAGACACTTGAACTTATAGGTCCAGGAAAGAATTTCCTGAACAGAGTCCCAGGGTCCCAACAAATTGGAGTGAGACATGACAAATGGGACTACCTTAAAATAAAAAGCTTCTGCAAAGCTAAAGCTATCGCAACCAAGCTAGAAAGACAATCAATTAATTGGGAAAAAAATATTTACCAGCACTATATCTGAAAAGGGGTTAATATCCAGTATGTACAGGGAACTCAAGAAACTAGGACCTCAAAAACCTAACAAACCAATTACTAAATGGGCAAGGGAACTAAAGAGAGACTTCTCAGAAGAAGAGATAGGAATGTCAAAGAAACACATTAGGAAATGTTCACTATCCCTGGTTGTGAAGGAAATGTAAATAAAGACAATCATTAGATACCACCTTACCCCAGTCAGAATGTCCCACATCCTCAAGTCAGCCAATGACAAACGCTGGAGGGGATGTGGAGAAAGAGAAACCCTACTACACTGCTGGTGGGAATGTACACTTATACAACCAGTTTGGAAAACAGTCTGGAGGGTCCTAAGAAAGCTAAATATTGACCTCCCTTATGACCAAGTCATACCACTTCTAGGCATCCATCCTGAACAACAGGAACCAGTATACAGGGATACATGCACCTCCATGTTTATTGCCACACTGTTTGTAATAGCCAGGATATGGAAACAACCCAGATGTCCCACCACAGATGAATGGATCCCAAAATTGTGGCATCTATACACAATGCAATATTATGCAGCCATTAGAAATGATAAAATAATGGCATTTGCAGGGAAATGGATGGAGCTAGAAGGTGATCATGTTGATCAAGGTAAGACAAGAGCAAAGAGACAAACAGTACATGTTCTCCCTGATAAGTGGATGTTAAAACCAAAATGTTAGGCAATACGACAAAATTAACAGGACTTAAGAAACAAAGGACTTCCACTCATCTGGTCGAATCCCTACTAAATAACCCCATGCTGCTGATCACATGTATGGTATATATGTGTACAATGGAGGGGAACCAGGAAGATGACATAGAAGTAGAGGGAATCAGGGAAAAACCCGTGAGCTGCACTGGACATTTACCAAAATGAACTAAGCAAGTTAATGGCAGGGATGGGAGGGAGAAAACAAGTGGGAAAAAGGGAACAGCTGATGTTATGCAAAACAAAAGAAATGTACATACCAACCAACGTGGAAGTAATAACTGTATCGCAAAGCTCATAGAACTCATAAATGTTATAGACTGTGATAGACAATTTGCTCCAGAAATGTTAGAATGTGTTTGTGACTTTAATTGAGCATCACTATCCCACAATACTGTGAAATTAGGGAAATTATGTAACCACTTAATTACAATAAAAAAGCACAAACTCTCCAGAAATCATTATAGATGTATACAACTAACTCTTGAATACATTTTGACATCAAAGTCAGGCAATTCACTTGGAAGACTTCCATGGAATCTATGAAATGTTATAGTAAGCTTTTATTGTTATTTGGATTGTGAAAATACTTTGTATGGAAACAAAGAATGTAATGGCATTTTTGAAATTTAAGAAACTTAACCAAACCATTATGACTTAGGAGAGCAATTTGTACAGCCTTCCAAAACTTCAAAGAGGTAGTGATACATACTTATCCTTTTGGTAATATCAAATACAGTTTCTTCCAAGTTGATCTTCAGACATAATGGTTCAACAGAAGCAGATCGAACATGTCTTTGCTATCTCTATTCCCAGCAGCAAGATGCAAGGGGGTCATTGGTATCTGCATCATGATGAAGTAAGAAAAAAGCCTCTCTAATATTATTCCACATATAAGCACTGCGCAGGGTTGTTCAGCCATCTACAGTTATTGCATGAATATCTGCCGCTTGAGTCACCAACTCACGGACAGTGTCTAAGTGTCCACTGTAGGCTTCCTGATGAATATGGGTATAATCATCGTCATCCCTAGTATTCACATGAGTGGCCTTTTTGGAAAGTAGTCTCTGCAGTGTAATAACCTGATTATTTTCAGCAGCCCAAAGAAGAAATTTGCATGGACCCTTCTCCATTTTTCTTGCAATTGATACCATTCCTCACTTTTTCATCATGTTCCTCGTCTTCATTAGAATTGCCTAACTTGAGACTTTGAGTGACGATGGGAATGAGGTGTCCATGTATTTCCCTAATAGATCAGGTTAGTTGAACTGTTCAGAAAAATCCGGTGAGTTTTCTGCATCTGTGTTTTCACCATGATTTATTTTCCCTTTTTCCATTTTTACTATTCAAAATTATTCTAACTGGAGAGTAGGGAATTGATGGAGAGCGGAGGAAAGATTTTCCTCCGTATTCAAAGATACAGACTGAAAATAAGGACCAGTGGTGTCTTCATGTGCAGCTTATTCTAGGAATGAGAAAAGATGAAATAATGCCTTCTATATAAATGATTTGGGAAATGGCAGAGCAGAAAGTAAAATGATGCAGCCAAAAATATAAAAGCAAAATGAATTACGATAATTATAGAGCAATCCTATTATCTATGAGAAATATTAAAGAGAGAGGAAGAGAGACAGATGTGCAATGACCCAGATAGCCACAAATGCATGCCTCTGATCAATTTATAGAGGAAGAAGAATTTTATGGTTTAAAAAAGATGGAAATAGAATTTATGTATTTACTTGAATTGGGTAAATACATTTTTAGCAGCCTATATGAAGAGACGTAGGTTTAATCATATTGCAGACAAGAATCTAAATCCTTGATAATTCTAGGAACAGATATGAATGAAATCAATTGAATCACACTTTTCATGTACAATGAAGGAATAGGTCCAGGCTAGGAATGCAGCAAGAGAAGGCAGGCCGATTGTATCTGTGACAAAACTTTGTGGAAAATGGTATTGAGAATTACTTACTGTTGATCCACTTGCACTGGAAGCATGATTCTGAACAATTGCTTGCTGATTCTCAAATATTACTTTGATCATTATATTCTCCAAAAAGAAAAAGTGAGATTTAACTTGTAGCAAAGGACTACTTATACATTTTGATTTCTCATTAAACACCTTCAATCACCACATTATTTATTTTTTCTTTTGTGTTTTCCCCTATGGTTTATTCCATGCTGTATTTGATTTCAGTATCCTGTGTATTATATACACATTTATCTTAATTTGGCAAAGGTAGAGGTACAACAAAATGGCGAGACAAAGGACAAAGGGAAAACCAATGCAATAGCAATACTCACAAGAAAAGATGTAGGATATTCACATTACAACTTGTGAGGCGTATTGGGATGAAGTAAAAGTGTGAGAAAAATGAGGGAGGGCATAAAAAGTTCGACTTGTTAGATATTCACTACCTTACAATTACTGCAACCCCTTCTATATATCACCTTGACAATAAAATTAAATTTAAAAATAAGCTACATAAAATATAATTTCACGGTATTTCTATAGTAAATGATATTCTATGTGTATTAAATTTTCTTAATGAACAATATTTGGCTTTTAATTTGAATTAATTTCCCCTGTCTTTGTCAGAGGATCATCAACTTGAATGCTATCAAACTATAAAAATTTTCAGAATATACTTGCCATTATTTTTTTAAAAAGCATTATTTTAGTATTGTCTCATACTAAATAGAAAATAGTTCAATTCTCTGGAAACTCCTAATTTTTAAAACTGAATATTTGTTAAGAGGACAGAATGTATGTGTTCGACTAACAACTCATTTTCAAATTCTGAGCATGCCATACCAGAGACATTTAAAACAGTGCCTGTATGCATTTTATTTAATTCTGCAATAGATGCAGTTTCCAATGGGGCATTACATATTTAAAGGTCAACAGAGAAACTAGCCACATTCTGGTAGCAGATAAAACTATGAAGTATCTATAATAAATAATTCCTCTAGAGTGAACATTTGTTTATCATAGTAAGCTATTATTTCAATGACAATCAATCCCAACATTTTATGCAGTAAAGTCATTCTAACCCAACAGTTTCCACCTTGTAAGGTGCACCTTAAAATTCCCTAAATTCACAGCATGACTAGCTTATCAGTATTGTGAAAAAATTCTACACTTCTGCTAATGTTATGCCCTTTCTATTGTTGAAAGAACACTACACTAAACTTTGCTGCATCATTTTCCCTCAAGTGGTGATCTTAAGATCAGAAAACTTGAAAATATTATTTATACATATATTTTCATCTACATTGATACTCAGGAGGCAAAGATCTGTATATTATGGTTCAAAGCCCACCCAGGCAGGAAGGTTCCTTAGATTCTTATCTCCAATAAACTGCTCAGGAAAAGCCAGACACAAGTAGCACTGAGGTTCAAGTGTTAGAGCAGTATCCTTGAGCAAAAAAACAGGCTCAGGAAAAGTGCCCAGGCCCAGTCGTGAAGCCCTAGGACACACAAAACAACAAAAACAAAATGAAAACAAACCCCAAACCTAGCATTTTTCTCATTGTTTACAGAGGTATACAATTAAGGAAATTTCTTCCTTTGTTATGTACAGATAGAAGAAAAAAGATTTCAAACAATAACTCTCTTCATACCATGTTACACCGAAGTCTCAAATATTGCTCTTTTACTAAATTTATAAATTAATAGCATCCATTTATTGTCAACTCTTTCTAGATTATTCACATTATCATGTTATACATGAACTTTTGGAATTATCTATTAAGTAAGTCCTAATTACAACTCTCTTGAAAGAATATTCTAGACAAATAGAATGCCAGAATCATTTGTGAATTTGTAAATTAAAACTTCTAATTAAAAAGTATTTTATAGTATCCTGTAGAATATGAAATTACAAGAAATAGATATTTATTTTAAATCTAAATTCTAATTTAGTAGGGTCTACAAAGTCCTACATTAGATAACTTTGCTGTTTCTCCAGGCTTAAGCTTTTGTAATCCTTCATTATTTCTTTGGAATCCAACATAATGATGCTAAATTTTTCAAATTTTTGGTTCAGAATCATGAACTATTTTGCATCTAGAAGTATTTTGTAATGAAGAGAGCATTCAAAACATGACTGAGAATGATATATGAGTTGCATTTCAACAGGAAACTTGACTTCTCAAAAAGTAATGACAAAATTAGCCCAAACTTCCAACTGTGAATTCCTTTCTTGTCCTTTCATTTGTTTTACTGAGGCAAAATTATACTACCTAGTCCAGGGAAGATATTACTATTTTATCCACTCTCTAATCTCCTGTATTAGAGTGCTAGAATTCCAGACTTGTATCGCATTGCCCTGCCATAGTTTGTTGGTTTATTTAATCGAGAAACATACTAGTAATTCTGAACTTCTCTGATGATCTTATCCACTAGACTGACTGCTCAAACTGTTTCTGTACAATTTTCAAAGATGTTCTAACATTTGACACAGGATATGAACATTTTCAGATGCACCTGCAGGGGTCTCTGATTCATTCTTCCATGGAACCGATCCCTTTAATAATTATTACTTGGCTCTTTTACTATCTCTGGTCACTACCTATGTAATAGTCTCAAGCTTTTGGGGGGAAAGTTCACGTGACGACTTTCTAATATTAAAAATTATCAATTGATTCTATTCTTACACAGGACATATTATCTATTATTTTCTAACTTTTCTACACATTGTGAGAGTTGTTTCATATGTGTGTTTGCACATATAAGTGCTTCTGTGCGTGTGTAAATGTTTGTATGTATGTATGCAGAAACCTCAGGCTATTATTCAGCACTGTTGCTCATAACTAGTATCCCATCACTTGAGCCATTCATCCAATGCAGTTTTTGGCTGGTTAATTATAGGCAGTGTTGCAAAGACTGTTCTGCCGAAGCTGGATGCAAACTTAACTTTCCAGACTGTTTTACATTCTTAGTTTTTATTTTTTCAGGAGTATGGTTTTAAACTACAAACATTTTTGTGAATGTAAAGTCTGACTTGTAGCCTAGATTTTTAACTCAAGATTTCATACAAAGATAGATGAATATACACATTACATATCCTGAGTGTATACTGCTAGAAATGTGATCTTAAGCCTGGTACTGGTGGCTCAAACCTAACCCTAGTTACTCAGGAGGTTGAGATCTGAGGATTGCAGTTCAGATCAAGCACCAGTATGAAAGTTTTCTGAGGCACTTATCTCCAATTAACCACCAGAAAACTTGAATTGGCACTGTGGCTCAAATGGTAGAGCTCTAGCCTTGAGCTGAAGAGGGGAGAGACATCGCCCAGTCCCAGAGTTCAAGACCCACAACCATCAAAAAAAAAAAAAAAAAACTAAAAAAGAAAAAGAAACGTGATCTTATCCACCAGTTCATTGCTACTATATTTCCTGCTCTCTCAATGTGGCCTTTTTTTCCAGTTAAGTCCATGCTCTTATATCTGACTAGTTTTGGAACCAGAATTGCTCTTCTGTTCTACTTTTTACAAATTTGCATGATTAGCTACCATGATTTAGACCTAGTAGAAGACAAGAGTGGCCTCATCGTCCATGTTCCACTTAGTAGTAATGCTTTCCCTATATCACTCCCATAGATCTACATACTGGCCTTGGATTTTATTGTTTCAAAGTTATCTTATTGAAAGAGTCTTCTATAGTGTATTGAACCATTATACTTAAGCACAAAACTTCTTTTTCTCTTATTATTCCTATTGTTTTTCCTACTTCTAACTTATGTACACTTGGGAAAAAATGCACAAAACAAACACTCACAAAAAATATTTCTGAGAACATTCTTCCCACATAAAATTGGTCTTAATTACAGAGCACTTAGGAAATTTGAACTTAAAGTAGTCCAGGATGTTTTTTTCATGTTTTTTATTGTAAAAATGGTTTAAAGAAGGGTTAGAGTTACATAAGAAAGTTAATGAGTACATTATCTATCAAGCATTGTTACCTCCTCTTTTGTTTTTCTCCTACAATCCTTTTCCTCCCCACAAACACAACTCCCTTCTCCCCTCCTCAAGTTGTAAAGCTAATTTTCTACATAGTGCCTTGTACAACTCATTGATACAATAGGTCATACTGTATACTTGTTTAAGCATTTTGTTATTTCCCTTCCCCTCCCACATTAGAAAAATGTATATGCAAGATGCAGGTCGCTGACAATAAATATAATGAAAACAGGGGTTATACCATGGAGGAAGAAAATAGAAGAGAAACAAAAATTCACATACTACATGTTAGATACTTTTAAAAAAATAGCATGAACGAAAAAGCAAGTTATGTCCCTATCTTGGGTTCCATTTCACTTAACATCATCTTATATGGCCATATGTACATGAATAAGGTTTCATAAGCCATGCAAATTCAATATTTTCTTGTTATAAAGTTATCTCTGAAACGCATTTTACCTCATGTTCAAAGATATATTTGTGCTATTTCAATGAAGCCAGAAAATAGTCATTTTACCTGGAGCAGCACCATAGATAGTTACTGGAAGTAAGTGGAAGGAACTGTTATTGCAAGTGAAAACTGATCCCAAGAGAGGAGTTGAACATAGGAAAATGACAAAGATCATGGTAATTTGTGCTGTCATTTTTATGGTACAAGAAAAGAATCCAAGGCCTGAATGAAACTCTGTTCCTGACTTTTTCAAGTGTGTCCTTTACTTATATAAACCTTGTCTGTAAACTTCTAGTTAAGAGTATAACAAAAGGAAACAATATGCCATTTTAAGGCCAGCATAGAATAAAAGGAAATAAATTTGTTTTAAAAGTGCTCTCCTGCAAAGAAACAAAGTTATGAGAGTTTTAAGGGTAAACAAAGGAGGAGGCTGCAATGCTTGGTAAGAAATGTATGCATTATCCTGCCCATGTAATTGTAACCCCTCTGTACAGTATGTTCTCAAATAAAATAAAATAAAATTTAAAAAAAAAATTGAAAAAAAATAAAAATAAAGAGACTTATGGACAGATATTTCACTCCTGAGATGATTCTCTTGTTGCAGGAGTCAGTTACCCAATTCTTTAGTCTGGTCCCGAGTTCTCCATAGCAATAAGGATTCCACAAAGCAGGATCCAGTGAGTACGATCAGCGAAAGGAGCCTCTTCTCAAACCAGTGCTTTAAGGATGGTCTCAAAGAAACATGTGTTTTTTTATTTCTTTGTTTGTTTAGTTTGTGCTGGTTTTGGGGCTTGAACCCAGAGGATGGATCATGTCCCAGTACAGTTGTCTTTTGTGCCCAACTTCCCCCAAACCTAGTACTCTATTGCTTGAGCCTAAACTCCACTTCTGGCTTTTTTAGTGTTTAATCACAGATAAGAGTTAGACAGACTCTCCTGCCTGGGTTGTCTGAACTGAGATAGTAATAAATTCAAGTGACTTCAACTGTATGGACTTCTCCTATGAGCCAAGAAATATTAGATGAAGTTTATTATAAAGCTAATATTTGACAATTTTTAAAAGAAGAGAATATGTCCAGCTAAGAAACCATAAAAAAGGTGCACTGAATCATTTTGGAATTATTTTTTCTACTTGGGAAGATTACTATTGCTTTTGTCGTTCCTTTTGGGGAAACTTAAAGTCATATTTGCACTTTTTTGTTGGTCTTGGGTCTTTAACTCTGATACTGGGCCCTGTCCCTCAGTTCTTCAGCTCAAGTTGAGCACTCTGTCACTTTTGGTACAGCACCACTTCTGGGTTTTATGTGGTTAATTAAATATAAGAGTCTCATGGACTTTCCTGACCAGGCTGGTTTTGAACCACAATCTTGTGGTCTCAACTTTCTGAGTAGCTAGGATTACAGGTGTGAGCCACCAGCATCTGTCTTATATTTGCAATTATGTGCACTTATTGACACTATGTAGACAAAGAATGGAAATTTGAATCAAATGATGACATTGCAACTTTTCAGAAAAATCGAGGTAGCAATAAATTTATCCTCCTTTTCCATGTTGTTACATTAATGATTCATGTGTTAAGGGACTCTTACATTAGCATACTCTGCTGTCTGGATTTGTCGACTTAATATCAGAAATTGTTCATAGAGAAATATAAAAGACTGTGATTTTTAGAAAGCAAAGGAGTTCAGGTATGAAAGTACAGCATAGAAGGATATACAACTTATCACACAGAGATTAAGAATTAGACTAATTACTACAATGCTAAAGGCAATGAGGAATAAGCCTTGTTGATGACTAGTTCTTTAATAACCAAAAATGGTTCCCTAGAACATTTTGTGGTATAACATAGTTATTATCATTTATTCCTTCCATCTGGAGTTATTCCTTCTCTTCTGTAAAAACTATTAATTAGCCTCTGCCTTTTTGGTGCCATGACTTACCAAAAAGATTTCCAAATTTCACTTATACTACATTTCTAATTGTGTTTAGCAGTGACCACTCAAAAGCCTGGAATCTTTGAATTTCCAGAATTAATCTTCACATGACATCTAAGCACATTCCTGGCATTAATTGCCGTGAATTAATGATCAAAAGTTTTTTTTTTTCAAAATAGTATACTAATATAGGGAAAGTACAGGTATCAGTATGGAAGGAGCAATTATATATTCCAAGTATGAATTGTTTATTTTGCATTTACTAACTAAATGTTTATTGTTATTGTTGTTGGTTAAGTCAATTAGACAAATACCACATCAAGTCTCAATTTACTTAAAGGCACCAACATTTTAGTGTTCATGAATATCACTCATCTTTAGAAAATGACTAGTCACAACAAAGTTTATATTTCAAATTTAAAAAATAAAAATTACACCCAGATTTGATGTGAATATTCTGTTTCCAGGAATACATTTATTCAGCAAACAGGGAAACAAAAAATAAGGGCTTGTCATATAGAAAGAAAGATGTAAAAGCATACTGAATTTCCTTAAGATGATACATACATGCAAATCGTGCCATTTATTCAAAGATCCTGTAAAAATTCATGAGCAGATTTGTCATCAGAAGTGATAGGTAAGCAAAGTAACTGGAAAACTGTATTTGTAAATAGTGCTTTCAATATATGATGACCTTTTCAATAAATAAGCCTATAGATCATGATTTTGTATCTGTAACACACATCCAGTATTCAACATTTTAGACATACTCCCATTCTCTTACCTCAGTTCTTGATTAATATTCTTCTACTTTCATGATGTCAATTGCTACTAAAGCAACAAGGTGGGTTTTCTCTTGGTTTCTATATCCAATAAATTTTAGTATTTTTCAACGATGTATAAACTCATGGAGTTTTGACTTGGATGTGAAGTTTGAGGATACTCTATTCAGGGTATTAATTGGCCTGAAGCATCCAGGAACCTATTGTGAATACACAGACACACGGTATACTAATAATTAGGGAGTTGATCTCGGGGAAAGATAAAGGTCCAGGCAAGATCTTGAAGCTGAGATAAAGCAATGCAGCAAACATCAATCAACTATCATTACAAGGTAATGGAACTTATCTCTGATGTGTCTGGGTGGCAGCTGTGTGTGTGTGTGTTTGTGTGTGTGTGTGTGTGTGTGTGTGTAGAGAATTTTAGTGTGGCTTCTATGTTTACAGTCCATAGAGCATTACTTGTTAAGGAGAAGGTGCCCTTACCAGAGCTCTGATACCACTGTCATCACTTTTTACTGCAAAAAACACTTGCTTAATCTCTAATTAAAAAGGGAAAAATAAACTAACATCTTACATGATTGTTTTGAAAATTGATTGGCAAATTGAAGGCCAAAGGGAGAAATTGGAGATTAATATAATCCTTTTCCTCTCTTCTGATTATTAAGCTGTAATAGCTGTGATTTTCAGGAATTTCCTGTAATATACTTACTGCTGAATTACTAATATGTTTAATAATATGAAACATATGATAGAGAAATAGATCAGGCAGCAAGCACAAAGAACCAGTGATAAGATCGACCTTTGGAGCAGGGTTGCCACATCTTTTAGGAATGCAATTCCTTCATATGCATTTCAAATTTTATGGCTTTCCCTGTGTGATTAAAAGGTAAGAAAGTACTGTAGAAACAAAAATTCCTGTTCAGCCAAGTTGAAAGTGCTCATGTTCCCATCCTCATGTTGCAAATTTCCATTTCATAAAGACTCTTTGTTAGAGTGCTTTCATTTAATATACTTCAGCACAGCATCCATCCCTGTTGGAGACATAAAAAAAAGATAATTTTGTTTTGAATATTATCTTATGTAAGTTAGTGTGTGTGTACCGGCATGATTTGTATAATTACAGAAGTTTGTAATAAATATAAGTAGGGATCATGTCACAAATATAAAATATAATTAAAATCACATAAGACTAGAAGCCACAGAATTTTGTGCATGAAAACATACATTAGATTAGTTGCAGAATTTCTATTTTGAGACAGCCTTTTATTAAAGTATAAAGCACTTTATTAAGGGTTGAAACATTTTATTGAAAAAAATACATTTCTTAGAGATATTTTTGCTTCATATTTTAAGAAGAAAAATGGTCCCAAAGTAATTATTTTTTAAAAATTATTTTCCTGTTTCCATGTGATTAACCTCCAAATTAGAAATCCAGATATTTAATTTAATTTAAATTAACCAAAAATATTTATTGAGTATAAGAACCTTTTGCTCTCTACATTCTTCACACTAACTTTACCAAATATGGTGAGTCTGAAATAATCAGTCTCTTTGTGACCTGTGTTGATATTATTTACAATGTGAGCAAAATGTTTAAAAAGTAGTAATTATTTTAGCTTAATTGCTCTGAAGAGACAATAAATGATATAATCAAAGGCTAAAAATGATTAGACTTAAATTTAGAATTTAGGAAATATTTTTGACCACACTGGTTACTGGATCCTTTGCAACAACCTCATGAGATAATTTATATTGATGAAGCAAAAATCCCAGAGGTTAGACATTTACGAATACAAAAAACGTGTCATTCTGAATATGTAGAGCTACATATCAAAAATAGAAATTTTAGCTTTTAAATACCTGAATATACTAATACATTTAATTGCAGGGTAAGTACTTGCTGTGAAAGGAGATAAAATTGCATTTATTTTGAAAGTAAACCTAAGTATTCATTTGAATGAAAGACCATGTTTAAACATCACTCATTCAAGAAACAAGATGTACAGTTAGTTGTTTTTCATGCCAATTATGATATCTAAAGTAACTAGATTAGTAAACTTAAATCATTGCTTCATAGGGAAATAGAAATTTAGTTTCCTAAAATTCATGACTATAACTTTTTCTCAATTACTAAAAAACTGTTTTGTATATTTTTCATGGAATCTTATTTGATACATTTTTGTTCATTAAGTTAAATAATTGACCAATAACAATATAAAATACGCATGAACAAAGTTCATCTAACACAAGTATTTTATTCCCCAGATATATCAATGGCTCTCTTAAAAAATACTAGGTATTTTGTTAACGATTATTAATTGTCAGAAGTGGCAATACCATAATATGTTTAAAGCATTTGATTATACTCCCTGCCTCTATTTTCTTTTCATTACTTCTTCTTCCAAAGATCTTCTGTAATTCACATAAAGTTACATCTTTATATTTGCACATATAATCTAATTTGGGGAAAAAATGAGCTAAACTGCAATTAATTCAAGTTGTATAGTGGATTAACAGGATGAACAAAAACTTGAATATTTTTGTTAACTTCTGAATTGAGCTATCATTATTATTATGTTTAGGTTTAGGATCTCAGACAGAATTAGAATTAGGATTAGTGAAATAGGTTCAATGCAGGATGCAAGAATGATACTTAGAAGACCCTATGTTGAAAATGAACTTTACACCATGGGGAACGAGGAGTAAGGGAGGTGGGGTAGTAGGAGAACAACAAAGAAGTGTTTAACAATGCTCAACAAGAAATATACCCATTACCTTACTCGTGTAACTAATTTGACTTTAAAGCATCTTTACAATAAAATAAAATTTAAAAAAATAATAAAGATGGGTGTCAGTGGCTCACGCTTGTAATCCTTGCTACGCAGGGGGCTGATGTCTGAGGATAGGAGTTCAAAGCAGCCCAGGCAGGAAAGTCTGTGAGGCTCATATCTCCAATAAACCACTAGAAAACCATAAGTGGCACTGTGGCTCAAGTGGTAAATCGCTTGCCTTGATCTGAAGAGTGGAGGGAGAGCGCCCAATGCTAGAATTTAGGCCCCATGACTGAACAAAAAAAAAAAAAAAAAAGAAAGATAAAGAGAAAGAAAACCTGACAGGAAATAGAAAAACACTTAAAAATGTAGGATCAAAATGCAAGTAAAATTTAGACCTACATGTTGAGCAAGAGAATAAAAGTGCAATAGAAGCTTGCTATTAACATTATGATTCGGTTATATGTAGTTTTAGGATTAGGCAAGGTGTTCCAGTTAGATTTGGGGTTAGCATGAGAAAAAGATATAAGATATAAAAAGATGTAAAACAGTAACATATTTTAAGAAGAATGAATGGCATCAAGGTTAGAATGAATGAAAACCAGTGTCTGTGTTACTTTAAACATTCAGACATAATTTGGCTTAAAGGGTGAATTACATTTTTTTCTCGTTAGGTTTAGGGAAGGATACGCTTTAGTGTAAAATTTAGTTTTCCAATAAGAAGTAGAAGCAAAAAAAATGTGTGATTGAATAGAATCTAGACAATTTACCTAATAGTAACTATTTTGGTGTTAAATTAGATTGTGATTAGGATTAGGTTTCTGGTTAAAGGGGGTTGAGAATAGGATAAAGAAATTGGTTAAACTAGTTTCTCGTGCCTATTATCCTAGCTAATCAGGAAGCTGTTTTCTGAGGATGGCAGTTCAAAGCTTGCCGGGGCAAAAAGTCCATGAGACTTTTATCTCCAATTAACCACCAGAAAACTCAAAAGTGGTGCTGTGGCTCAAGTGCTAAAGTGCACACCTAGAGCTAAAGAACTCAGGGATCATGACCTAGAGCTCAGGGATCATGCCCAGGCCCAGATTTCAAGCCTCACGTTCAACAAAAAGAAAAAGAAAACAAATGTTTTAAATGTTAAGTAAATCTGAACTTATTTTAGGTTCTAGGAATTCAGGAGAAGCTTGGATAGTGGAAGTACAATGTATTTCATAATATCAGGATTTGAGATCAATGGATATAATGATTCCTGTTAAGGAACAAGATAGATTCAGAGTTAAGAGTGATAAAATCTATACTGTTTAGGAAAACCTTCAATTTATTTCAAGAATTACAGGTGGAATTTCAGTAAGGATGACACAAATCAACCATTTTTCATAAATTTTAGAAGTAAGATAACATTAGTGTCAAGGATATGGTTAGGATTCTAGACATGATTGGGATTAGAGTGAAGGAGAAAAAATGAGAGTCAAATTGAAGGTAAATTTTAGAATAAGCCTGTCAGGAATTAGAATGAATGTGAACTAGAGTATTGATATTAATATTAAAATCTACTTGCAATTAGGGTTATGGTTATTCTCAATGTTCTAGTTAAGATTAAGTTTAGGGTTAGAAAATGACTAAGATATTGGAAAAAAAATTGA
The DNA here is from genome assembly GCF_019054845.1 of Dipodomys spectabilis. Lineage (NCBI taxonomy): Eukaryota > Metazoa > Chordata > Mammalia > Rodentia > Heteromyidae > Dipodomys > Dipodomys spectabilis. The sequence continues at coordinate 444,845 of NW_024871143.1, forward strand.
AACTTATTTTGGAAGGCTTATTTGAATCAAGTTAGGATGAGTGAAAACTAGTGTACTTGTGTTAGTGTTAGTATTGACATATAATTTGGATTAACATTAGGGTCAGTATTTTGTTCTGATTATGAATAGTGTTATGAATAGGGAAGTTTTTAGTATAATATTCAGTTTTCACTAACAAGTGGTAGCAAAAATATGAGATTGAACAGTAACTAGAGCATTATCATTATATTTATTTCTCAGTGATCATTCTTGTAATGATTAATGAGAGTTTTCCAGCCAGGTTTAGGTTGAGAGTTAGAGTTAATTAATGGAATAGATGGTAAGTAAATCTGAAATTGTTTTAGGGCACAGGGGTTCAGGAAAAGGTAGGATCATTGGAAACTACAGTATTTTTCCTGATAAGATAATGTGAGGACAAATAATATAAAGGTTCATGTTAGGGAACAAGATAACTTCAGAGGAAGAGTCAGAAAATTTATGGGAATTAGGGCAAACTGAAACTCATTTCCAGAGTCCAAACTGGAGTATTCATTAGAATGAATAAAAACAGAGTATTTTTCTTAAACATTAGAATTGGACTATCATTAGGGTGAAAGTTAGGTTTCAGTTCCAGCTAGAGTTAGTGTTAGCATTAGGGAAATGGAAAGTTTAGGGTCAAACTGAAAGTAAATCTTCGAATAACAAGCCTAGTTAGAATTGGGATGAATGTGAAGTAAGAAACTGCTAATACTTATTAAGATTAGGGGATGGTTAGTGTGAGGGTTAGCCTCAATATTCCAGTTAGGGTTAGGGTTACAAAAATGGCAAGATAATGAGAAAAACTACAAACTATTTGATAGATGAGTTGAATCAAAGTTAGGATGAATAAAAACTTATGTATTTGTATGGCTTTTAGAATCCAGAGGCTATTAGTTCTAGGGCTAGGGTTGCTTGTCTAGTTCAGGTTAGACTTAGGCTTAGGGAAGGGTAAGCTTTAAGGTAAAACTGAGTTTTCTGCTAACACTTTCAAGTAAAATAAGTTTGAAATTTAACAAAAACTCCAGAGTTTTCCTAAGTTTCCTATTCAGGGTTCAATAGGGTTAAATTTAGAGTTAGGTTTCTAGTAAGGTTTAGATATATAGTTAGGGTTAGGAACTAGAGTAGATTTTAAGTAAACCTGCAACTTCTTTTTGGAGACAGAGGAGTTCAGAAAAAGTTAAGATCAGTGGAAACTATGGTAGTTTTCATGATATGAAGATTTGAGGTTAATGATTCATAATAGGGAACGATTTCAGAGTCCAAGTAAGGGAATCTGTAGGATTTGTAGCAAAGTGCAAATAAATCATTTCAAAGACAATGAGAATCTGTTAGGATATATTTTCCATTAATTTTAGGATTGGGTTACTATTATCATCAAGGTTGCTCTTAGGGTTCTGTCCAAGATTTGAGTTAGGATTAGGGAAATGGAAGATTGAGAACTTGAGTGACTGACTTCCTTGTGTATGTATATGCACGATTCTAAGGTTTGAACACAAGGATTGGGTTCTGCCCAAAAAGCCCTGAGCTTTTTGCTGTAGTCTAGCATTTTACCACTTGAGCCATGAGTCCACTCCAGCTTTCTTTGGCAGTGAATTGGAGATGAGCTTCGCACAGATGTTCCTATCTAAGCTGACATTGAACTGAGATCCCCAGATCTCTGCTTTCTGATTAAAGGTAGGATTAAAGATACCAGAGCCCAGGAAAGTGCCTGAATTTTACTGATTGTTTGTACTTTTGTTCGAGATTGAGACTTGAATTCAATATCTGACAGCTTTGCTCATTAAGTAGCACTCTGCCACTTGAGCCATATCTCCAAAAATGATTATTTTAAATAGCTAAAGATCATTAAATTTTCTTCAGTGATATGTATCATTAGTGTTGTTTTAAAACTTATCCTAACAAAAAAGACTTATAGACCCAGGAGTTGATCTGAGCAAATTCTCCTTCTTTGCTTCTAATTGCATAACAGTTTAGGGACATGATTTTTTAATTATTATTTTAAGTAGCATAGGAATTATCTTTAAACAGATCATTTTATGCGTACAATATACCTAGATCAATGCCAACCCTTTCAATATTCTCATCCATCCCTCATCTATGCACTTCTTCCTTCACTCTTCTTAATATTGTAGGATATTTATGGATTCCTCTCTGCATTTTCCCCCTTTCTCCTGTTCAATCTTCTACCTTTTAAACCTTCACCCCTCTTTTGACTACCCACTACCATATGATCCAACAACTCTACTCCTGGTCATTTACCTGAAAGATTACAAACCAGGATATAGTAAAGGTTTCAGCCCAACCATTCTTATTGAATCTGCCCAGATAACCCTCAAGAGAAAAATTAATCAAAAAATGTAATACACACACACACACACACACACACAAACACACACACACAAACACAAACACACACACACACATACAAGAAATTCTACTTAACCAACAGAAAGAATATTTTTAACATTTGTGTCTCTCATTTCTCAATTCATCTGCCTGGTATCCCACTGTCGTCGTATGGTCCCTGTACTGCAGTCACAGAAATATGCAAACTGATGTAAAAGATTTTCAGCGTTATGGGCTAGCCATAATTTCCTGAATATGAGTTCTCTGCTCATTCTCTTTGTCTATTCATGCATTTGAGTAGTGATTATACAGATTCATTTGTACCATTGGCTACACAGAAAAGAGATGAACCATTTGTATGTATATATATGTATACATATATACATACATACATGGATATACATACTTACATGGACATATGCACACATATGGATATATATTAAATACTTGAGTACATTTTATGTTTTCAAGAATTATAGAGCTAACAAAAATCACATGCATTTTCCTTTTCAATTTTTTCAAAACCTAAATAACTTTGTCTCTTTTGAATAGCTAATTTTAAAGAGAATGTCACCATCTCGGATCTGTCAGTCGCCTTGAAATTAGATGTTCAAATAGGATAAAGTTATTTAGGCTTTTTGGTGGAAGGGTTCTACTCAGGGATTTTCTGCTTGCTAGACAGGACTCTGGTTGTATAGCATCAAGAAGCTCAACTACTTTTACCATACTTCTAGTCCATTTAATTACTTGAGGTCTTGAACTTTTTGTCTGGGTCTGATCTTAGATTGACTGAGACTTTGCTACCTATCCCTCCCACATAATTAGCTAGGATTACAGATGTGAACCACTATGGAAAGCTCATTTGTTGAGATGGCTGTCTTGGCATTTTTTTCTCTGGACTGGCCTCAGACCATGATCCTTGTCATGTCTGCTTCCCAATCAGCAGTTATTACACATGTGGGCTACTATACTGGGTGTACATGACACCTTCTGTTTTATAAAAGGGGTTTTTACTAAAATATAGTATAGAGGGGTTATAGTTACATGAGCAAGGTAATGAGTACATTTTCTATCAAGCATTGTTACCTCCTCCTTTGTTTTTCCCCTACCCTTTCTTCCCTCCCACGTCCACAACTACACTCCCCCTCTCCTCCCTTCCCTGCTTCCCCGCCCATATTGTAAAGTTCCTTTTTCAACATAGTGTCTTGTGCATCTCATTGTTACAACGGGCCAGCCTGCCCTATTTAAACATTTTGTTTTTTCCCTTCCCCTCCCCAAGCTAGAGAAGGGTGTATACAAGATGCAGGGCACCAACATTAAATACAGTTTAAACAGGGGTTAAACCATGGGTGGAGGAACATAAAAAGAAAAAAAACATGGTAGACTACAAACCCTATCTTGGGGTTTATTTCGTTTAACATCATCTTATCTGGTTGTATGTACATAGCTTTTGAACTTGTATGCTTGTCTGAGACATATAATAGTTATTGCACGTAAGGGAAACCATAGGACCTATGTTTCTTTTGGTTTGGCTTACTTCACTTGATATAATTTTTCCAAGACTCCAGTTAGAGCTCCCCTATGATCCAGCAATCCCATTTTTGGCATTTGCCCAAATGTTCACAAAGAAGACCATATTAAGCTAACAGCACAACTATGTTTATTGCAACATTATTTACCATAGCTATGATATGGAACCAACCCAGATGCCCCTCAGAAGATGAATCGATCAAGAAAATGTGATACACACACACACACACACACACACACACACACACACACACACAGACACACACACACACCATGGAATTCTATGCCTCTGTCAGAGAGAATGACATCGCCCCATTTGCTAGGAAATGGAAAGACGTGGAAACAATATTATTAAGTGAAATAAGCGAGGCTCAAATAACCATTGGTCCCATAGTTAACCTCACTTGCAGTAAGTAGTATATGGTACCATATAACATTATAAGAGAATGTTATGTGAAATGAACCCCAAGATAGGGACACAAATCTTTTTTTTTTATTCCATGAGATTCTTATCTCTATATTATCCCCCAAATAAAATTCGAAGGAGAGCTGTGGTTCAAATACAGAGCACCACGCTTGAGGGAAAAAGCTTAAGTGAGAAGGTAAGGTATTGAGTTTAAACCATAATATCAGCACTAAAAAAAGTGATTTGTTTTCCTTGAGGTTTTTATATTGCTCAGAATATAATCAACGTTGTATTTATGTTCAGCATTACTATTAAAATCGTTATACTTATTGATATTATTATTTATTTTCTTAAATTTTACTTACACATTAATATCCAATAATGATAAGAGATGATTACTGTTTCACAAGTTTTTATGGCAGTTGATGAGAGGTGCATACAAGGAATTTAGACTGAAAAGAGATGTCTGAAAGCTCTTCACATAAATAAATGATGGCTGAAGAAGCTGTGGACATTGATGAAATAAAATAAAGAAACCAGCAAGGAAAGAAAAGGTATGATTCTGGAAAGCACACAATTTTGGAAGAAAAAAAAACACAAGGGAAATATGTAGCTTTTGGTAAGATCTTTGTAACCCACTTACACATTTGATTCCTTATTTCTAGTGGAAGGCATTTCAGTTAGCCTTATTTTACAAAGTTAAACATGATTGAATTTAATATTAAATGGCCTCTGTCTCAGGTAAGCAATAAGGCAGATGCCAGGGGCTCATGTCTATAATTCTAGCTACTCAGAGGGCTCAGATCTCTAGATCTAGTTCAAAGCCAGGTTGGAGAGGAAAGTTGGTGAGACATTTCTGTTCAACTAACCACGAGAAAACTGGAAGAGGCACTGTGGCTCAAAGTGGCAACCCAATTGTGAGCAGTAAATCTCAGAGACAGAACCCAGGCCCTGAGTTCAAGCTCTCTAAAATTATTTTTAAAATACTTGTCATCAGGATTTCTTTAACTTGTCTAGAAGAATGTTTTAAACTTAGGGTTTTTTATTTCATGTTGTCAGCATTGATTTTTAAGATGTGCAGAGAAAAATTATTTATAGTCAGAAATGTTTTGTATTGCTTTGTATTACACATTGCCTCTACACACAGAGATCTGCTGGAAAGCAGATGGCCAAATCCTGGCTGTTGGCAATGAAGATGGATATGTGTTTCTTTTAGCAAAGAAAAAACTTATGAATTGGTAGCCTTTATATATAACACCTTAATAGTAACAACAACATTATTATTATTACTATTATTATTTTTTGTCAGTTGTGGGGCTTGAACTCTAGGTCTGGGCATTGTCCCTCAAATCTTCAGCTTAAGACTAGCACTCTACCACTTGAGCAACAGTGCCACTTCACATTTTCTGAACTTTTAGTTGGATATAAAGATTTCACAGACTTTCCTGCCCTGGCTGGATTTGAACAGTTCTCAGTCTCCTTATTCTCTAGGCCCAGCAATAAAATTATTGTGAAAAAGATAAACCCCACGATTGTATACTTAAAAAAATCACAATCTGACAAGTGTATCTATAACATTGTTGTATCAAGTAACCATAGGCAGCACTCATTTTTACATCGCACTGTGTACTTTCCAATGCCAGATAATATTTCATTAATTTATTTTAATTTTTCCTAACAAAGTTCACTATGAATTCCCAACAGCACAATTTTCTAGAGAGTATAAAAATTCTTCAACATATTTATTTCAACGAACAGCAATTTGCGCTTGGTTTTTTTTTTTTAATTTTGCCAGAGCTGGGGCTTGAAATCAGGGTCTGTGCACTCTCCCTGAACTTCTTTTGCTCAAGACTAGCACACTATCAATTGAGTCACAGCACCACTTCCAGTTTTTCTGCTTACGTCATACTTAGGAATCAAATCAAGTGCTTCTTGCATGTAAGGCAAGCACTCTACCAGTAAACACATTCCCAGTCATTGGGTCTTTTGTTTTTGTTGTTGTTTTAAGATAGCATTTACCTATATGTCCTTCTGAAGGCTTAAAACTTAGGCTGGCCTACAAACATTGACTGCCATATTCAGCTCATGATTCTTTGTGAGTGAATACTCTTTTCAGATATAGGAAGAGTTATTCTGTCTTCCTTTGACTAGATGGATTTTGCATTCAACAATTTTAATCACATTTCTTGTCCTGGTATTTTTCCCCTTCTAGATCAATAGAAATATTTCAGGTTCTGAACTTGTAGCTGATCCCTACCATCCAACAACATCACATTCTTGTGAATAGCACAAGAATGGCCTCATGAGCATAGCAGCCAGCTGAAGTTCAGCTATCTGATGGCCTTGGGCTCCAACAATGTAATCATTTCTGTGCACAGACTGAAAACTGTCATAGGTAATTTTGATTTATTCCATTCTGTTCTCAGCTACTTGCCATCCTCAGCTTTGTATGTTTTAAATTCTGTTAAATTTTAATTACTATTTCCAGCCATTCTCAAAAGTAACATATATGTCTTACTTTAAAACTCACTAAAACATGAAAAAATGTTAACATAGGTGCTTTCCACTAGTGGCTCATATTTTAAAACCTAGCTATTTTAGAGGTCAAAACTGAGGATTCGGGTTTAAAGCAGCCCATGCAGTAAATCCGAGATATTTCTCCAATTAAGAAAACAAAATTCACTTGGAGTTGATTCTGGTGCAGGGTTATATATAAGGATCTAGCTTTAGTTTTCTACAAGTAGTTAACCAATGTTGCCAGCACCATTTACTGAAGAGGCTATCTTTCTTCCATTCTATTTTTTAGCTCCCTTATCGAAGATTAGATGGCTATTGGTCTGTAGGTTCATTTCTGGGTTTTCAATTCTATTCCATTGGTCCTGAGGTCTGTTCTTTTGCCAGTATGAAGCTGTTTGATTACTATGGCTTTATAGTAGAGTTTGAAATTTGGTATTGATATTCCTCCAGCAGTGTTCTTTCCATTGAGGAGCATTTTTGCTACTTGGGGTATTTTATTGTTCCATATGAATTTTTGGATTGTCTCTTCTATTTCCTTGAAGAATGAGGTTGGAATTTTGATGGGTATGGCTTTGAATTTGTAAGTAGCCTTGGGAAGTATTGCCATTTTCACGATGTTAATCTTTCCAATCCAGGAGCATGGGAGTTTTTGCCATTTTTTAAGTTCTGTGTTGATTTCCTTTTTCAAGTTTTTAAAGTTTTCATCATAGAGGTCCTTCACTTCTTTGGTTAAGTTAATTCCTAGGTATTTTATTTTTTGTGGGTCTATTACAAATGGAGTTGCTTTCCTAATTTCAGGCACACTTTTCTCATTGTTGGCATACAGAAAAGCCATTGACTTTGGGGGGATAATTTTATACCCTGCTACTTTGCCAAAGTTTTGAATCAGCTTGAGTAATTTGGGAGTGGAGTCTATGGGATTCTTTAAACACAAGTCAAAGTTTACACTCTGAAAACATTAGAGGATGGAATAGGAGAAACCCTAGTTTTCCTTGGGTAAGGCTGAAATTTTCTGAATAGAGACCCAGAAACACAAAAAAATCAAGGAAAGTTTGGACAAATGGGATTGCATGAAGTTGCAGAGCTTCTTTATGGCAAAGGACATAGCTAGCAAGATCAACAGAAAGCATACGGATTGGGAGAAGATCTTCACTAGCCATACAACAGACAAGGGTCTCATATCTAAAATATAATTGGAACTCAAAAAAATAAATCCCCCAACAACAAATCCTCAAAGAAACAACTGCCTAATAAATAAGTGGCCTAAAGACTTAAAGAGAAACTTCTCTGAAGAAGAAAGAAGGGTGGCAAATAGACACATGAAAAAATGCTCAGCCTCCCTAGAGGTTGCATAAAAGAAATGCAAATCAAGCCAACATTGAGATACCACCTCACCCCAGTTAGAATGGTAAAAATCAAGAACTCTAATAACAACAGACGCTGGAGGGGATGTGGACAGAAGGGAACCTTACTTCATTGTTTGTGGGAATGTAAACTTGTTCAACCACTTTGGAAAGCAGTATGGAGGTTCCTCAAAAGACTTCACATATTGATCCCCTATGACCCAGCACTCCCACTTTTGGGCATTTACCCAAATGTTTACAAACAAGACCACACTAAAGCTACCATCACAACTATGTTTATTGCAGCAGTATTTACCATAGCTAAGATATGGAACCAACCCAGATGCCCCTCAGTAGATGAATGGAACAAGAATATGTGGTCTATATACACAATGGAATTCTATGCCTCCATCAGAAAGAATGACATTTCCCCATTTGTTAGGAAATGGAAAGGCTTGGAAAAAATTATATTATGTGAAGTAAGCCAAGCCCAAAGAAACAGAGGTCCCATGGTTTCCCTTATTTCCAATATCTATTATATGTATGAGTCAAGTAGAAAAGGTCAGATAATGTGATGTTAGGAAAATGAACCTTAAGATATGTACTTAAATGTGTTTTTTTCTTTCATTCATTTGTTTCTAATGCATTTATATGATTATTTCTTTGTTGTTTTTTATGTCCCTCCCCCACAGTATAACCCCTGCTTTCACTGTATTTGATGTCGGTATATCTTGTGGAGGGGAAGGGATAAAACAAGTCGTTTAAATAAGGATACCGGTGGACCCGTTGCAACAATGGGAAATACAAGTTTTCATGTCGAAAATAAACTTTACAACTTCGGTGGGGGGTTTAGGATTGGGTGGGGGAGGCTGGGAAGGGATGTGAAGGGTAAACAAATAGGAGGCTGCAATACTTGATAAGAAATGTGCTTATTATCTTGCCCATGTAATTGTATCCCCTCTGTACTGTATGTTCACAATAAAAAAATAAAAAAGTAATGTAAAAAAAAAAAAAAAAGAAACCAAAATCCAGAAGTGGAGATGTGGCTTACGTTGTATAGTGTCACCTTTGAGCAAAAAGACCAAGCAGGAATAATAGGTCTAATTCTATCTCCATTATTTACTCATGGAAAACACACAGACTCAGACACAGACACAGACACAGGCACAGACACACACACACACACACACACACACACACACACACACACAATCTACGTTTTCCTAGACTCCCCCTCCTGAGCAGTATACAATGCCATTAACTTAATGTATGTTTTCTCCAAATTATTATGATAGGGATTTAACTACATTTGTATTTATGATAATGTTTGTTTTGTACTTTTTGATTTACAATTTTGTGTACTTATGTGTGAAAACAGTGTTTTGTGAAGACTAAATAGAAATCAATGTGTCAGTAAATAAGTAGGTGACAGGTAGATTGAAAGATGCAGATTGAAGCACTTGAAATTTTATTTCTCTAAGTTTAAATATATATGCATATGTATGTATTTAAAATTTCTGCCAAGATTTTATTTCTATTAACAATGGTCTATTTGTTACATTATATAAATTTAACATATTGTATGTTTCATCGTAGATTAATATTTATAGAATTTCTTTCCTTTGGAGACCAGGTTTTGCAGTGTAGACCAGGCTTTCCTCATCTGCTTATTCTCCTGTGTCAGGTTCCTAATTATTGGCTGGTATTACCATATGGTAAGATAGTACCATGCCCAGTTATATTATTTACATTTTGTGCAGTATAATATTACTGTGAGCAGCTTTAAGCCAAATACCTTCATGAGTATGAATGAATTTCTTGCAAATATGTTATAAATAGAGTTGCTGAGTGAAGCCAATTATAGAAGGCATGCCTGTACTCCCAGTACCCAGGAGGATCGTAAGTTTAGGAGCAGCCTGTGCTACACAGGAAGTCCCTTTTAAAACAAAAAAAAAATCAGGTGAGCTTGGAAGAGGGAATATATTGTTAAGCGGGGGGTAGGAACACACAAAATTTAGTGTGTGTGTATGTGTGTGTGTGTGTGTGTGTGTGTGTGTGTGTGTGTGTGTGTGTGTGTGTGTGCTTGTGCTGGTCCTAGGGCTTGAACTCAGGGCCTGGGCAATGTTTCTGAGGCTTATGCTTCAGTCTAGCACTCTACCACTTGAACCAAACTCCACCTCAAGCTTTTTTAGAGATCATTGGAGATGAGTCTGATCCAGTTTCCTGTCCAGACTTAAAACCTTGATCCACTTTTCTCATCCTATTTTGTAAGTACGATTACAGGCATGTTGTATTACTGTTAAGTAACATAGTAAACATCATGCCAGTTTATACTCCTTCCAGCAGTGTTTGAGTGTTGCACACACACCTAAGATAAAACCCACTCCATGTTTGATGACAACCAGGTCTCATAATCCCATAAGATATGTATTGTTATGCTCACTTTACCTGTAAAGAATTTGAGATCCAGAGAGTTTCATTAATTTTGAGTCTCCATCTAGTATACAGTGGAGAATGTATTCAAGCCCAACTAGTTCTGTTTATTTCAGAAAACATGGAGTCATCATGTGGTCTAGTGAACACGTGTTCTATTGAGTACTGCTCTTTGCAAGTAGAGTTCTGTGCCTGACAGATTATCTTTCTCTTTCTTTAGCTGCACCCCCTTTCATAAGTTCTGGAAAGCACAAGTGATGAGAAGAGCCATTTTTGAAGGAGAAATTTATAAGGGGTTTGACCTTGGTATCACATACATATTAGTATGACCTCCCATTTGAGTTATGACTCCAGCACTAAATTTCTGTTTTTTCTTTTGCATTATTATTATAAATGTGAATTACACAAAGGTTGCAGTCATATAAGTCAGGTATGGATATATTTCTTTTTGAAAGTTCAGTCCTTCCCTTGCTCTATCAATTTTTCTCACTGGTTTGGTTTTTTTAACTTCCTTCTTCTTCTTCATCTTCTTCTTCTATTATCATTATTATCATTATCATTATTATTATTATTATTATTATTATTATGCTGTAAATGGTTTAGTTACAATCTTGTGGTAATGATTATTATTTTTGTTTTAGTCCGTAATGAGGCTTGAATCCAGGGCCTGGACTCTCTCTCTGAGCTCTTTTGCTGAATAATGGCACTCAAATTGAGCCATAGCTCTAATTCACTGAATGCATTTCTTTTGGACAATGTTAACCTTTCACTTTATCTTTTTCCGTTTTCCCGTCCTTCCAAAAAAACAAATTACATAGGTCATTTTCAACATAGTACCAATTGAATACCAGTGTTACACATATTCATTCCTTGTCCCTCCTTTTCTATGATGCCTTTAACTTCTGAAAGAGATATAAATGTAAAAAAAATGACAAAAATGAAAGAAAATAAATATCTTGTTTCTTTTTCCTGGTCACTGTGTGTGTGTGTGTGTGTGTGTGTGTGTGTGTGTGTGTGTGTGTGTGTGTGTGTGTGTGTGTGTGAATACTGGGGCTTGAATTCAGGGAGCTGACCTTTAGCTTTTGTAATCAAGGGTAAGAGTCTACTACTTGAACCAAACTTCCATGTCTTGATTTTAAATGGTTAATCAGAGATCAAAGTTTCACTGGTTTTTCCTAACTAGTCTAACTTCAATTCACTTTCCTCAGATCTCAGATTTCTAAATAGCTAGAGTTACAGGTGTGAGCCACTGGTGGTGATTGGCCTACCTTCTTTTTGTTATGTAGTTGAAATGTAAAAGATAGTTGCAACCATAATAAAAAACGAAATCAATTTAACTTTCCCAGCTTCATTAACTTTTAATATTTTGTCACATTTGATACATACAGAAAAACATTTTTTGTAAATGCTCCTGCAATTTGGTTTTCATATCGGTATTTTCCTCATGATGAGCTTGATTTTATAGCTTTTTACTTACTAAATATTGATGAGAATATGTTCAGAGGGCATTGATGTCATTTTGTTGGCTTTCATACGGAAATGTTGCAAGCTAACATTTGATAAATTTGTGTGCAAGACCCCGATGATATATCCACATTCTTAGCCAGAAGACAGTAGTGCCTGTTACAAATCATCTAGATCTGACAAAACCCTGACTCAGGCCTTGTTACCACCTTCATGAATGTCCTCTTAGTGTGCAATCCTGACTCTCCAGTGACCATGACAGAGCCCTGCTGCACGTTCTCATGACACAGCCAAGGTCAACAGTCAGGCGTGGCACCTACAGTGTGATGGGAGACTGGTGACTGTTTCCTTTGATGGAATGACACAGGAAATGTTAGGTCCTTAAGCTGTCATCAGTCCCGAGGGCTCCTCATGAGCATTTGATCCTAAGATTTAAGGAGACATCAAACTCTCTCTTTCTTGTGCAAGTTGTTGCCCTGTTTTTCTTCTGGGGCTGTCATCTTCTGTGGAAAGATATGATCTGAGCTCTATAAGTCATTTTGCTTATTCTAGGCACTTAGTGTAAGTATGGCATTTATACTTAGACAAAAAGAAATGTAGTGATAAAAAATAGGAGACAACATTTTTCCTCGTCTATTTATTACTCAAATATGTTTTCAGATTCTACCAATAATTCTTATTAGTAAGAAGCACTATCTCAAAAATAATCAGTTACCAGGAAACAGAAACAAGATGATATTTATTTGATTTCATTTTTGTCATTTTTTTACATTTATCTCTCTTTCAGAAGTTAAAGGGGTCATGGAAAAGGAGGGACAAAGAATGAACATGTGCAACACTGAAACTTTAATCTCCAATAAACCTTTTAAAATCAAGACATGGTGCTGCAGACCGGGCTCTGTCGGGATGACGGAGGACACCTAGGGGAGGAACCTGGAATAGGATGGGGAGATGGCAAACAGACAACTCACACACAAGAGTGGATGCTGAGTGTGATTTAATGCAGAGGAAAACAAACTTTTATAGCAAAAGTCTTCATGAGAAAGGGCAAAAGGTTACACAATCTTGCTGCATGGCTTCATTTTTGGGTGGTCACCAGCTGGTCACCTGATGGGCACTTGTTTCCGGCTTATCTCTAAGAAATACAATGATTACAATGTTTGTCACCAATTAACCATTGCCTATCTTTATAGAGGCCTTAACTTTCCCATAAGATCTTTCCTGTTTCTTCTTTAATAGTAAACCTCAAGGAGACCTAGATCTAGCAAGTCTCTTAGTAAATAAAAGAGAGTAGCAGGAAATTCTTTCTCCTAAATAGTTATCTCAGCAATTGCCATACATTCTTTCTGCTCTAGCTGAGCCTACAGCTTCTTGTAAGTCCCTTACAAACAATTCCTTCTGCTAAAGTGACTTCGTGAAACCCCCAATACTTTTATATTTACTTATAACTTGTCTACTAGCCTCCACAAGAGGGGTTTCAGGGTAGCACTTAACTCTGGTGAGTTAGTCATATTTTTTAAGATACTCATCAGATATTGGAGTCGTCAACACTCTTAAGAAAGAGCTTTGAATAAAGGAACGTTGACAATGAGTAAGTACAAACAGCAGTAGAAGCAGTAAAAGATTAATAGGCACTCTTATGAGGAAAAGAAAGGCAGAAACACATCTTTCCCAGGGGTTTGCCAGCCTTTCCAGGAGTAGGCCTCTTAGAAGCCCTATTCTCTGTGGTAGACTTCGGTGAAGTCCCAAAACTCGGAGATAGGTCTCTGTAAAGCCCCATTCTCTGAGGTAGACTTTGGTGAAGTCCCAATACTCAGTGATAGGTCTCTAAAGCCCCTTTCTCAGGTCTGAAAGATGGTTTCCCATGCTACGCAGACTCCACTGGAGTAGGCGTGGCATTTGCCCCTTTTTTATTTTTTAGATGTGCCAGATAAATTTCTTCTCGTATAGAGGAGATGGAGCGGAAGACTAGTTTGAAGAGGACTGGAAAGACAACAAGAATACATATAACAATTAGTGTTATGACTCCAAATAAGACTACTTCCTCCAAAGCCTCTAGTTTGATGTCTAACTTTTGATCAATGATTTGCTGTTCTGTTAATGCTAGAGAAACATTCTTATTTAACTCATTAACAAAATGCACCGTGTGCACTTGTTGTATTAGTGCAGTGGTGGATACAGCAAGCAAGGTTACTAATGCTATAAGGGAAGCAATTCCAAAGATCAATGTTGCAACAAATCTTTTTGGTCGTATTAATTCATACAAAACACGAAGTGTTTGCAAAGCAGAATTATCAAACCAAGGATCATTATGCAAATTTACAGGAAGCATTACATATTCAGGTCTTTTTACAATAATTACTACTGAAAATTCTTTATCTATGGAAGCATCAACACAGTTGGTCAACCAATAAGTGTAACATTGAATTAAAAAGGAATTCCCTACTTGTGTAATATTAATTCTTTTATCACTTCCAATTAAAGCTGCATATGGATAAGACAAACAAGCTCTTAATGCAATTGATTCTGGTAGGTTAGCTTTGGGCTTTTTTAGCAATACCATATTTGCAGCTGCAGCAAATCTAAACAAATTTTTATGGGTAACGGTGGTTCCATAATGACTAGATTTAGCAACCCACATTGGGGTGACAAACCCAGGCATGAACCAACGCCTTACCGGTTCCGGGCCAACCGGAGCTTTATAGCTTGTGAATTTTACTTTCTCATTTTCTTTTAAATATTTCTTATAGTCATAATTTGGGTTGGCAATGGAAAAATCAAATACCAAATCTGTAGTACACCTAGGCCAATGTACAGAGGCAGAAAGGGGAAATCCACAATCCAACCATGTTGGAAGTTCTTTTTCTGTTTTGCTGTCCCAAAATTTATCTTTATCCCGGTAAGTTGTTAAACAATTTGGAAAAGGCATGCTAACATTGTTATCTTTGTCAAAGGTCTCATTGTAATTAAAATACCCAAGTATTTGAAAACCCAATTCCCATATCACCCTCTTACTGCTAGAAGCAGTGTTAGTCTTATCAGGTGCATCAGCATAAAGGGTCCTGTAGTTAACAGGCAAGCATGCAAAGGGAGCACGGCCTTTTAAAGCCAAGCATATAGGGGTGACATCAGATCTTCCCTCATAATCTAGATACTTGGAGATCATAGGCTTTTCTGACCCCACTGGAATGCCCCCTAGTATAGAGGTATCATTCATTAGTACTTTTATGTTAGATGGGTGAGTCTAACCCACGGGGTGAAGCAAAGGTGGATCAGGAACATACGCCCAATACATTGTACAAAAAGCGTACTTCACCTGTAAAGAAACAAGGGCAAGCATGGCTAAAAACATGTTTTCCAGATTGGGTTGATTTCCGGTGATCTCAACAGTGTGTCGAGCTTCCTCACACAACTTCTTGATCTGTTCCCATGTAGGTGGTGCAGCGATTTTTGTAGAATCAGCCTGCGGTGGTGATAGATAGAATGTCTTCATCTTCTGCACCAGTTTTCTCTCCTGATGTATTTTCACTTTCTTCCTGGCTCTTTTTTGGGCCCGAGAAAGGCCTGATGAGTCTGTCTGGGACCCAAATGGGGGATTCTGCATCCTGTGGGAAAACACAAGCATACCCTCTCCCAGATGTTAACAGGATGTCTGGCCCACGCCAGGTTCCAGTGAATAGATCCTTCCATTTTACTAAAGGAAAAGTTGTAGTTTTTTCCATGCCCCAATGTCTCATCATCAGGGTTATTCCTTGCTCATCAGCATTGAAATGATTAAGGACCAGCAAAGCATGATTAAGAGTGTAATGGGGGGAGTATTGCTTCCCTCCTCCCCGTCTAATTCTTGTCAATTGGTTTTCTAAGGTCTGATGAGCCCGTTCTATGATTGCTTGGCCTTGTGGATTATACGGAATCCCTGTTTTGTGCACGATTTTCCATTGTGCACAAAATTTAGCAAAAGCTTTGGAGGTGTATGCTGGTCCATTGTCTGTTTTTATTTCCTTGGGAATTCCTAGGTCCACAAAGGCATTAATCAAATGTTGAATAACATCTTTCACAGCCTGTCCAGAATGGGCTGTAGCAACCATGGCGTGAGAATAAGTATCTATAGTAACATGGACAAAGGAGAGTTTCCCAAATTCTGTTACATGGGTAACATCCATTTGCCACAACACTCTAGGCTTTAAGCCTCTTGGATTAACTCCCATTTTTTGTGGATGAAAAACTTCTGGGCATGCCTCACATTCCCTGATAATTTGTCTTGCCTGTTCTCGGGACACTTCAAACATCTTTCTTTAGGCATTAGCATTTTGATGATGTAGTCTATGACTTTCCTGAGCTTCTTCTAAAGCTGACATTACATGACTTTCCTTAGTTAATAAGTCTGCAAACTTATTCCCTTGAGACAAAGGTCCAGGGAGATTGTTATGCCCCCGATGTGTCCCACAAATACCTTTGTCATTCTTTGTTGTAATAGCTGTTGTGATTTTACTAAGTATTCTTTAACTTTAGATTGACCAGTAACTAGGGCTGTTTCAATGGCAGGAAACAAGGAAACCACACACATCTGTGTAAAAGTTAAACTCCTCTGAATAATTTTGAAATGCTAGCAGAACTGCAATGAGTTCTGCCTGTTGTGCAGATACAGTTGGGTCATAAAATATTAATGGTGGTCTTGTGCTGCAATAAACCACAGACTTTCCACTAGAAGATCCATCTGTAAAAATAGTTAATGCCCCGCCAAAGGTTCTGTAACCACAACCTTTGGAAATATCACAGGAGTTTCAGTATAAAATGTAACAAAGGATGTTGGGGCATATGAAAGCTTATTTTACCTGTATAAGTTAATACAGCAATTTTCCAATCATCATCAAATTGTATCAAATGATCTAATTGTTTCTTATTATAGGGGACAATAATGTTAGGTATTTCTTTTTTTTTTTAATTTAATTTAATTTTATTTGTGAACATACTGTACAGAGGAGTTACAGTTACATGGACAGGATAATGCGTACATTTCTTACCAAGCATTGCAGCCTCCTCCTTTGTTTATCCTTCACATCCCTTCCCAGCCTCCCACCTCCCACCCAATCCCAATCCTTCTCCTTCCTCCCCCCCCCCCACACCAACGTTGTAAAGCTCGTTTTGGACATGACAACTTGTACTTCTCATTGTTGCAACAGGTCCACCTGTATCCTTAAACAACTGGTTTTTCCCCATCTCCTCCACAAGTTATACTGACATCAAATATAGTGAAAGCAGGGGTTATACTGTGGAGGAGTGACATACAAAGCAACAAAGAGATAATCTTATAAATGTGTTAGAAACACATGCATGAAAGAAAAAAAACATTAAAATACACATCTAAGGGTTCAAGACACATGAAGAAATGTTCAACATCCCTAGCCATAAAAGAAATGTTAGGTATTTCTTGGCCAAATAATTCTCTAGCTCTTAATCTAGCCTTTAGAATCAAATTAGCACATAAGAAGGGATATGAAGCAACTATTTTTCCAGGGTTATGGGAATAATGGATCCATTCCAGTATCCCATCCCGCCAAAAACATCCTGTGGGAGTGAAGCTTGTAGCCAGAATTATAAAGGACCATGTTTGTGTAATATTAATTTGCTGTATTTTAGCTGTATTCAATGCTTCTTCTACCAATCTTATACAGGATAGGGCTGCAGGAGTTATTTCCCTGGTAGATTTAGGATTAGGATCTCCGTTCAACATTTTCATCAAAGGATCTAATTGTCCTGTAGTTATTTTTAAACTAGGCCGAATCCAATTAATATTCCCTAATAATTTTTGGAAATCATTTAATGTTTTTAGTTCATCTATTCTAATTTGTGTCTTTTGGGACATAATATAATCATGTCCAATCACTTTTCCTAGATAATTTAAAAGTCGTTCATGTTGAACTTTATCAGGAGCTATTATTAACCCGAATTTTGTTAATTGTTCTACCATATCCTGTAATATTTTCTCTGTCTTTTCTCTAGTTTCATCGGTCATAAGTATATCATCCATATAATGAATAATATATGCCTCTGGATATTTTTGTCTAATTTGTTCTATAGCCCTCTTTACATATTGTTGACAAAAGGTAGGGCTGTTTTTCATGCCCTGAGGTAACACTTTCCATTGGTACCTATCATAAGGTTGTTTAAAATTAGCCGAAGGGACACTGAAGGCAAATCTCTTGGAATCTTCTAGTTGTAATTTTATTGTAAAAAAGCAATCCTGTAAGTCTATTATTATTATATATCTACCCTGTGGGATTGCAACAGGAGAGGGTAGGCCTGGTTGAAGGGTTCCCATGTCATGCATGGTCTCATTAATTACCCTTAAATCTTGTAATAACCCCCATTTTCCTGACTTCTTTTTTATTACAAAAATTGGAGTATTCCATGGACTGGTAGTCTCTTCTATCCTTCCTTGACAAAATTGTTCTAGAACTAAGTCCTGTATGGCTTGAATCTTTTCTTGAGTTAGGGGCCACTGATTAATCCATACAGGATCATCACTTTTCCATATTATTTTGTCAGCATAAAGCTGTTCCTCAGCGGCCCCTATGAAAAATTTTACTCCTTTGATGAGGAGTCTATTTGTTTATTTTTATATTCATGTCTTGCATGATGTCCCTGCCCTATAAAGAAAAGGGCAATCTTGGGATAACATAAGGTTTGAAGTGGCCTTGCTGCCCTTCACATACCCATTTGAGTTTCTGAGCTGACTGAGCTACATTAGAAGCCATCCCTAATCCAATTAGGGAGGAAGAAGTCTCCTGCACTGGCCAGGTCATAGGCCAATCTTTTCCAGCTATACAGGATCTGTCAGCCCCTGTGTCTAAGAGTCCTGTTATTTGTTTTCCATTGACCTTAATGGCCTTGTAAGGCCTTTTATCTGTAATTTCCTGAACCCAGGCTACAGTATCTGTGGTGCCAAACCCTCCTTCTCTGTTTTGAGTCAAGGTGGGATTAGGCAACTTTAGATATGAAAGTAAAAGTATTTGGGCTATCCTCTGCCCTTTATGAATTTGAATAGTCTCTTTTAGAGACCTTATCATGACTTTTATAGTGGTAGGACTGTCTGAGTCTATTACTCCTGGTAAAACCTCAAAATTCTTTTTATAGTTTGAACTCCGGCCTATGATTAGGCCCATTACTCCCGAAGGGAGTTCCCCTTTTATGTTTGTCTCTTATCAGTACAACCCCATTATTTCGGGATATGATATGATCTTGAGCGGCAGCCAAGTCCAATCCAGCACTCCCTGGAGTGGCTCTAGGCAAGTCATGAATAGTTTGCTTTAGTTCCTCTCTTGGGGAGGGGCTGAGAGGTTGCCCCTCTGTCCGTTTTTTGTTTCCTCTTGAAGAGGAGTTCCGTCTTTATGGAACTTAGATTTACAATCACTTTTCCAATGGTTCCCTCTTTGACACCGAGGACATAAGCCTGGTGCTTTTCCTGATCCCTTCTGTTGCTTTTGAGCTTTACACTCCTTTTGAACGTGGCCTGGTTTGCCACAATTATGACATACTCTCTGTTCAGGATTATATCCTGAGCCTCTGGTTACCTTTTTCACATATGTTTGAAAAGGCGTTTCTTTCATGGCAGCAGCATATGCAAGTCCATGAATCATAGCAGGAGAAGCATCTATGCAAGCCTTAACATAGTCTTGTAGGCTTCCTGTTTTTCTTACTGGCCTGATTAATTCCTGACACACAATATTAGCATTCTCCCATGCCAATTGTTTGAGAATGATTTGAGATCCCTCAGAAGGAAGGAACATTCTTGTAATAGCTTCCTCCAACCTAGCTATGAATTCCTCATATGGCTCCTCAGGCCGTTGCTTAATTCCTGATAGAACAGTGGTCTTTCCTTCCCCTGATGGTAACTTTTTCCAGGCCATAACAGCAAGCTTAGTGATGGTTTCTAAAATCTCCTTTGAGAATTTAAGTTGTTTTCTAATGTCTGCAAAATCCTCCTGACCAGTTAACATGGAGACTGTAGGCTTAAGGCCTGAAGTAGTAATAATCGCCGTTGCACCTCTCCATTAACAAGGTCCTCATATTCTGTTCTCCATAATACGTATTGCCCCGGGGTTAGCACCGATTTTGCAGTTTGATACCAATCATAAGGAGTTAGCCAATCAGTTGCTATGGAGTCAAGGATTGTTAAAGTAAAAGGGGCAGAAGGACCCATAGTTTTTACTGCTGTTTGTAATTCTTTTAGCACTTTCAAGAATAATGGCTCCCACTGAGGCGTGCCATGGTCTAGGTGGCTTCATTGAATGAATTAGGTGGTGAACTTTCTCTTTCAATTTTATTGAAGACTTGGAGGAGTATCGGTGTTAGCTGTGCTTTGAAAATCTTGAAGAATTCGTCTGTAAAAACAACTGGTCCTGGGCTTTTCTTAGATGGGAGGCCTTTTTGTGCTGTTTCTATTTCAGTGCTTGATATGGGCCTGTTAAGATGGTTTAACTTGTCTTGGTTTAGTTTCATGTTGATATTTTCTAGGAAAAGCTACATTGCTGCCAAGTTCTCAAACTGATTGGTATAAAGTTTTGAGAAATATTCCCTTATAATGTTCTGAATCTTGGTTGTTTCTGTGGTGATGTTTCCATTCTCATCTCTGAGTTTATTTATTTGGGTGTGTTCTCTTCTTTTTCTGATAAAATTTGCTAAGGGTCTCTCAATTTTGTTAATTTTTTCAAAGAACCAACTCTTTGTTTTGTTGATCCTTTCTATAGTTTTTTTGGATTCTAATTCATTTAATTCTGATTTAATTTTAATTATTTCTTTCCATCTACTGAATTGAGGTTTGTCTTGCTGCTCTTTTCACGGAGGCTCAGATGTCTCATTAAGTTGTTGGTTTCCGGTCTCTCCAATTTGTTGATGTAGGAACTCAGAGCTATAAACTTGCCTCTGAATACTGCCTTTACTTTGTCCCAGAAGAGCTGGTAATTTGTGTGTTCATTTTTGTTGAATATCATGAACATTTGAATTTCCTTTCTAATCTCTTCCATGACCCACTCGTGATTAAGCAGTGTGTTGTTCAGCGTCCATGTATTACAGGACTTTCTTTGGTGGCTTTTGGTGTAGAGTTCTAATTTTATTCCCTTGTGGTCTGAGAGAATGCAAGGAATAACTTCAATGTTTCTGAATTTGTACACATTTGCTATGCGATCTAAAATGTGGTCTATTTTGTAAAATGTTCCAAGCGCTGCTGAGAAAAACATGTATTCTGATGCTGTTGGGTGAAACATTAGGTAGATGTAAGTAAAATCTACTTGATCTATGCAGATGTTTAGATCTGCGGTTTCTCTGTTGAATTTTTGTCAAGTTGATCTATCTAGTGTGGATACTGATGTGTTGAAGTCCCCAACTGTAGAGAACATGGGGAGCAAAGATGGCATTGAGAGGGAATTGAGTGGGCAAAGCCCAATTTGCCTTATTTTCAGTGCATAACCAGCCCGTAGAAACTTAGGTGCATAATAGGGTATGACCTTTAGAGTCATTGGTTCCTCTTCCCTAGTGCTATGCCACTCGCTGTTTTTTGCTTTAAAAAGGGCTTGCTCTGTGTTAATAAATGAATTTTCCTGCTTGACTTGACTCCCTGCTGAGTCTGATTGTCTCCCAGGCTGAGGGAGGCTGGGATGGGGCAGGTGGTTTCACTTACCTTTACTCGGACCCCATCCGTCTTTCGTGGAATGGATGAAGACCCTACATGTGGCACCCAACGTGGGCCATGAAAGGAAAAACTACCAGCCTATGCTATGCAGTCTCTCAGGGTAAGAGAAACCCTTACTATGGGTAATGCTATCTCACAGAAGAAGGAGGAGGAGGCAACATTATGCCAAGAGGGAGTAAAGGAGGACTTGGGAAGTGAGAAGGAAAAGGAATGGGCCAAATTCGACCGAGAACGCACTGAAACATGCACAGTGGAAGTCAAAACGATGGTGAAAGTTACTCCCTCTGACTCAGGTGACCATGACGGTCATAGGTCCCCTCCCTATTCCCCCGATTGGGGTGGGGGGAAGTACGGCATCCTACGCAACCTGCGAGACGGACCTGCAAGACCAGGATCTCTACCAACCTTCCATGGAGGGGCTGAAGTCTGGCGAAATAACCTACTCTGAGGCCTACCCTGGAAAGGAAGAGCCACCTGGGAGCCTGAACCCTAGGCCACAGGATTCGCTTCCCAAGGGTATTTAGTCAGTCGGGCACCAGGGTCTAACAGGCCCTTGGAATGGTATCCATAGGAAGCTAAGGATCTTAAAGAGCCCCAAAAGGCGGTGGAGAGGATGGTCCAAACTGTCCTTGGGCCCAGACCCTATTACAGGACATTGCTTATCACCCATGTGTCCCTAAGGACTGACTGGATGTGGCCAAAGTCATCCTTACTAGTTCTCAGTTTATTAAATGGTGTTCTTTCTTTAAGGAGGAATGCAGAGTGCAGGAGGAGAATAACCGTCAGGCTCAAAGTCATCCTTACTAGTTCTCAGTTTATTAAATGGTGTGCTTTCTTTAAGGAGGAATGCAAGAGTGCAAGAGGAGAATAACCGGCAGGCTCAATCAGCGATACCTATTACTTATGCCATGTTAACAGAGATATGGTTTGGGTATTCCACTGCCGTCCAACATGCCACAATACCTGGCCTATACCATGACCAGGTGAGACAGGCTTGACTTGCTGCGTGGTACAAACTGGATGATGGGCCTACTGAGTCCCGCATAGCAGGAGTGAGACAAAAACTTGGTCAGCTGAGTACAGCAGTCTGCAAGCTGCCGGCAGGGAACCTTCAAGGTCAGTTTGTAAAGCCGCTGGTCTGGGAAGGGATGAATGCAGACCACCGCATGGGATTGAGAGAGAGTTTCCTGGGCAGATGGGAGGTGGCCTCACAGGATGTAGGAAAGCAACAGAATCAGTCCCAATCACTAGTTTTAGCTTTACAGGCTCAGACATCTTCAATGACTGAGGCTATTACCCATGTGCTGGCAGCCCAGGGCCTAGGAACCCCAAGAACATTGGGGAGAGGGACTTATTTTAAATGCAGGCAGGAGGGGCACTTTGAGAGGGACTGTTCATAACAATCCCCCGCCAATTTGCCCAGGGGGAGCCAAAATGCCCCCTATACCCTGCCCAAGGCGCAGGAAGGGATACCTTAGAAAAAAGGATTGTCGATCCAATTTTTTTTTTTTTTTTGTCGGTTGTGGGGCTTGAACTCTGGGTCTGGGCTTTGTCCCTCAGCTCTTCAGCTCAAGGCGAGCGCTATACCACTTTAGCTACAGCACCACTTCCGGTTTTCTGGTGGTTTATTGGAGATCGGAGTCTCACAGTCTCTCCTGCCCGGGCTGGCTTTGAACCGCGATCCTCAGATCTCAGCCTCCTGAGTAGCTAGGATTACAGGCGTGAGCCACCAGCACCCGGCTGTCGATCCAATTTTGATTTAGATGAGAAACCCTATCTGGGTGGAGCAGTGGCCATTGACCAAGCCTAAACTTGTAGCCCCCCACCTTTTGGTAAAGGAACAGATAAACCTTGGGCACACACACCCTTCTATGAGTCCTTGGAACACACCGTATTTATTATTCAAAAAGCTTCTGGGACTTGGCTTATGCTCCAAGATCTATGTAAAGTAAATGAAAGGATGGAGCTAGTAGGAACGCCCCTAAGAGGCATGACCTGGACTCCTGCTATACCTTCAGAATATACCTTAGTTGTGATTGATATTAAAGATTTTTTTTCTATCCCCCTGCATCCAGATGACTGCGAGAAGTTTGCTTTCTCCATCCCTTCTCTTAATTTTTCCCAGTCTGATCGGAGGTTTTAATGGACCGTGTTGCAACAGGGAATGGCCAATAGCCAGGCCTTTGGCCAACAATACAAGGCCACATTTTTAGGGCCTGTGCTGGGTTCAGATACCTCCCTTGCCTATGCCTACATGGATGATATAATTCTGGGGGTACCAAGACCGGAGCCGCCTGGAGGGTCTTCTGGTCCAGGTTTGTGCCATATTAAAAAGGGGGGTTTTACCATAGCCCTCAATAAAGTTCAAAAGGTACCTCCTTTTAAGGTGCTCAGAACCCACCTTACCTTGACTCAGGCCAGACCCCTTAAGCCTTTGCTGGATTTCCAGGCTCTCTGACCTTAACCTAACTTCAGAGTCTTTTAGGGGAAATCAATTGGCTGTTGCCATGGGTTTTTGTCCCTAAAGATACTCTTGTGTTCTTATTCACCATACTAAAAGACAGGATACCCCAAGAATTTATTACAATTACAGACAGCCATCGGGTAATATTTTTTCAGTTCCAAAAATCCCTGGATGAAGTTTCCCTAAAGAGGTATTCTATTTTTAAGACCATTTCCCTTTGATTGTTTGCAGGTGTCACAGTAATACCTGCAATTTTAACTCAAGGGGGGGAGCCAATAGAGTGGGTTCATACTCCAATGGGGGGCACACCTTGGGTGTACTCTCAGGCAAACCAACTTGCAGATGCTATCCTCAAGGGAAGGACCCAAGCCCAAGGGCATTATGACCTTGATCCTAACTTCATTGTTTTTCATGTTTGGAAGGCAGATGTTGAGTGGCTCACTCTAGCCAATGCTCATCTTCCTTTCTCTTTGGAGAGGTTTCTAGGCCAAATTGACTGCCATTATGGGTCATCCAAATGGACTGTCATGTTATGGTGACTTCCCCTCAAAATGCCATCTCTATTTTCTCCTACGACTATTCTTGGCGCCCTCCATGTTTTTACTGACAAAGGTAAAGGCTCTGTGTATGCAGCCTTTGAGGAGAAACAAAAGACCCGAAACCAGCAAAGATTTCAACCTTGTCAAGGGTCAGCACAATATAAAAGAAAAGCTGGCCATAACTATGGCCCTTCAGGACATTCAAAATCCCTTTAATTTGTATTATGATAACCTATAAAACAAAAAAGGGTGAGTTAGCCGCCATATACAGTTACAGATAGCTTTGTTTACAATTAACATCTTAAATTTTTCAAAAGGGGCAACTGAATCCAGATTTCAGAAGAACTGGGGAAAACTAAGCCCTAGCCCCAAGTGAAAGTCAAGTGGAAGGACCCCCTGACACAACAATGGAGAGGACCTGACCCCCTAGTTACCATGGGTAGAGGATTTGGATGCATTTTTCCCATAGGGGAGACAGCCCCCATTTGGATCCCTGCCAGGAACCTTAAGTTTTTACCCATCATCTCTATACAGGAGGATGTACAAGGATAAGCTGATCAACAAGGAAAGAAAAACGGCTATGGTGACCGAGGCTTGTGTTTAAAAGAGGAAAGCCAGAAAGATAACTAGTAACCATCCCCATGGGCAACCAGCCCTTGAGAATCTGTTGTGTTCTTTAACAATTGCAGATGGCGATAGTCCAGCTGTTGGCTATCCTGACCCTCCCAGTCCTGGTAATGGCCCTACCGAACCTACATCAACCTCAACATGTGACCTGGGCAGTGATCAGTGCTGGCAATGCAGAAATCATCAATAGTACTACAAGAAAAGCTGTTCCGTCTACCTGTTGGCCTGACCTTCATTTTGATCACCACCCTATGTCATTATGTATGGACCGTTTAATATTTCTGTAGGAGCTATTTATTTTAATGCTACCTGCTCTAATTGTTCTTTTACTCATTGCTTGTACAACCACCTTTTGTTATGCTTTCCTGTAAACATGTCTAAAACCTGCTCTAGAACAAGCCCCAGCTCTGGACTCTGAAGTGGCAAAGACTGCTATCCCATCCTTGACTAATGTTCAAGGACTGCTAATGACATTTCTTGGCCTGGTAATGCATTTGCTGATGGTTTTTCTATGCCTTCCTTGCATTATATGTGCACTGCAAACCTCTTATGAGCTTAGCCAGCCAGTTACATAAGATCAAGCTCCAAGTGAATGAATTTCCCCTGAGAGGAATTGTAGCCAGAGATGGGTAAGAGGGGGTGTCAGTCTGACCAACCTAAGACAGGGCTTTCAGCTTCGCTCTGAAGAAAGTCCCGATGATGGGTCAGGCATATAAGGCGATCCACCCAACCTAAGGCAGGCAGTTCACTTCTTTAAAGAAAGACGGTAGAGATGTTGGGAGCCATTGGTTGCTGACAGTAAACCTCAACGTCATCTTGACCCCTGTGCTCACTTAAAGGCATGTAAAAGGAACTGGCTTACTTAAAAGACAGCAGATGCCCAGTATTGCTTTGCTTTGTCTGCAGTTTGTTTTAAATTTTCCTTGTTTTTCTGGACTATAGTAGAATGGCCTGAGTGTGGGGGCCCACGAGGATGCACCGTGCTGCATGTGTGGAACTCCCAATACCCAGGTTGCTCCCATGTTCTGAAGAGGAAGACCTTATGAGATACTGACTTTTATATATGCCCAGGAATTAATTGAACTGCTTTGGACATTTCTAACTGTGGTGGGACAGATGTTTATTTCAGTGCTATGTGGGGATGTGAGGTAACTGGGACGGGCTCTTGGATCATGCACACGGACCCTCCCTATCCTTGTCTAGCGAATCTCACCCCCAGACTTGCCTCAAACCCCTTGTGTGGCCAATGCTATCCTTACCAATGTAATCCTGTTAAAATAACCTTTACAGAGGGGGGGAAACGATAACTAACTGGGAGGTGGGTCTGCCATTAAAACAAAAAAGGGGAATCTGTAGAGCACATGGACAGCAAAGATGACACTGAAAGGGAGTTGAGTGGGCAGAGCCCAATTTGCTTTATGTTCAGTGCAAAACCAGCCCGTGCAAACTTAGGTGCATAATAGGGTGTGACCTTCACAGTGATTGGTTCCTCTTCCTCCCCTGCCATGCCACCTGCTCTTTTTTCCTTTAAAAGGGCTTGCTCTGTGTTAATAAATGAGTTTTCCTACTTGACTTGACTCCCTGCTGCTGCTTCTGATTGTCTCCTGGGCTGAGGGAGGCTGGCGATCGGCCGAGCAGCTGCACTTACCTTTCCTCAGACCACGTCCATCTTTCGTGGGACGGACAAAGACCCGACAACCAACAATTAATATCTTTGGATCTATGTGAGATTTGCGGGAAAGTAGTGTTTCTTGGATAAATTTGGGTGCTCCGTTGTTTGGCAAATAGATATTTATAATTGTAATATCCTTCTGAAGGAGAGATCCCCTAATTAGTATGTAGCAACATTCTTTATCTCTTCTCACGAATTTTAATATAAGTCTATTTTTTCTGATATTAGGATTGCAACTCCTGCCTGTTTATGGGGGTCGTTTGCTTGGTAGATGTTGTTCCAGCCTTTCACATTTAAATGTGTTTGTTTTTATGGGCAAGGTGTGACTCCTGAAGGCAACAAATAGAAGGATCTTGCTTTTTAATCCAACTAGACAGTCTATGTCACTTAATTGTGGAGTTAAGTCCGTTAATGTTGAGAGATAGGACTGAGAAGTATTTGGGAGTTCCTGCCATTTTATCCACCTTCTTGGGGGCTGTGGCAACTAGGTTCTCCTATGGTTCTTGGATTCTCATTTTCAGTGCAGTTTCTTGACCTTCATTGTGGTCTTGTTGGTTTTCTATGTGTAGAACATCTTTAAGAATCTTTTGTAGGTCTGGTTTGTGGAAATATATTGTATCAGTGTTTCTTTGCTATGGAAGGTGTTCATTTGACCTTCAGTTATGAAGGAGAGTTTAGACTGGTACAGTATTCTTGGTTGATAGTTGTTTGTCTTTAAGGCATCGCATACATAATTCCAAGATCTACTTCCTTTAATTGCTGAGAAATCTTTGGTGATTCTAATTGGTTTCCCTTTATAGATGGTTAATCTTTTCTCCTTGACAGCTTTCAGGATCATTTTGTTGGTCTGAATTGATCCTGTATGGATTATAATGTGACAGTGGGATAGCCTGTTCTGGTCTAGCCTATTTGGAGTTCTAAAAACTTTTTGTATCTGAATAGGCCTATCTTTTTGCCAGTTTGAGAAGTTCTTTGCTAGGATCCTGTTAAAAAAATTTCCTAGACCATTAATTTCTGTCTCTAGGTGCTCCTCTACAACCATTATGCTTCTGATGGTGTCTTCCAAATTTTGAATAGATCTATCATATATCTTGGATTTGTCTTCGATTGTTGTAGGTTCTTACTCTATAATATCTAGGCTGTCTTCAATCCCCAAGTTTCGATCTTCCGGATGGCCTCACCTACATTCAGAAATTTCTACTTTGTTTCTTTTGTTTATTCCTTCTAATTGGTCGCCTTTGATGGCTTCAAGTTCTTTGTTGAAGCTTTGTTATAGAAATTATATGAACTCTTTTACATCCTTAATTTGGTGTTCAGTGTTTATTCTCAAATCACTTATTTAATTGGTTATGGTTTCCTTGGACTTCTATTCCTTCTGTTGGGTTCCATTCAGCATTCCCTTTGTAGTCTCCCTGACTTCTTTCAGCTCTCTGTTTATGGGTTCCATAGATTCCTCTATTGATCTTCTCGTCCCACTCTCTCAATTCCTGTATTACTCTGATTAGCTTCCTCATATGCGCCCAATTCCTGTAGTTCTCTTTAAGTGTTCTCAGCCTGCTCACTCCATTCCTGACTTTCTCTTTGTCTGTTCTTGGCCTGCTCACGTAATTCCTTTATTTCTCATTTAGTGTTCTCAATCTGCTCATGTAATTCCTGTATCAGTCTTTGAGTAGCATCCTCACGCTCATGAGATTCCTGTACTGATCTTTAGTTTGCCTCCTCTTTCTCCATATCATGCTCTTACTGATCCTTCGCAGGTTTTTAATCTTTTCATTTACCATGTTTACCAGTAGTATTTGTAGAGCTTTTTGGGAACTCTTGTCTGGATTATTCATGATCTGTTCTGCCCCCTGATTATCATGAGTGGGAGTTGAGCTCCCCGGACTTGCCATTTTTCTTGTGTTTTTTTCCAGGTTCTTCTGCCCATTTGGGATGAGAGTAACACCAGCTTTGTGGTAGAACACTATTTTAAGACAACCATGAACCAATGTCCATAGTTGCACAGTCAAAAGTCTGCCGATACAATCTAATTCAAAAGATACAACTTATTAAATACCAAACAATTATGTATTAATCGTCCACAAACAACAAAGAAGAATTTGGCAGAAATTAGGAAGAAATGTGGGTAAAACTAACACCAAAGGGATGTGGAAAGGTAAAGGGAGAGTGTAATTAACCAGGTCCTTATCTCAAGGAGGGAAATGTATTGGACAGGATGATAGTAGAGAGAAAAAAAGAAGAAAAAGAAAAAAAGACAAGAAAAAATGGAAAAACAAAAATTTTAAATTAAAAAGTGAAACATTTAGAATTATGCAAGTTTAAAGAAGTAGTATTCTGAGAAGAACGGGGATAGGAAGAGAGGAAGTGAGGGATAGAAAGGAGTTGAAAAACTAAAAACTAAAAAATGCTTAAAATATTTTATAGGTATAAAGGGTTAATACTGCTACTAAGGAATTTAAGTCTAAGAGGTTTTGAATTGAGTAATAAATTTTTGGATTAAGTGTGTAGACAACATGGGATAAGGTCTAATAATCAATGTCGGGTATATCTGGGGATGAGCAGAGCAGCAATTAAGTCATGCAAAAAAGAATGAAAGAGAAGAAAAATGAAAAGAATGAGAAAGAAAGAAAAAAGGATCAAAAATTCAATAGAGCTAAAAAATAGCACACACACATATACACCTAAAATCTAAAATAAAAATTGTAAGAGGAAGAAAAAAGAGATTAATAGAGAACAATTTTTTCAAAAAAATTAAAAAGTAAAAATTTAACAAAAAATTTAAAAAATTTTTAAAAAAGGTACAAAGAAAAGATTTCTTTGATTTTTTTTGGGCGGTTGGGAAGATCCTTATCTCCCTTGTGTCCATAACCAGTGTCCTGTTGGAGTCTCTGGTTTGCTTGTGGTGTTTGGTTTTCCTGTGGCTTGATTGGTTACTTAAGTCAGTTTGTTTGGGCAGGCAGAAAAATGCACTGCTTTACCCAGGATTTTGTGATCCTCCTCCTCCCAGGCTAGTTCAGAGGGAGGGAGATCTGCTTTGAGCATCACAAAAGAGGCAGATGGCTGTTTCCTCTACTTTAGAGATGCTGTGATGAGGCTAGGTTCTGGGTAGTGTTGAGGCCTTTCAGCAAACTGTAGCTTTTTCCTGAGGGGCTAGCTTCTGAGACACTCACAGAGCCCAGCCTGTAGCCTTTCTCAGGGTTTATGTTTACTGAATTTCAATTGATTTTCTTGGCTGCTGTAGGGAGTGGCAGCCTCTGGCTCTGTTTACCCAGTGAAGAAAGTCCCTCCCAAAGGGGCAGAGTTTTCTCTGGTCTTTGTCAGTATCAAAGACAGAGATCTCCGGTAGTTGGGGGGTGGGTACGGAGGGGTGGCCTTCCTTCCTCTGCTCTCTGAGAAGGAGTGAGAATGTCAGGGTTCTACTCAAGACAGTCTTGTTTCCTGGGTTGTCTCTGGTCTGCAATCTGCAGGATGAAGATATCTGACACTTGTCAGTTCTTGCTGGTGTTGAATAGAATCCACTCACCTGCTGCCTCTGGCGCCTTTGTCCCGGACTCTTTCTGTTGTAAGTATGATGGCTACAGCCATCGCTGCCGCTGCCAACACAACAACAGCCATGGCCTCTGGCACATGCTCAGATCTGTCTCCTTGCCTGTATTTTCCCTCTCTGGCCAAACTCTCTGTACTGTAATGGCACACTTGGTGAAATTTTCTGGCCTAGGATTGTTCACTGGAACACTAAAACTGCTTCCTATGTGAGAGCATGTTTAGCTTCCAGCTTCTCCTCCCCCATCTTCACAGAACTCCTTAAATGTGTTTCTTAAAAATAGAAATATTTTTAAATTCTCATGCACACTTCCCATTAGGCAGTTCAGATGATGTTAATCTGAATTGTTGTCAGATTTATTTGTGCATATGTGAGATGGTCTTTGAATATGAAGTTTGGCCCTGGATGCTGTCCTCTGTCCCCATCCCTCCTTTTGGTTTTGTTTGCTTTAGCAGCCTCTCACTTGAGCCACATCTTCCAGCTTTTTGTTTTTCAGTTGGAGGTAAGAGTTTTCATGGTTTTCAACCATGATCTTCAGATTTCAGCCTTCAGGTGATCTACTGAGTGTTTTCCTGTCCTCTTTTGTGAAAATACACACCCTCCTGGCATCAAAGGTAAAAGAACAACTTAAAAGTTGTTATGATACTCCCAACCCAAAGAAGATACCTGATATATTTGATTTAAGTGTTAAGATATAAAATTTGGATTTTTGGAAAGACTGAGTCTCTTTAGTGTCATTTTGGGAAAAGTGAATCAAATATTCACAGATAAAGGGAATAAAGTAAACCTGTTTTCATGAGAAGTGTTAATGAGAAGAACAGTAGTTTTTGTCATTACTGTAGCCTACTTGAAACAGTTTCAAAGTACAGATGCTAAAGTAGATTTTCTGTGTAATAATCACTGAATTCTAAAATTATTTGTTTTCCTCAGCATTTTCTGTTTGTCCTTATCTGCTATCTCATTTGAAACATATACCTTGGTATGAGGGACTTGTGTAGTTAGTTTACATTTTAGGAAAGAAATTTTAGGTTTTTAAAAATCAGAAAAGCTAATAATAATAATCATTTTCAGATGGCCTTCACATTTCTCCACATTTCATTATATTGGTTTAATATGCTATCTGTATATTTATAGGCTATGAAGTATGATTTTGGTTTTGGTTTTTGTGCTGGTATTGGGGCTTGAAATCAGTACATTGGTCTGTCACTAATGCCAGCATTGATGGCTCATTCCTGTGATTCAGGCTAAACAGGAGGCTGAAATCTGAGGATAAAGGTTCAAATCCAGCCTGGTCAGGAGAGATTATGATGCTCTTTTCTTCAATTCATGACTAAAAAGCCAAAAGTGGAGTGTGGCTCAAGTGGTAGAGCACCGGGCTTGAGCAAAGAAGCTAAAGTGTAGTTATGTGTAGTTCCTAAAGGGTGGTTCCAAAGTCCTGATTTTAAGTACCAGTACCAACACACAAGAACACACACACACACACACACACACACACACACACACACTCACACACACACACACACATGTTTTCTTTGTCCCCAAAAGCATTATGGTTCTCTTTATGTGCCCCTGAAATCCACTTTGCTTTATTTTTCATTCGGTTGGTGATGTTTTCACAGGGAGAGCAAAGAAGTGGCTGTTTCCTGAGTCTTGGCTGTCTGTGCTTTTGCTGGGATGACCGTGGTCTGCCTTATTGAGTATTGAGTCCCAGAGAAAACTCCATGAAGCACATGGAGGGAAATATATGAGAAGACATGCATTCAGGTAATTCTTCAGTCCATCTTCCTCCTGCCAAGAGTTTTCTCTCTCTGTAGGGCGAGTTCCTTTTTTTTCCACGTAAAGCTGAACATTGTATAGCTTTCTGTGTGTACCCACATGCAAATAAGGCTTTTGTAAAATATCAGCCATCGCAAACTTGCTCTTTTTTCTCCTCTCACCATTAGTGAGTATCTTGGCAGCCTTCATGGTTCTGAGAAAAATGGAATGATCTAGAAATTGTCATGGGATGTTTATAGATGTAAGTCAGAATTTATAGTTCTTTTGCTCTAGTGAATTGAGCAACATCTATGTGAATTTATAGACAGCCTTTAGGGAACTTATTTTTATGGTATAGATGAAGTTTTGGATATGATATCTCTATGGAAGTCCAAAGATATCTTTAAGTACTTTGTCCAAATTAAACAGAAATTGAAAACACTTTAAAGTTTTTAGTTTTAATCAGAGTCTTCTCTTAATTTGGGATGTAGGATTTTTAAATGTTGGAATCAATTAATTTTCATTTGTAGGAAAAGTGACAGAAAGGAATGTACCTGAAGATACAGCATAAGTTTTCCCTTTTGATGAGTTACGAAGTTTAAGTTTGATTTCAGATAAAGTATTGTGAGAAATACCAATATACAAATCCAGTTACTGAGATTAATTAGATTAAATTAGTAGGAATGGTACTTTGTTTGCAGTAACAATTACAATATGCTATATTGAAAAGTGTGTGACCAACACATTTGTATAGTTGTGTAGTTAGATATCATTAACGTGGTGTTATAGATTTTAATAAATTTCTTCAAGCACAAGCAAAAAGTGTGAGAGATGTTAGAGTTTTACACAGAGCAGAGAAAACACCAGATGCTCTTCAATAAATGCTCTCATTTTTCCATTATTTTTTGTGTATGTACTGGTATTGGAGTTTTAATTTAGGGTCTTGAGTTTTACTTAGCTTTTCTCTTAAGGCTGGTGCCGTATTACTTAAGCCATACCACCATTTCCAATATTTTTACTATTTATTGGCAATATGAATATCACAGACATTGCTGCTTGAGATCCATTTGAATCTGGATCCTCAGATCTCAGCTTCCTATGTAGCTGGGATTACAGGTGTGAGGCACCAGTACTCTGGGAGATGCATTTATTTAGTCATGATATGTGGCAAATTACCACAAATTTATTTGTTTGACCATTAAATACCAGTAATAGTAGGACATAAGTTTGGTAGTTTGGGTGTAGTTTGTCTCTAGCAGCTGCTCAGTTTCTACCAGGGGGCCACCAGGCTATAGTCTCTCATGGAATGTGGGGATCTCTTCCAAACTTAAGGGATGCCTGGTATGCTTTAGGTTCTGTGGTTGTGAGACTGTGATTTCTGGTTTCTTGTCTCCTATCATACAACCACTTTTGTCAGCTCCTAGACACCTCCATACTTTCTTAACAAACATATTCTCTTTACTGTTTGATTCATCCTGTTGGCGGCACTGACGTCTAGAAAGGCCTTATTTTGCACTCACTACTTGGAAGTAACTCATACCCAAATCTTGTGGAAACTAATTACATTTGTAGAATCTCTTTAATTTTGTTGTCTTGCAGGGCATATTGTGGGGTTAGATCCTTCCCAGACTGGAAGACAAAAGATATCCCAAGGTTCTGAGTTGTTGTGTATCACCTGATACACATAAAAAGCTATTTATTAGCAGGCCAGCCGTGGCTCATTCCTGTAATCCTAGCTACTCTGAAGGATGAGATCTGAGGCTGCCGGTTCAAAGCCAGCCCAGGCAGGAAAGGCTGAGAGAGTATTATCTCCCATAACGCACTAAGAAAACTGGAAATGGCACTGTGGCTCAAGTCGTGAAGCACTCGCCTTGAGCTGAAGAGCTGATGGACAGCGCCCAGGCCCAGAGTTGCAGCACCACGGCTGAAAAAATAAGTAGAAAAATCTATTTACTATTCTAAGTGTCCTCAATTTCAGACACTGGTAATTGAGTTATTCCTTCATTTTTAGCAAATGAAGTGTGAAATTTAAGAAAAGGAAAGATAGTTTCTTTGGTGGAGTGGAAAACAATTCAGCAGTTATAGGGAATGAAAGGCAATTAGGAGTAAAACTGAGGATAGATTCAAGAACAGTGGCAGTGGCTTCAGAAATGGGACAGAAGTAAACATGACAGATATATTTTAAAAAGAGATCATGTGGCTTGGAATGTGGTTTAGTGGTAGAGTGTTTGCTCAGCATGCAAGAAGCTCTCGGTTTAATTACTCAGTAACACATAAAAAGAAAAAGCCACAAGTGGCACTGTGGCTCAAGTCATAGGGTGCTAGCCTTGTGCAAAAAAGAAGCTCAGTGACAGTGCCTAGGCCCTGAGTTCCTGCCCCAGGATTGCCAAAAAATAAAAAGAGAGAACATATTAATAATGGATGAGGGAAGGATGCAGAGAACAAATTCATCGCTGAATTTTTCCTCTATTTCAAAATCAAGACATCATTCAAGAGACAAAAATGGGTCATAAAGATGGTCCAGAAAGAACATACCTTATGAAGAAATACAAGATTTTTTTTTACTGCAACTATCCTGTACAGATAATCCATTAGACATAATTGTGACTTTAAAAAGCACAAGAGCTCATTGTAATAGCACAAGTGCTATCTGGAGATTTTGTATGGGTGCTGGTCCTTAACCTTGATAAGAGCCTAGGTGCTATTTCTATTTTTTCCTCGAGAATATTACTCTATTACTTAAGCCACAGCTCCTCTTCTGACATTTTTGGTGATTAAATGGACATAAGCGTGTCATGGACTTTTCGTGGCTCACCTTGCTTAACAGTGTTATCCCCAAATCTCAGCATTCTGAAGAACTAGGATTACAGTTGTGAGCCACTAGCACGCAGAGAAGCATTTCTTTTTTAGTGAAAAGAATTAGAATGCAGAATCATCAGGAAGATTCACCCTCAGTACAAAATAAATCACCAAGACCAGTACCCGAATACACACATACACACACACACACACACACACACACACACACACACACACACACACAAGCACACACAAATACACATAAGCTTCTTCTCAGGGGTCTGTATCTCTCTTCCCAAAAGAATAGTATATTCGAAGGGGTAAACTGGTGTCACAGGCTCTAATCCCAGATATTGAGAGTTAGAGGTATAGGAGGATGGGGTAGTGAGGGTGGCTTGAGTGAAGTTAGCACAAGACTATATGAAAAGCCAAATGAAAAAGAAAAAAAATGGTTGGGGGAATGCAGGCTCAAACAAATGGTAACGTATCCGCCTAGTAAGTGTAAGGCTCTCAGTTTATCCCTCAGTTCCATGAAAAAGACAAAAATATAGCATCTCAGTCCATTTTGTCATGGTTTAACAAAATCCTTGAAGCTGTATACTTCATACGGAAAAAAGGTCGATTTCAATCAAAATTAATAGTAGATGCAATGTCTAAATAGCATGCTAGCACATGGGCTAAGGCCCCCTATGTGCATCATATCACAGAGGATCTTGGCATCATGGCATGTGCTAGAATGACGATGATGTTAGTCCCTTCAGAGTTGATGAGATGGCATTAATCTATTTATGACTGAAACCTCTCTTACAGGTTCCACCTCGTGACACTGCTACATTGAGAAGTTAAGCTTCAGTGTGAGCTTTGATGGTGACAGACCATCAACAGGCTTCTGACAGGGGCAGGTACAACCATTGGAAGCCGAAGTCATTCATACAACTAGGAACCTTGGATAACTGCTTCAATCTCTTTGATTCTGATATTTGCTGTATTTGGGGCCATCTCACAGATAGGATCCATCGAGTTCATGTCTGTTCCATGTGCCAGCTTCAGTTATGCTCAGTGTGATATAAGCTGCTAAACAATAGGGAGGACAAGGACGGAGTTGCGCACAAAAATGGAGGTTTGGCATTCTTCATGGCACTTAATTAACATTAATAGATTTTATAGCTAAGTCATTAGAAAGTTCTATGTCATTATACAATACTTACATAGAGCCATGTAATACCTACTGTATGACATGGAAAGATACCTTGTAAAGCAGCCTGTTTACACATAATACAGACAATTCTATGAACACAAAGGATGGGGTAAAAAAACAAATTCTGGCCTACAAAATTGTCAACCTCAGAGTCAAAGCACACACCCTGAAAACGATATTGGAAGGAATAGGAGAAACCCTTGTTCTCCTAGGCACAGGCTGAAATTTTCTTAATAGAGACCCAGAAACAGAACAAATCAAAGAAAGGTTGCACAAATGGGGATTGCATGAAAGTGCAGAGCTTGTGCATGGCATAGGACACAGCTAGCAAAATCAATAGAATCCCGTGGATTAGGAGAAAATCTTCACTAGCCATACAACAAACAAGGGTCCCATATCTAAAATATGCTTTGAACTCAAAAAATTAAATCCCCCAACAACAAATCCTCAAATAAACACTGCCTGATAAGTAAGTGGGCTAAAGACTTAAAAAGAAAATTCTATGAAGAGGAAATAACAATGGCCAATAGCCACATGAAGAAATGTTCAACTTCTCTAGCCATAAAAGAAATGCAGATCAAAACAACATTGAGATTCCACCTTTCCCCTGTTAGAATAGCTATAAATAAGAAATCTAATAATAGATACTGGAAAGGATGTGGCCAAAACGGAACTCTACTGCATTGTTGATGGGAGTATAAATTTGTTCAACCACTTTGAAAAACAATATGGAGATTCCTCAAAAGATTCCACATAGAGCTCCCCTATGACCCAGCCATCCCACTTTCGGTCATTTACCCAAATGATCACAAACTAGGCCATACTAAGGCTACCAGCCCAACTATGTTTATTGCAACATTATTTACCATAGCTAAGATATGGAACCAAGCCAGATGCCTTTCAGTAGAGGAATGGATCAAGAAAATGTGATATATATATATATATATATATATATGAATTCTATGCCTCCATTAAAAAAAATGACATCGCCCAATTTGTTAGGAAATGGAAAGTCTTGGGGAAAACTATATTAAGTGAAGTAAGGCATGCCCAATGAAACATAGGTCCCATGGTTTCCCTTATTTGCAATAACTAGTACATATCTAGGACAAGCAGAAAAGGTCAAAAGCTATGTACATATGACCAGATAAGATGAAGTTAAGCGAAATAAACCTCAAGATAGGGACGCAAGTAGTTTTTCCTTTCTTGCTAAAGTTTCTAACCTATTTATAAGGTACCATGTGATTTTTGGTTGCTTTATATATTCCTTCCCCATGATATAACCCCTGTTTTCACTATATTTTATTCTGGTAACCTGCATCTTGTATATATAATTCTCTAATTCAGGGAGTGTAAGGGAAAACACAAAATACTTAATTAAGGCTACAGGTTGACCCATTGTAAAAATTTTATGTAAAAGACGTACAAGACACTACCTTGAAAATGAACTTTACAACTTCGGGGTGGGTAGTTGTTTAGGTGGGAGGGAAGGAATGGTAGGGGAAAAACAAAGGAGGAGGCAACAATGCTTGACAGGACATGTACTCATTACCTTGCTCATGTAACTGTAGCAGCTCTGTACAGATTTTTATAATAAAACAGGTAGAAAATTAATTTTATATATGGTTATGGGTCAGTACTAGGACTTGAATTTATGGGCCTTCCACTTACTTTCACACTTCAAACTGGGATCTGTATCTGTGTTTAATTTTTTATTCATCTTTTTGTAAAAGATAAATCTCGTAACACTGTCCCCTAATGTTTGTATGAAATAAGTTTTGGAAATTTTACAATAACTTAAGTGTTTTATTTTACATTCATCATTCTACTATCTTTCAGTTTCTAATGTTTCTTGGAAGTTAAACATAGGCTCTCTGTTGCATTTATTAGGAAATGTTTTGCCTGGCCCCAGTCTATAATCCTAGCACCTAAGGAGGCTCAGATGAGGAGAATGTTGGCTTGAAGCAAAAGCAGAGAATTCCATGAAACTCCATCTCCATAATTATGTATATTTATGCATATATTTATATATAACATATTTAATATGTAATATATTTGTGAAATATATACATATATATACATGTTATATATATGCAGAAGATTGGCACACTGAAACAATTGAAGGCACTGATTTAATTTCATTGCTGTCATACTACTTTAATGATTTCATTGAATGTCCTGTCCAATATAGATTTGTGCTTATCAGGCAGGCTATACCCCATGTCACATATGAGTGCAAGAATAATAGATTTTAGCTCATTACATAGTAGCTCATCAGGACAGAGGAAATATTCCTCAACTTGGTTGAGCCAATCTTTATTGTTTGTTCCATACTGTGACGCTCACTTGAGTCTGCAGTTTACAGTTTCAAGATGATATTTTGTTCTTTTGGAGACAAGTGAATAGAGAAATGTATGTGAACTTCAAGACAATTACCTCTCTCTGGCTAAACTTCATATATTCAAATGGGAAATGTGCCATCCCCATAGAATACAAATGAGGACACCCAAGCACCAGATGTCTACATTGCAGACATTGTAATTTCCATGCAGGAATATTTTATAGGGACAAAATTAAGGTACCAATATGAACTTCAGCAACTACCCTTGGGAAGTCCTTATGCTCATGCTAAAGCCATTGACCTTCACATTGCCTTTGTCATCCAACATGATGTTATTGGGTTTAAGGTGTCATTATTCATTTATATTTTCGTTAAAGTAATGCACAGTACTCACAATCTGAACAATCTCCTGACTTCATTCTTGAATAGGTGGTATAATTTTCACATATATGTTAGGAGGTCTCTGGATGACCAGTTCCACTGCCAGGTATTGGTGCTCATCCTTTTCCCTCACCTGGTATGACCTCATCATGGGTCAGTGATGGAAAAACTTAATAATATCCATCTCATTTTTTAACTTTTTGTGGGTCCTAGGGCTTGTAGTCTGGGCGTAAGCACTGTGGCTTATCTCCTCAGCTTAAGGCTAGTGCTCTACCACTTGAGCGACAGCACCACTTCCAGCTTTTTCTGTTCTTGTGGTGCTAAGGAATTGAACCCAGGGCCTCCTGGTTGCGAGGCAAACATCTACCACTGAGCCACAGTCCCGACCTGTCCATCTCATTTTTGATCTGACAATTGTTGAACTCTCCCTTTAGGGTTATTTTCACTACCACCTTAGTGTCTATAAGGTGGTGCTAGGCCAATTTTACATATCCATACTACCATAGTCAATGATCTCCTCCTTCACACTGTATTGTTCAGGGAAAATCTCCTGCCGTAGCCAATGATTTCCTTCATACTGTCTTGTTCTGTGAAAATATCCCTTTCCTAAGAGCTTGAGCCTAATTCACTGTGTTCTCCCATCTTTTGCTAGGATGGCAAGAAGTAAATCTACCTAAACTTAGCTAAGCAAATAACAACCCCAGAGCAATAACCAAAAGGAAATACCCAAACCCAAACAAAACATAGCCCCCCCTCCAAATAAAAAAAAAACTACCACACACTCAAAATTGTCAACGTAGAACTGAGTCCAGCAGGTCACCAGGAACTCCCAGCACTTTAATGGACTGCAGAGACCACTCACAATGGTTGCAATGGACCAATCACAGGTTGGCATGAACCCACTGGCTCTTTTAGTCTTGAGCCTGTAGGACTGTTGCCAAGGTTTCTACAGGTATGCGAGGGGCACAGAATGATGCCATTGCTACAGCCATGGCAGTGTTGCAGGAACTACAAGGGTATCAGCCAATGCCTTCTGTCCTCAGTGGCTGCCAGGTCCCAGTGTTTGCTCCCAAAGATTTTGTCCTTCAGTACTATCCATGTCCTCATGTATGCTCCTGTTAGAATGCTGGCCATGTGCAAGAGCCAAACATACACCAGTGGCTTCCATTCAACATATGTGCAGGTCTTGGAACTTGCTCCAACAATTTAAAAACAAAGTGAATTTCTATGTATTTCTAGGTGCAGAGGGTTCATGACAAAGGGTCCAATTGGAAACTTTCACTAAAG
Source organism: Dipodomys spectabilis (assembly GCF_019054845.1). NCBI lineage: Eukaryota > Metazoa > Chordata > Mammalia > Rodentia > Heteromyidae > Dipodomys > Dipodomys spectabilis. Next base: position 485,200 of record NW_024871143.1, read on the forward strand.
TGGATCCAGATTTTTTTAAACTTGACAATAAAGAGAAAATTCAAAGAAGTAGTTAAGGCATATGAAGTGTCTGTATTTGTTGAATTATAACCCCCAAACACTACTGCTTAAAATAATACTAAAGTCTTTATTTGGTATGGACTTGATTTATTGTTGGAAACATACAATACATCATTTTTTGGTCTTAAAAATTGTAATATCAGAGCAAGGCACTGGTGGCTCACGCCTGTAATCTTAGCTACTCCTGAGGCTGACACCTGAGGATCGTGGTTCAAAGCCAAAACATACAGGAAAGTCCGTGAGACTCTTTTCTCCAATAAACCACCAAAAACCAGAAGTGGCACTGTGGATCAAGCCCTAGAGTGTTCGCCTTGAGCTGAAGAGCTGAGGGATAGCACCCAAGCACAGAGTTCAAGCCCCATGACCAACAAAAAAATAAATAAATAAAAAGTTATAATATCAGTATGCACTTTGGTGTTTTCTTAATGGAATCCAAGATTAACTGCATAGCTCTTGAGAAGAATTAAAACAATAACACACTCAAAAATAGCATGTGTTTGAAAGAATGCTGGTAGTATCAGCCTACTGCAAAATGACTATTGCCAAGATGAATCCCCTATAGAAATACTTTTTTTTTTCCTTTTCAGTATTTACTAATAAAATACATCCTTGCATTAATGGCAATATATTACTACTTTAATATAAATTAAGCATGTTCTCTATTCAACTCAGTAATTTTTGACAACTATTTAACTATGTAATGCTGAGTCCCTTATGAAGTCACTAAGTTGGCACTTTTGTCATTTACCTTAAAATGCAACATAACTAAGACCAAGAAAATTTTATAGTTAGATGGGTCATGAAAGCAGCTGTTTTCTCACTTAAAAATTAAATCCAGTACGATACTTCATGGCATCCATAATCTGAAAAGCTGCTCTATCTTTTGGATTTTAAAGACCTCATCAATTTTCTGAGGATATTTAAGGTCTTTTTCTTTAAATCTAGAATGACTGATGTTAAAAGAATAGTGGAATTACTTCAGAATCATCTGATAGTGGCTGAGAAGTTGGCTCAGTTGTAGAGTGCTTGCCTTGCATGCCTGAGGTCCTGAGTTCGATTCCTCAGCACCACATAACCAAAAACAAAAAAGCCAGAAGTGGTGCTGTGGCTCAAGTGCTAGAGTGCTAGCCTTGAGCTGAAAAGCTGAGGGACAGCGCCCAGGCCCAGAGTTCAGGACCCATGACCAGAACCCCCCCCCCCCCAAATAAAAGAATCATCTAATATTGTAGCAAAATGCCCTATGCCATACAGCTCCATGAAACGGGTTATAACACCTATAAGAGTGAGAGAAAAGAGAGCATCATCCTTTCCAAAGATAGTTTCCTAACAAATAGTTTACATCAGCATTCTTGAAATGCGTAAGGCAGTGTGTTGATATGCTCAAAGTGAAGAACAAGGGTTGGAGTAAGGGACTTATGTAGTAGAACTCCTGCCTAGAATATTAGAGGTCATCAGTTTGAACTCTCCTACTGCCAAATCCATCAGTATTCCTTTAGAGAAAGAGTTATAGCTGTGTATTTCAATTTCATTGTGATGCTATAACAAAATTCATTAAGACCGTAAGAAAGCCCCCATTTGACCACAGGTGTGCATTGTAGGAAAAAAGATAGATCAATAAAAACAAATTCAAATAGTCTGAGACTCTTACACAAGTTCTGGACATCATTTTCTCTTGGGCTGCTGCTGTGCAGGCCCAATATTTGATCTGAAGTGAATCTTGGAATTACAAATGTTAAAACCCAACGTCTAGTAACCTCTAAATGGTCTGTGTAACTCCTTAGTTCTCATACCTGACACTGTGACTTAGTGGGAAAGGCAGAGGGCTGATTCCCAGCTATTGGAGACTTCTTCTATAGTGGACAATGAGCTACCATCTTCAGTCATGTGGTTCCATCACAGACTTGGTTCAGGTCTTTGAACCTGAATGTAGAAGTTTGAATCTCCATAGTGTGAATTGGAAATTTGGCCTCTTAGTAAGATAGGTTTGGAGGACCTTGGGTGACTCTCTTTTTAATAGCTTCCCCTTTGTGCACATTTGGTTTAGATGCATAGATACATAACTAACTAGTAGGAGTGGTCACCCTATGGTAGAGCAAGAGAGCCACAGGAGAGGGACAGAGATCAAACTCATGACATCTGCCATTTTATGCTGCTTGAATTGACATGTTCTGCATGAATTTTAGTAATTCAAGAATAAAAACTATGGATTGGGAAGGTGGCTTGCCTTGCATGCATGAGGCCCTGGGTTTGATTCATCAGCACCACATAAGCAGAAAAATGCCCAAAAGTGGCGCTGTGGCTCAAGTGGTAGAGCTCTAACCTTGAGGTGAAGAGCTGAGAGACAGCACCCAGGCCCGGAGTTAAGGCCCACGACTGCCCCCCCAAAAAATGAATAAAAGTTAACATTACATATAGATTTTTAATTGCCTCTTTGCTTCTGACAAAAAGTAAAAGTAAAAATGAATTTAAATGTAAAGGAAGAGCAGGGAAAAGGAATGAAGCAATGATCATGGACAGCTCCTGAAGTCCAATCTGGAGGCTTTATTTACCAACAATGGAGAATAAAATGAAACTATGTAACAAGAAAGGGCCATATATTTATGAGATCACAATGGTTTTCTGATATCAACCCACATGCCACATTTGAAATAGAATGAAATAAGAGAATAGGTATTTACAATGTGTCTATGACATCACAATGACAATAATGTCATAATGATATGAGGTCATTGTAAATTGGTGATGTTGCAAGGAGGTTATGGTGTCATAATGAATTTGTGTTGTCACACTGGTGATGGGTTCACAAAGGGTTTGTGATGTTACAATGGCATATATGAATACAATTGTCATGTGTTCACAATGAGGATATGGGTACACATAGGGATTGTGATGTCACAAATGCCAGATGTGTTTTCAAAGATACTTAGGGGTCATGATAGCTTTATGATACACAATTGTGATGAGGTTACAATGGGTTTTTGATGTCATGATGCTTTTGTAATATCTTAAACACATGTCCAAATTCAATTGCTACTATTTCACAATGAGCACACAAGTTCACAGAAGGAGCTTGAAATCCTAATGGACAGGAATTTTTTTTAATGTTTGAGGTCATATTAGGTTTGTGAACACACAATGGGACAGTGATATCACCATGGCAATGTCAACTCACTACATCATGTCAAAATATTGTTTTGATGTCACAATTAGTTGATGATGCCACATTGGTGATGATGTCACAAAAGATTGGTGATGTCACAGTATGTTGGGCATGTCACAATGACATAATGGTTCTCAATTGTCTTTAACTTACAATGAGTATATAAGTTCAAAAAGGTCTGTGATTTCTCCAAAAATATGTGTTGCACAAATATATTGAAATCCTACAAGGTTTGTGATGTCAGAATTTGGCACAATGGTTATGACATCTGGCAGTGTGATATAACCATGGTCATGATGTCACTGGGAATTTGTTATATCACATGTCATATGTGAAATCTAATGTGGTCGACAACAGATTATGAGGACAAAAATGCCTAACGTATCAGAATTGCCCCATGTCACAAAAGTTATGATGACAGGATAGATTTGTGATGTCACAGTGGGTTAGTAATATCACAATGGCAATGTGATGTACAAAGGGATTGTGATGTCACAATGGCTATGAATTCAAGATTTGTTTATGATATCAACATACGGGCCACATCTGAAAGAGAATGATGAGATCACAGAAAAGGCATTCATAATGTGTCTATGATGTCATAATAACAATGTGAAGTTATAATTCTATCATATCATTTTAGTTTTGTGATTTCACAATGAGCACACAGTGTCAAAATGACAATGTGATATCACAATTATGATAATCTCACAAACTGTTTTTGATGTTAAAATGTCATGTCTGATTCTCAATTATTTCACAGTGGGGATTTGGGTACACAAAGGGACTGTGATGTCACAAAGCTATGTATTTTTTTCAAAGGATATAAGAGGTCATAATAGATTTGGGAGGTCACAATGTGATCCTGGTGTCAAAAGAGCAATGTGATGTCACAATGGGTTTGTGATGTCACAGTGGTGATGAGGTCACAATGGGTTAGTTATTTCACAAGTTTGTAATATCACAATTTTTGTTCAATTTCAATTGTTCCTAGTGCACCATGAAGACACTGTAATAACCATCAGTGCCCCTATAATCCACGGGAACAGATAGCCATCATGGCCTCCTGGTATGGACCACCAGAGAGGGGAGTGCATGCCGTTGGAGGGGGCAGGACATGCTGCTGAAGGAGATAGGATGTCAAGCCTCAAATGGTGGGCTGCCAAGAAGTGATTGTGCATGGACATTTGGGAAGTGATGATTGAAAACTGTTATGCAAGAAACATATTGCAGTGGGGGAAGGGTACAGCCTATATTTAGGCTGCATGTTCAGAGCAACAGAAGGGGAGAGAAAAAGGGGAAAGGCATGGAAGAAAAGAAGTTATGAGACTGCAGGAGGGTAAAGACCTGGGAGGAGAGGAAATTGAGGGAGAGCAGGAGGTGAAGAATGGCAGCTGACCATCTGGATAAGGCAGGCAGGCCTATCAAGAGTAGAGCAGCCTGAAGAAAAGAAAGGAATGGTGGCAGGAAAAAATGAAAAGACCTGAAATATAGGACAGGTCTGAAAAGGAGGATGAAGAGAAAGTAAAAAGCCTTGTCTTTTGAAGTGTGTAACTTTAGAGATCATTATTTTGTGGGTTGGTTGTTTGAAGACTAATTAACAAATGGCTGGGCTGCTCTTTGGATGTCTGAGGGTTCATGGTTGAGGCCGCAATTAGCTCTGGGCATGCAGCCCAGGTCAAGGTAGTCGCTTGTTACAAAATTTCTGAGGACAAGACAGATTTGTGAGTTACATTGCATTAATGATATCACATTATCAATATGAGGTCACAAAGGGATTGTAATGTCACAAGGGTGATGTGGGCACAATGGGTTTCTGAAATCAACCGATATGCCACTTTTGAGATAGAATGAAATCACAGAATAGGCAATCACATTGTCTCTATGACTTCACAATGAAAATGTGATGTCATGATGCTATGATGTCATTGTCATTTTGGGATGTCACAATGGGCCGATGGTATCATTACAACAATGTGATCTCATTCTGGAGATGATGTCACAAAGCATTTGTAATGATACAATGGCGTGTCTGATGTCAGTTGTCTTTTGTTCACAATGAGGATATGGTTACCCAAAGGACTGTGATGTCACAAACACCATGTGCTTTTTCAAAGGTGCTAAGAAGTCACAACCGGTTTGGGATGTCACAAGGTGATCTTAATATCACTGTGGCAATCTGATTTCACAATGGGTTTGTGATGTCGCAGTGGTGATAAGATTACACTTGGCACAACTGTAATGAGTCTTAACAGGTTTGTGATGTCACAATGTGACTCAGTGGTCATGACATCTGGCAGTGTGATGTCACAGTGGTCATGATGTCACAGTGCATTTCTGGTATCACATGTCATACCTGAAGTATTATGAGTTAAAAAATTTATGAGGTCAGAGAGGCCAGAGATCACACTGGCAGCATGTCAAAACATTTATGAGGATAGGACAGTTTTGTGATATCACAGGGTGTTAGTGATATCATAATGGCAATATGGTGTCATCAAGGTATTGTGATATCATAATGGTTATGTTGTAACAATGTCTTTCTGATATCAACCCACCTGCCACATTTGAAATAGAATGAAATCACAGAATAGGCATTCCAATGTATCTGTGATATCACAATGACCATTTGATGTCATAATGCTATGATGTCATTGCTGTTTTATAATGTCATGATGGGCTGATGTTGTTATAATGACAATGTGAAGTTACAATGGTGATGATGTCACAAAGGTTTTGCGATGTTAAAATGGCATGTCTGATCTCAATTGTCATTAGCTCAATATGAGGATATGGGTACACAAAGGGCCGGTGATGTCACAAAAGCCATGCTTTCTTTCAAAACTTCTGAGGTCATAATAGGATTGGGATGTCACAATGTGATCATAGTGGCACAATTGCAATGTAATATCACAATGAGTTTGTGATATCACCGCAGTGATGAGGTCACAATGGGTTATTGATGTCTCATCAAGTTTGTAGTATAACAATGACATATACAATTTCAATTGCTTCTAATTCACAATGAGGATAATATAATAACCAGTGGAGCCAGAATTATCTGTGGGAGCAGATAACCATAGTAAATTCTTGGCCTGGCCCACCAGAGAGTGTGGGGAATGCCACCAAATGTGGAGGTGTCAAGCTTCACATAGTGAGCTATCAAGAAGTGATTGAGCATTGGGCTTGGGAAGTGATGGTTAGACAGAAGACCCGTTGGAGTGAGGAGGGATAAAACCTATATATAGGTTGCATTTTCAGAGCACTGGAAGGGGAGATAAAAATGGGAGCTACCAGGATGGAAGTAAGTGGTGAGATAGCAGGAAGGGAAAAACCCGAGAAGAGAGGAAGTTGAGGGAGAGCAGAAAGTTGGAAAGTGGTCACTGGGGCAGAGTAGGGCAGGCCTGTGGAGAGTGGAAAGGCCTGAAGAGAAGAAGGAAGTGGTGGAAGGGAAAAAGGGAAAGACTAGAAAGGAAGGACAGGTCTGCAGCGAAGGAGGGAAGAATGGAAAAGTAAAAAGCCTTGCCCATTGAGGTTTGGCACTTTGGAGATGATAGTTTTTTGGCTGTTGGTTTGCAGACCAATTAAGAAAGGGTCTGGCTGCCCATTGGAGGTCTGAGGTTTGGTAGTCAAGGCTGCTCTTGGACCTGGGTATCCAGTCCAGGATAAGGTAATCCCAGTCCCCTTTCTAGTGTAAACTAGTTCATTTTATTAAATGTGACTCGATCATTTTTCTCCTTGCCTTAGAGGTCATAAGTACACGAGTTCACAGAAAGAGCTTGATGTCTCAAAGACCATGAATTTTCTAAGATGTGATGTGGCCATAATAGGTTTGTAAAAACACAATGGAATAGTGATATCACAACGGCAATACACAATATCATGTCAAAATAATGCCACAATTAGTTGTTGATGCCATTCGCATGATGAGGTCATGAAAGACTGGACAATACTGATCAGGTTAATATTATAGTTACTAACTGCTTGTTTTGCTTCTGTAATTTGCTTTTTGCTAAATAAGTAATTTCGTGTTGCTTGAACCTCGACTCACTGCAGATAAAAAGGGCTTGATGGAGCAATTCTCTGAACCACAGATGGTTCTGGTCTGTTACACAAACACAGGATATCAGCACAGATGGTGCCTAACAGTACAGATGCCTTATCAGAACAGTTGGTGCCTTAAAACCACAGGTGGTGCCTTATCAGCACAGTTGGTGTCTTATCATCACAGCTGGTGCCTTATCAGCACAGAGGGTGCCTTATCAGCATATCTGAAATGCCAGAAAGCCCCTTCTGGGCTCTGCAGATCACTCTTAGTCACGAGCACCTGCAGGTTAGCAAGTAGCACTGGAGTTTACATAGTATATCCCACCATCAGTTTAAAGCACATCGGCTCTTAAACCACCCAATCCCCTGTCCCTTATACTTTCCTGCTCTGTAATACGCCAATCATATGCTAAAGTAATGTTATGATTTTTCCGCCATGTGTGATGATTTGTTACAAAATGTTATTATGTGTGTTAAGTCTCTGCCCTACCTCAAGAAGTATATAAAAATTTTGTAACCCAAGCCTCGGGGCCTCTTAGCATCACTGGTTACCGAGTGCACGGAGAACCAAGCCTGGGCTTGCCAATAAATGACTCTTTGCTGATTGCGTTGGTCACAGTCTCTGGTGGTCTCTTCGGGGGATCCTGAGTCGCGGGGATCACTTCGGTCACAATAAGTTTGTGATGTCACAATGGGTTCCTGATGTCAGAGTGGCATAGCAGATCTCAATTTTCATTAATTGGCAATGAATATATGAGTTCAAAAAGGGACTGTACTGTCTCCAAAGGCATGTGTTATCACAAACATGATGCCATTCTAACAGGTTTGTGATGTCACAATGTGACACAATGGTCATAACATCGGGCAGTATGATGTCACAGGGGATTTCTGACATCACATGTCATACCAGAAATATGATATTTAAAACAGATTATGTGCTCAAAAAGGGCCTAATATGTGACAATGGCAGCATGTTACAAAACTAATAAGGACAGGATGATTTGTGATGGCACAGCAGGTTAATGATATCACAATAGTAATGTAGTGTCACAGAGGATTGTGATATCACAATTATTATATGGTCAAAATGGATTTCTGAAATAGAATGAATTCACAGATAGGCCTTCATGCTGTTATGTCCATAAGTAACAATGACACTGTGATTTATAATGCTGTGATGGCATTGTTGTTTGGTGATGTCATAATGAGCTGATGGTGTCATAATGACAATTTGATGTCACTGCTGATTTATGATTTTACAATGGTTATGAGGTCACATTATGTTTCTTTTATAACACACATGTCAAATTTGAATTAGAATGAAAAAGCTGGGCACCGGTGGCTCACACCTGTAATCCTAACTACTCAGGAGGCTGAGATCTGAGGATCACAGTTCAAACCCACCTCAGACAGGAAAGTCCATAAGACTCTTATCCCCAATAAAAACCAGTAGAAAACCAGAAGTGGTGCTGTGGTTCAAGCGATAGAGTGTTTGCCTAGATCTGAAAAGCAGGGACAGCACCCAAACCCAGAGTTCAAGCCCCACAACCAAAAAAAAAAATTAGAAACAGGCATTCACAATCTGTCTATAACATCACAATGACAATGTGATCTCATAATGCTATCTTGTTGTAGTTTTGTGATGTCAAAAGTAGTTGATGTTGGCCTAATGAGAATGTTGTCACACTGGTGATGTCATAAAGGTTTCTTGATGTTACAATGGCATGTCTGATATCAATTGTCAATTCATAATGAAGGTATAGTTACACAAAAGGACTGTGATGTCACAAAGGCCATATGTTTTTTCAAAGGTGCTAAGAGATCCTAATAGGTTTGGGATGTCACAATGTGATAGTGATGTCAAATGGCTATGAAAGCTCACAATAGGTTTGTGATGTCACATTGGTGGTGAAATCAAATAGTTTTGTGAAGTCACATCTCATAATCACATGTCCAATTTCAGTTGCTACTATTTCACAATGAGGAGATGAGTTCACAGAAGAAGACTGAAGTATAAAAGGTCAGGAATTTTCTAAAACTCTATGAAGACATAGCAAGTTTTTGAAAACACAATGGCACAGTGATATCACGATGGCAATGTGATGTTTCAATATGATGACTTGATAATCTTTTGATATCACAATTGGTGATGCCACACTGGTGATGAGTTTACAAGAGGTGTGTGATGTCACAATGGGTTGGTGATATCAAAATGACACATGTGATCTCAATTGTCAACTCACAATGAGTATATTAGCTCACAAAGGAACTGTGATGTCTCTAAAGGCATGTGTTGTCTCAAAAGTGATGCACTCTTAACAGGTGTGTGTTGTCAGAAAGTGACAAAATGCTCATAACATCTATCAGTGTGATGTCACCATGATCTAGATGTCACACTGGATTCGGGTATCACATTTCATACCTGGATTGAGTATGAAAGGATTGGAATTTCACAGTAGGTTAGTGATATCACTATGGAAATGTGGGGTCGCAAAGGGATTGTGTTACCACCATGGCTATTAGATCACAATGTGTTTCTACTACAATAGGTTTGTGTTGTCACAATTGGTTAGAAATGTCACAATGGTATGCCAGTTCTCAAATGTCATTAATTCACAATGAAGATATGAGTTCGCAAAGGGACTGTGTTGTCTCCAAAGTCATGTGTTGGCACAAATGTGATGAAGTCCTAACAGATTTATGAGTTCACAATGTGACACCATGGTCTTGATGTCTATCAATGTGATGTCACAATGTTCATAATGTCAGAGTCAATTTCTGATATGATATGTCATGCCTGAATTATTATGAGTTTGAAAACAGAATATAAGCTTGCTAAAGGCCTAAAATATCCTACTGTCAGCATATCACACAAGTTATGACTAAAAACACATTGTTTGGAGCTTAAGATTCTTTCTTTGAAATTGTATCCTCATTGTGAATTAGTAGAAATTGAAATTGGACCTGTCATTGTAATATTGAAAACTCATGTGACATCACAAACTCATTGTGACCTCATCACCACTGTGACATCACAAACCCATTGTGACATCCCGTTGTTGTTGTGCCTTCACAATCACATTGTGACATCATAAAGCAATTGTGAACTCTTAACACCTTTACAAAACACACGACCTCTGTGGCATTACAGACCCTTTGTGTACCCATATTCTCATAGTAAACTAATGAAAATTGTGATCACACATAGCATTGTATCATCACAAATACTTTGTGCAATAATTATGACTGTGAAATCCCATCATCATGACACTATCATCTCAGTGTGACAACACCAAACCCCAATGACACCATACCAATTTTTTCTTCTGTGCATTTTTTATTGTAAGTACAGTGTACAGAGGGATTACAGTTACATGAATAAGGTAATGAGTACATATCCTATCAAACATTGCTGCCTTGACAACACATTATCACTTTGATGTCATAGACCCATTGTGAATGCCTGTTCTTTGATTTATTTCTATTACAAATGTGCCATGTGGGTTGATATCAGGAAACCATTGTGAACTCATAACATTTGTCACATCAAAATCTCTTTGTCACATCACATTGCCTTTGTTATATCACTAACCTACTGTGACATCAAATACCTCTCCTGTCCTCATAACTTTTATGATATGCCATTGTGATATTTTAGGCCCTTTGTGAGTTGAAAATCTCTGTTCGATCTCATATTTCAGATATGATATCAGATATCTAAATTCCAGTGTAATTTCATGATATCACACTACTGGACATCATAACCATGGTGTCACTTTGTGACATCTCAGACCTGTTAGTTCTTTAACTCTTTGACTATATATACTTTGGTGACATCAGAATCCCTTCCCAAAATCATATACTTATGGTAGTTAATGACAATTGAGATCAACCCACATGCCACATTTCAAATACTATGAAATCACAGATTAGGCATTCATAATATGACTATGATGTCACAGTGACACAAGGGAAAATGCTATAATGTCATTGTCATTTTGTGATGTCACCATTAGCTAAAGATATCATAACAACAGTGTGATTTCACACTGGTTAAGACATCACACAGGGTTCATAATATTACAATGGTTATGATCACAATGTGTTTCTGATATCAACTGATATGCTACATTTGAAATAGAATGAAATCACAGGATATACATTCACAATTTGTCTATGACAGCAAAATGGCAATGCGATGTCATAATGTTATGATGTCACTATAGCTTGTCATAACTACAATCTGATGTCACACTGGTGATGATGTCACAAAAGGTTTGTGATGTCACAATGGCATGTCAGATCTTAATTGCCATTAGTTTAAAGTGAGGTTTCTGTTGTCAAAAGTGTTAATGATATAAAAGTGGGTAAGTGATGTCAAACTAGTTTGTAATATCACATCTTATTTCAAATTTCAATTGCTACAAGTTCACAATGATACAAGTTCAAAGAAGGAACTTGATGTCCCAAAGGCCATGAATGTTCTAAGATGTGATGAGGTCATAATAGGTTTGTAACAACAATTGCAATATGATGTCAAATTATGATGTTGTAAGAATGTTGTTTTGTCACAATTAGTTGGTGATGCCATAATAGTGATGATTTCAAAATAGTTTTGTGATGTCGCAGTAGTTTGTGATGTGACAATGTCATTCCAGACCTCAATTATCCCTAACTCACAGTGAGTATATAAGTTTAGAATGGGATTGTGAGGATTCCAGAGGCATGTGTTGACACAAAAGTGATGAAGTCCGAACACATTTGTGATGTGACAATGTGACACAATGGTCATTACATCCAGCAGTGTGATGTCACAATACTCATGATGTCACAGTATATTTCGAATATTTCATGTCATATCTGAAACAATATGATGTCAAAAATAGTGAGCTCTCATGGGCCTAACATAACACAGTGGCAACATGTCACAAAACTTATGAGGACAGGACATCTTTGATTTGTCACAGTTGTTTAGAGATATCACAATGGCAATGTTATGTCACAAAGGGATTGTGATGTCACAATGGTTATGAAGTCAAAATGTGGTTTTTATATGAACCCACATGCCACATTTGAAATATAATGAGATCACATAATAGGCACTGATAATGTATATATGATGTCACAATGAAAATGTGATGTCATAGTGGTATGATGTCATTACAGAATTGTGATGTCACAATGAGACGATGTTGTTATAATGACAATGTGATGTCACACCGATGATTATATTGTAAATGCTTTGTGATGTTGTAATGGCATATCTAATCTCAATTGACATTTCACAATGAGGATATGGATACACAAAGGGACTGTGGTGTCACGAAGGCCATGTGGTTTTTCAAAGGTGCTAAAGATGTCATAATGGGTTTGGGAGATCTCAAGGAGATTGTAATGTCAAAACAGCAATGTGATATCACAATGGCTTTGTGATGTCACATTGGTGATGAGGTCACAATGGACAGGAGATGTTTGTGATGTCACAACAGGTTAATGTTATCACAATGGCACTGTGATATCAGAAAGGGATTTTTCTTACAATGGTTTTGAGGTCACAATGGATTTCTGATACCCACCAATATTGCTTGCTTGAAATAGAATGAAATCACAGAATAGGCATTCACAATATGTGTACAATGTCACTATGACATATGATGTCATATTAGTATGATATTTTTTATTCATGTCAAAATGGCATGTCTAATTTTACTGGTCTTTAGATTACCATGAAGATCCCAGAGGTTGCTATGTGCTGAGTCTTTCAAAAGGTGTGTCGTGCTGAGTCCATTACATAGGGTTTTTTGTGCTATATTTTTTAAAGTGCGCTGTGTGCTGACATCCCAAAGGGTGCTATGATCTGAGTCCTTGAGAGGGAGTTATCCCTGACAATCAGACACACACACACACACACACACACACACACACACACAAACACAAACACAGAGGGTCACCATGCACTTGCTTGGTGTGTGGGGTGGATGGAGAAGAGTCTCTCCCAGTGGTTGGGCTGAGGGGAAATTTGATCCCCCCAGGCAGCTGCAGGGGTTGGGGGTAAGCCCTGAGCTGAGATGAGGTTGCTTTTTCCATGGCCTGGTAGCCTTAGGGCAAAGACAGTGCAGCACAAGGCCAGGGATAGAGGGCTTGGCCGAGGGGGTAGGGGGCGTGACCAAGGAGAGGACAGGGCATGGCAGAGGGGGCACATATCTGCTGTAGCCAGGGGCAGGCTGGAACACTTGTGCAGTGGGGGCGGGGCAACACAGCAGAGAATTGGGGGCAGAGAGAGAAGGGCAGACACATGCACCAGGCCAGGCAGCGTCAATGGCTGGCCTCTGCTGCTGTAGGAACATGGGTCTGGGCAAAGAGCACAGAGCACACAAAGCCAGCACAGCAGGCACATCCCTTGCACAGCCCCAGGGAGTCTCAGAAGCCACATAGACCCTGAGCCTGAGGTCCCTGTGTTGGGAGCTCAGCTGGGGCTGGGGGGCACTCAGCCCCACAACCTGCCTGCCACTGCCCCAGTCCCCTCTCCTGCCCTCCCTACGGCATCGTATTTCAAATATGTCACTGCTGGCTCAGACACATGGTGCCTCTTGGAGTCATCTAGCAATGGTGTGCCCCAGGCTGGCTTGCGACCCTGACCAAGTCCCGGGCCCCATTCCTTTGCTCTGGGCCCGAGCATCCACCATGATGCTGCCATTGTTGTCCGCTGCACACAGTACCACAGCCTACAGCTTCTCCCAGTAGCACATGTGGGTGGCCGCCCCACGAGCTCGAATCTTGTGTCCTACCCGAACACCCCCCTCCTCACTGTGGAACCAGACCCACTACTCCAGCCTCCCCGCTCGAATCCCCACCATGCCTCCTCAGTGCCAGGAAGGCCAGCCCTGGCTCTGCCAAAAATGTGCCCCAAGGGTGGGGGTTGATGGACCCAGGGATTCCAACCCCATTCCTAGTGGTCAGTGTGCCAGGAAATGGGGAGATGCAGGTTTGGGTGAGAAAGGGACACCACCAAGCCCCTGGCCTGGAGCAGTGGGAGACCCACAGCCCCACATCTGCACCCTTCCTCTCCCTGGTGGGAGCCTGGTGGTTTTAGTCAGAGGTGGGTTGCAGCAGCTCCACACCTGCCTTCTTGGGTCTTTTCCTTTTTTCTGGGGTGGGGGTGTTGGATGCAGAAGACAGGACCCCCTTGCTGTGTGAGTCCTTGACCTCTGTTCTCAGTCTCCCTTTCAGGTGAGGAGGGACCCAGAAAAGCCCACTAGGGAGGTGAGGTCACTGGGGGTCAGATAGAAGGTGAATATCTGGGAGGAACACACTCCTCCATTGCACATATACCCAGCATGACCCCCCCACCCTAGCTGTCAACAGTAATCATAGGGTTATCACATTTCCCAGCTCTGCAAGCATCTGTTGGTGTTCCCAGTCCATCTGGTCTCCTTGTCCTCCCCAATAATCCACACAGTCGCCCAGAAGTACCTAAGCTGGAAGTAGGGAGTACTTCCATGTATGTAGCCTTTAAGACCCCATCTATTTCCTCAACACCGCCCCACTCCAGGTCAGACACCCCTTGGGGACCCTATGACCCCCTGCTTGTTTTCAATCCTGCCTCTGAGGACCACTTCTCTGAGGATTCCTTCACCGCACATCCTGGCCTAGGGTTTTGGTGAAAGAGGAGTTAAGGCCGGTTGTTCCCAAGGGGAAGGGTCTGGCCCTGGAGAAGGTGTGAGGTGAGGTGGTGCTGTGTCATTAGAGTGGTGCTCCCCTTGGGTGGGAGCCCTTGGTTCTGACAAGGGAATGGGGAATCGGAACCTGCATGCTCCAGCTTGTACATTGTCCCCCATGAGGAAACAACAAACTTAAGAGAGGCACTATTCTGAGTCTGTGTGAGTGTGTGTGTGTGTGAGAGAGAGAGAGAGAGAAAGAGAGAGAGACCGAGAGAGAGAGAGACCATGAAAGAGAGAGAGAGAGATTGAAAGAGAGAGAGAGAGACCATGAAAGAGAGAGAGAGAGAGAGGAAGAGAGAGAGAGAGAGAGAGAGATCATCTTTCTCCTTGTACAGCCTGACTGTACTCAGGTGAGTGATCATTTGGCAAATTGCAGGTGCTGTATGGAAGAGTCTTCTGTCACTGTTCTGGATTTGTGTGTGTGTGTGTGTGTGTGTGTGTGTTTGTGTGTTAGGAGAGCAGGGAGATGAGATCAATGAAACTATATTTACATCATCATGTCTAAAAACAGCAAAAGCATTTTATTTCTCTCTGTGTGTGTATTTGTTTTTGTTCTTTCTTTCATCAATACCAAGTATGAGCCCAGCCACAATCTTTGTTTTCTCCTTCACAGTTTCATGGCTCCTTTATGGAAAATTTCAGTAGATATTCCTTTCCTCCCCTTTCCACCTCTCTCTTCCCCCTTTCCTATAGCCCACAGTAGATGCTGGGCCTGCATGTGCCTCCCCTAGGAGACCTGTGTGAACCCTGGACTAGAGTGGACACCTGTCTTTCTATCCCCAGCCAGAAGTTTGGTGAGGCGAGTGTGACCACAGCCACAATTTTCCAGCCAGACACTCTGCTCTCGTGTGTATAGTTGGAGCTAACTCAAGGGTTGAGAATGTGTCTGCCAAACATAATTAGGTAATGAGATGGGAGAGAAGGCAGGGCAGGGTCTTTGAAGCTATGAGGTTTTGGGGGCTTGCATACAGTGTGACATGGCAGATGGTTCACCATGACGGAGGATGAGAGGGGAACCTTACCTAGGGCATTCATGATCTCTGTGGGCATCTGGGCACAGGGCTCCATGCCCCTATTGGTGGCGTGTATTCCCTCCCACGGCAGTGCACCAGTGGTCAATCCTCCCTGGAGTCCTGCAGACTCCAATCTGTGTCCTGCTTGAGCCATTTCCACCTTGGTAGTGGTAGGCAAGTCCATTCCCCCTGCTGGAGCCCACTCAGTATCAGGACATGTCAGTTAGCTAGGGCTCACTGAATGCCAGTTTCTGTAACCTGCTGTAGGCTGTCTGGAAGGGAAAGGGGACCATTGACTTTGGAAACTTTTAAGTTTGATTGGGATAAATTAAATGCCACATTTTCCAGGGTTTTTGTTGTTGTTCTTGTTTAAGCTGGCAATTTCCACTAACGCCTGGGATTATGGGTCAAATTAGATGGACCATTTCAGCCACCAAACAATAACATTCAAAGCTGCACAGGCAGAGTTCACAAGCCATATTGTGTCCTGCTTTGAACGTTGTGCCTTGACTGCCTTTCTCCATCAGCTGCTGAATCTCTTCCTGCTCTCTTTAGGGTGACCACCACAGTGGAAGGCATTGTGGGGAGCAGAGATTGTGACCTCACCATCCCCAGCCTGCCAGCTGTGAGTAGAGACAATACCCAGCACCTACACTGGACGCTGGGAGATTCAGAGGCCCCAGGCTGCCTCAAGGATCTTTTATCTGCAGCATGAAACTTGGGGGCCGGATGTGGTAGACCATCCTGGCTGGTCCCAGGGGGAGGAGAGGAGGCCTCTTGAGCTAGACATTCAGCTCATGACAACCTCGTTCACACCTGAGTGGGGAATTGAGTACCACAGAACTGATCAGCCGCTAGGCAGAGATCTTTGAGAAGATAGGCATCCCAGAAGGCCCAGAATCCAGCGAGTATATTGTGGCTCATATCCTCGGAGTCAAAACAGTTAAGTGCAAGGTCACCAGGAGGGCATGAAGAGGGAGGAGGCAGAACTGTGGGAGAGCTATATGAGGCTTCGTCTCCCCTCCCCCACAGAGGATACTTACCTGAATCAGATGGGACTTTTCTGTAGTATTGTCATAGACAGATGCTCATTTATTTATCTAACAAACTATTATAGTGTGTGCCAGGGTCTGGGGGGTCATAGACAATGAAGGTTCCAGGACTGGTTCCAGAGCACTGGGCTCTGAGCAGGGTTGCTTCTTTAATAATACTCACAACACAGGAACATTCCTGGGATAGATCAGCCCTTTTTATCTTCCCAAGAGAGAGGGACCTAGAGCCTCCCCCATCCCCAGTCTCCGTCCCTTGACCAAGAAACCCTTTGGTTCCCATATCATGTGGTTGGATAACTAGACCTCACCTCACTGCCCAGTGGTTAGGCAGGACTGTGAGAGATCCTGAGTCTTTGATAATGTCAGAGGATCCTCAGTATGAGACTGTACTTGAACGTCCTAACTTGGTGCATTGTCAGTCCCATCTAAGACTGCCATGATGTAGGACATAGAATCTAGTGAATCAGATCAGGATGGGGTCTGTTCTTGGAGGCTTGAGTATTATGTGTGAGCTTTGAGCTTCCGTGTGCCAACCTGCTTCCTTTTCTTGGGTGGGTCTATGCTAGACAAAGCTTGAAATTAGGGTGTGGTCTTGTATTTTATGCTATAAGATATCACTCTACCATTTGAGCCACAGCTCCACTTCCAGATTTTTTTTGGGTGTTTAATTGGAAATAAAGAGTTCTCATGGACTTTGCTGCCAAGGGCAGCATCCATCTGTGCAGTCCTCAGATCTTGGTTTTCCGAGGGGATAGGATTCAAAACCTTGGAAAAATATCTTTGGATACTCATGGCTGTTATTCCTAGGTACTCAAGAGCTGAGATCTGAGGATTACAGTTCAAAGCCAGCCTGGACAGGAAAGACCCTGAGACTCTTATCTCCAACAAACCAACAGAAAACCGGAGGTGGTGCTGTGGCTCAAGTAGTAGGGTGCTCGCATTGAGATGAAGAGCACAGGGACAGCACCCAGGCCCAGAGTTAAAGCCTCACAACTGAAAGAAAAGAAAGAAAGTAAAACATCTTTGCCTATAAAGATGTGGAGGTGTGTGTAGGGGTGCTGTGTTTGAGAGACTAGGTGCTGGCCTCATTGTACAGACATTTCTAAGAACTCCCCAAGTTTGTCCTAGTTTGAAACCACATTAGAATGGGCGGTGCCTTATGAAGAACTCAAGAAGAGGAGACCCGTGGGGGGCAGAGTGGGCTAATGGTTCAGGGGTGGGATTGATATGTCTGTATTCTCTCCATTGAAGGATAGATTTGGATGCTGGATATCAAAGACTGAAGTCAAGTGATGCAAGAAGTATGTGGCCTGACGAATTGAGTTTCCTCTGGGTATATGAAGGTGGTTGAAGCCTGGTGCTGCTGGTGGCTGACAACTGTCGTCCTAGATACTCATAAAGTTGAGTTGAAAAGACCACGGTTCAAAGCCAGCTTGGGCAGGAAAGTCTGTGATAATTGATAGCCAATGAACCATCAGAAAACAGGAAGTGGTACTGTGGCTCAAGTGGTAGAGTGCACATCTTCAGCTGAAGAGCTGAGTGAGAGCACCCTGGCCCAGAGTTCAAACCCCATGATCAACAATAAACAAAGAGGTAGCTGAGTTTTCCACATACCAATGTATACGGTAGGAAATTACATGCTGGGTTATGAGACATTACAACTATGTGAGAGGCTCAATGTTGTGTTTACAGTTGGTGTGTGTATGATAGTGCCATCTTCTCATGGGTCGGATGTGATCCTAATGGACAGAGTTCATGGTTCTGTTCTCAGGAAGTGCTGAGGCCTTGGAATGTCCATATGTGTATGTGTGTGTGTGTGTGTGTGTGTGTGTGTGTGTGTGTTTGTGTGTGTGTGTGAGTAATTTTCCCTTGTCTTTCTCTGTCCCCTTCCTGGGTGCCTGTCTGCCTCTTCCTGACCTGAGATGGTGCCCCTCCTCCACATTGACCTTGACTTTAGCCCCCTATCTGGGTCTACAATGAGTGCGAAATGGCCAGAGGCCTGTGTTCCAGCTTTTCTCTGGGGCACAAGTCTGGCTGTCCAAATATTTGGCCGGCCCCAGGGGATTCTGGGGCAACAGTGCTAGCTGGTTTCCTCTGCCTCAGAAGGAGGGCTTCAGTCACAGGATGTCCTGTCCTTTTCCTCAGCTGGTCCTCTGCACATCCCTCTAAACAGGCTGGCAGTGGATTAGGGAATGGGGGGTTGCTGGTGGTTCTGGCCAACTCGAGCGTGAAAGCTGACTGAAGACCACCCAAGCAAGGGGATCCAGGACTACATGGAAGGTGAGGCCAAGATGGCTTGGAAGTATTGGTCAGTGTCTAGGAAATGTAAACAAACTTTATCATAGGAAAGTCTGTCTTCCAGCCCTGGCTGGGACTCTCTGGTCCTTCTAGACAATTCCAGATGCCCAGAATACAGAGGCACAGATTTTAGATTCCAGGGCCTGGGAACTGGGGGAAGAGAGACTGGTATGGCCAATACCTCAAAGTTCTGGGGCATTAGCTTGACCTGGCTATGTCCCCCTTGTGTATGTTCACCCAGTGTTGGCCACACACGGGCCACTTGTGGCAGTGCTGTGGAAATGGCAGGAGTGGAAGTGAGATTTAGTATGACCAAAATCTGGATTTATCGGCTGTGGGGCTGGCAAAGGGTGTCTAAAAAAAAATATTAGAGCTGGAGCTCAGGGCCTAGGCACTGTCCCTGAGCTTCCTTTGCTCCAAGCTAACATTCTACCACTTGAACCACACCTCAACTTTCATCTTTTTTAGTAGTTTAGTGGAAATAAGTGTTTCATGGACTTTCCTGTCTGGGCTGGCTTCAAGCTGCCATTGTAAGATCTCAGCCTCAAGTAGCTAGGATTGCTGGTATGAGCCACTGGCACATACTAAGGATGTTAGAGTGTGTGAGTGTGTGTATGTATTTATGTGTTTACCGGGACTTGAACTCAAAGCCTAGATGCTATCTTTTAGCTTGTTTGCTCAAGGTTGGTGTTCTGCCACTTGAACTACAGAAGCACTGCTTCCCAGCTTTTTGGTGATTCATTGGAGATAAGAGTCTGCCCAGGCCAGCCTTGAATCCTGATTGATTTTCAGGTCTCAGCCTTTAGTAGTTAGGCTGCAGATATGAACCACTGGTGCCCAGCTGATAATGGCCTTTCTCCACATTGGAGTGGGTACTGCTGAAAGGTTATCCTTATTTTTTCTGTGCCAGTACCAGAGCTTGAACTCAGGGTCTGTTCTCTGATCTCTTAACTTTTTCCCTCAAGGCTGGCACTCTATCACTTGACCCACAGCTCCATTTCTGGTTTTTGGTAGTTCATTGTCATGAAGAGTCTCACTAACTTTCCTCCCCTGAGCTGAGTTTGACCCATGACCTCTCATCTCAGTCTCATTCATGGAGTAAGGAGCCACTTTTGAAACTTTTTTTTTCCTGAAAAAAAGCCCTGGGTCTCAGTATGATGTATAGTCCATATGCAAATATATCCTGTGTGATAGGATGTAATAAATGAAATGTTGTATGTGTAATAATACTAAATAAATAAGGCTAATAAACGCTATACTCACTTTTCCAGTGCTGACACTTCAATTCAGGCCCTGGGAACTGGTCTGAATTTCTTGTCTTCAAGGACAGTGAGCTTCCTCTTCACCCACAGTGCCACAGAGTTACCCAAACCCTGATTTCAAATACCAGGCCTGCCAGAAAAATGTTGCAAATTCCAAGCCAGGGCTTTTAATTTATTTTTAATTTATTTTTTTGGCCAAGCATGGGGCTTGAACTCAGGTCTTGGCATCTCTACCACAGTTGGCCCTGTATTATTAAGACCCAAGTTCAAATCTCGGGGTTGGCAAAAATAAAAATAAAAAGGAGAAGGTTAAAACGGAGAACTTCAGGAAGGTGGTCTTACATTTTTTCCCCTTGCATTGTGACCATCCTGGGTCTAAATAACATGACCTTTCATGCTGATGTTTGGCTGGCTATTAGGGAAGCCATAGCTGAAACTTCAAATTAGGCCTGGAGGTTGAGTCCCTGGACTGCCACTAAGGATTGGTGGGAGATTTTAAGAAATGCATTGCAATATGCATCCATACAAATGTTACAAAAGTAACAATTAAATTAGTAGTTAGTGTATAAGTATAATATAAAATTATACACAACAATTACACTACATTTACTAATGTTCAATTAATACTTTATTATGTATTCAACCATGATACTTAAAAATGGAAGGAATAATTTGATTGTCAATAATTGGTAGTAATATATGTAATTTCATAATATACAGACATGTTTCTCTTGTTTTATATATATATATATATATATATATATATATATATATATATATATATATATGCCAATCTACACCTTTATCTGTTTATACACTTGTCACTAATAGGGCTCAATGGTATAGTGATGGCTAGTACATCCAAACCCTGTATTTGATTCCTCACTACCAGATGCACATAAAAATCAGGAAGTCGTGCTGTCGCTCAAGAAGTCGGGCACTAGCTTTGAGCATAAAACCTTAGGAACTGTGTCTAGACCCTTACTCAAGACCCAGGATAGGACTTCAAATACCTCATCACAGAGCAAGCTGGGAGTCTGGTGCTGACAGCTGCCATCTAACCTGACTTAGCCAGAGGTATATCACTGCAACCCAGCTCCACGGAACCAGATGCTGCTGGCTTGCTCACCCTTGTCATCTAAGATACTCAGGGGCTGAAATCTGACACTGATGGTTTTAAAACCCAGTCCTAGCAGAATATATGTGAAAGTCTGAGATGTGGGTCAAAGTGGTAGAGCTCTAGCCTCGAGCAAAAGATCTTAGGACAGTACCCCCAACATTTTAGTGCAATCCCTGTGGCTGACTACTCCCCTCCAAAAAACATTCCTCTGAATCATTAGATGTTAACTTTGTGCAGTTTGTGATGTGTTTCTGAAAGAATGGTGATACTGATGAAAGCACCATAATACTAATGACAGCTTGTGGGATATAACTATGTGATGAGTCCTTCCTAAGGTGCTGAGTACTTCATGGGGTGCTGTGTGCTGAGTCCTGTACAGAATGCTATGTGCTGAGTCCTTCACAGGGTGCAGTGTGCTGAGTCCTCCATTGGGTGCTGGGTGCTAAGACTTTCACAGGATGCCTTGTACTGAGTCCTGTAAAGAGTGATATTTGTTTTGTCCTTCAAAGGCTGCATTCTTTCATCTTATTCTTGTAAGAGCTCCACAACTGAGATGATTATGCAGACAAGAATATTGAGGTTCAGATATGTCCACATGGCAGGGACAAAATTATGTATTACTGAAGACTCATGAGTTGCCTACTGAAGACAATTGTTTGGTTTTTTTCTCTGTCATGAACCTTGAACTCAGAGCCTAGCACTGACCCTTACTTCTTGGGCTCATGGCTAGCACTCCACCATGTGGAGCCAAGGACCCCCTTGCAGCAGTGTGCCAGGGCCTAGGGTTCTATAGCCGAGGTCTGCCATCCTGCCTTCTCAGGAAGCTGAGATCTGAGGATCTGGGTTCCAAAATATCCCAGACAAAATGTCCCATGAGACTATTATCTCCAATTCACCACTAAGAAACCTGAAGTGGAAGCTGGGTGCTTGTGGCTCATGCCGGTCATCCTAGCTACTCAGGAAGATGAGATCTGAAGACCATGGTTTAAAACTAGCCTGGGCAGGAAAGTCCTTGAAACACTTAGCTCCAATGAACCACCAGGAAACCAGAAGTGGTGGTGTGGCTCAAGTGGTAGACCATAAGATTTGAGCTGAATTGCTCAGGGACATCAGCCAGGCCTAGACTTCAACTCCTACAACCGACAACAACAAAAAAGAAAGAAACTAACAAACCTGAAGTAGAGAGCTGAGAATATGCCTTAGTGGTAGAGTGCTTTCCATATACAAAACCCTGGGCTTGATTTCTCACTACAACATCACTAGGAAAAAGCCTGAAGTGCCTTTGTGGTTCAAGTAGTAGAGGGCAATCCTTGTACAAGAGAAACTAGGTACAGTACTCATGTCCTCAGTTCAAGCTCCAGTACTCGTGTACGCGCGCGCGTGCACACACACACACACACACACACACACACAAACACATGCACACACACACACAGAGAAAGCAGAAGTGAAGCTGTGACACAAAATGGGAAAGAATTAGACTTCTGTTCTGAGCTCATGGTCATCACGCAGGTCCTGTGTTCAACCACAAAAATTAGCCACCCAGGGCCCAAATAGGAGAGGTCAAAGGTTTCAAAACCTGACGAGCTTCACCAGCCCTAGATGAAAGGAAACTTTGTGATATCCAACATGTGCTTGGATTTCCCAAGCTTCTGGAAACCTATGAGAGCTTTCATAGGCCCATTATCGCTGTGATTGAAACATTTGATTAGGTTCAGTGCCCTAGTTGTCTCCCAGAAGGACTCCTGAATAATATTGAGCATTTAACACCGGAATATAGTCTCATAAAGGCAGGATAAGAGCACAGAACATGGCTTGCCATGGTAGGTGGCACAAATGAAGGCTTCCTGTCAAAACATTGCACTGGGAAGAGAGAGAGCTTGGGGTAAGACAGGCCTTTTTCTCCTGACCTTCAGAGCTCGCCCACACTCCTCCTCACTAATTGGCCCAGATAAAGTTATCTGTTACACAGCTGTACAGGAGTGAAGCCTTTTGCCTGCCTATCCAGACAATGAGAGAGACTTCTTCCAGCAGGCCTGGCATGCAGAGAAACCCTCTGGCTACCCTGGGATCAGTGAGGGGAGCCCTGGAACATGCAATGTAATAAAAGCAGTCTCTGTGTTATAAACTCATTGTATTGAATACATATTTCCTAGCTTGGTACAATTCCCAGTCATGAGGCCTTTTGCAGTTTGCCAGGCTACCAGCATTTCCCTCACACAACCACAGGAAGACTATCACTTTCCCACTTCTCAGGCAGCCAGATACCCCAGATTCAAGAGGGCAGAGACAGGGTCTAACTCAGCTGCTGGGAGACAGAAGAAAAAGTACCCTGACTCTTCTTGGACTGTGGATTTGCATTAATGTTGTGGAGAATGAAGGAAGGAGAATGGACTGGCAGAGGTAAAAGAAGGGCCTTCAAATCTGACAGATGGAAACTCAAAAACCCATTCCCTAAGACAAGAGAGCAGGGTTTTTCTACTCTGTTCTTCCCCTCTCTCTCTCACTAAACTGGCTCTCTATTGGTAACTTAAAGATAGCCTGAGGCTCCCTTCACCTGAGGGAAGAAGGTTATTAGTCATTGTTTGAAGAGGCTGAGAAAAGCCTGACCCTGGTGTAACTCTAACAAATTTCTCAGGTTTCCCCCCATCGCTGACTGTGCCTGGAATGAATGAAGTGGTTTTGCAGCTCACTTCCCTGTTGAGTGTGTACATTGTGCCTCCTAATCCTGCAGGCCTTTGTGTCTTCACCCAACCTGGCTTTTGCAACTGTTTTCTGCCTTCAAATACAGTGTTATACTGGATTCCTTCCTGCCAACCGTGCTAGGGCTTGGATCCTGAGAACCTCATTTGAACCCAGGGTGGGTCAATGATCTTTCTTTCCTTCTTCTATAGCTTGAGAACTCTAAGAACATTTAGAGTGCAAGTAACTTCTCATCACCAAGGGAAACACAGGAAGCTCTTGATCATCTGATCTTTTAGAAGTAGAAGCCAGTGTGTCGTAGACTTTCCTGCTCTAGTTGCCTTCACACTGTGATCCTGAGCTAGGGTGATGGGTGTGAGCTACTGGTGCTATGCTAGGTTCAGAACTGTAATGACATTGACAATACAATTCAACGGCTTATCACAAAGGGCTTGGGGAGCATATTAAGCCTTTGAACATTGTACCTTTCAGATCCCTTTAGCACACAGGTTGTAATGGTAGAGTCTAAGAGACTGGGCATATGGATGTGCTACACTTGATCCTTAAGCTCTGACTCCAATTCTGGTGTACATCAGGGTTCATTTTCTAAAGAATGTTCTCATAATTATAAAATAGGAAAAGTACTTTGATTAACCCTTACTTTTTTCCAGTTGTGTGACTTGTATCAAGCCTGGGCATTGTCCCTGTGTAATTCAACTCAAGGCTAACACTCTACCACTTGAGCCACAGCGCCACATTTT
Source organism: Dipodomys spectabilis (assembly GCF_019054845.1). Lineage (NCBI taxonomy): Eukaryota > Metazoa > Chordata > Mammalia > Rodentia > Heteromyidae > Dipodomys > Dipodomys spectabilis. Next base: position 510,376 of record NW_024871143.1, read on the forward strand.
TTTGTTGGTTCATTCGAGATAAGAGTAACAGGCTTTCCTTGCCTAGGCTGTCTTTGAATCTCAGCCTCCTGAGAAGCTAAGATTTCAGTTGTGAGCCACAGGCACCTGGCAGTCTCTTTCTTGTATACTCATTTTTCTTGGTAGTATTGTTTGTTTATAAATAAAATCATTTATTTCCACATTTTGATGGACAAAGATGTAGTTTTCAACTTAGTGTGATTAGTTAAAAAACTTTCTCATATAGATGCTTTTCAATAACCAATGTTTTCCAATGATATATTGAGTATGTTCTTCAATACAGCTGTAAGCACATTACACAATTTACATAATACCACTTACATATCTGCAGTTACCTTAAAAGGACATAGACCTTAGAGCCAAGAGGTAAAATTTATTTTTATTTCTGCATGAAACTATTTGTGACTTTATACCAACAAAGTAATGGCATCCTTTTCAAAATCTATTGACCATAAAACTAAAAATTTATTTTTGATAAATCTGTTACATTCTTCTATGTGTCTGTTCTTATAGCAGAGCTATGTTGTCTTCACTACTAAACATGGTAATAAGATTCAAATCTAGTATGAGGGCTCAAGCTATACGATTTTAAAAAATTTTTCTGGCTGACCTGTATTCCTTGAATTTACATATGAGTTTATTGAGTAGGTGGAACAATTTTCTACAGAGATATCTAGATGTTTGATAGTCACTCATATTTTGCACCTTGTGAAAACAAAAGACCCCAGATATATATATAGACAAAAACTGTCTTTAGATAATGCTTGAAACAGCTAAATTTAATTTAGGAATGAGTTAAAATTTAGGAACACTATAGCATAATAGAGCTGAGTGATAACGACTTGAGCTGTACAACAGAGGAGAATGAGAAGGGATAGAATAGAATGATGGACCACATAGTAGCTGTATGTCATTGGTATTGTGTTTCAAAAATCAGAAAGACTTCAGAGAAGAGAAGGAGGAAAATAATCAAAGTTTCCTGAACCATTTCTTTTTAATCCACCTAATACTGTGCACTGAGAGACAGAGAAGATGGGAAAAAATAAAATAGAAAATAAAGCATTTTATAGACTGTTACAATGTAAAGAGATTGTAATAGTAATATGATAATTAATTTCCAAAGAAATAAGAGAAAGAATAGGTAAACACTCAAGGCAAAAAGAATGAAGAGAGAAAAGAAGCAAAGTAAAACCTTTATCAATAGCAAACACAAACTGAATTTTACTCTTTCCTTATTTGTAAAGTAAGGTGGAAAATGTAAGGACTCTTCACTTTTCTTTTTTCTTGCTCTAGAAGTCAACAAATATATTCTCCATTATTTCTGGTAGATTACATCCATTTACAAATGAGAAATGTAAGACTAACAGTCAATGTAGTGAGTAAATAATACTAGAATATATGTCTGAGCTCTTCACTCTGTGTGCTTAGAAAGAGAGTAATTTGGTGATGGAGAGGACCAATATGAAAAGAATACAGGGAAAAACATACTTTGGAAATGGTTGTTTTAGGACTAGGTGACAGTGATGAGTAAAGAAACAGGCTGGTGTCAGGGGAATAAAAAGGAGTACATCGAAATCATATTAGTGACAGAAACTCAGAAAATCTTGATCATTCATCATATATAATGGGAGGGAGTAGAAGGGTAAGAAGAAATCTAAAGTGCTTCCATAGGTCTGGCTGGCAACTGTGTTAGTGATATTCTTAGAGATAAGGACCACAGGTGGAAATGATGGATTTGGAAGTGGAGAGGCAGTGGAAATATTCTAAATAACAATAAAATAATAAAAATTGCTACAGTGGATAGAATATGGATCACATTTTATCATATATAATTTTCAAAAAACATTCTAAGAATGAAAATTTAAAAGTAATAAAACACTATTTACATTAAAACTAGACAGGATAGTTCAGTGCTAAAACATTGGCCTAGCATATGTGAAACAATGGTGTGATCTCCCAAACACTACAAAGTACACACAAAGCACACACACACCAAAACCACATAAACACACACACACACACACACACACACATACTACATACACACATTTGGAATATTGATATTATCATATTAAACAGAGGAAATTATCACAAATAATAAAAGTAAGTTAATATATGAAATCATAATATTGCTCTTACTATGTAAAAGTTTAGTAGAAATAAAATAGTCACAATATACTTGGATTCTTAGAGATTAAATTGAAAATTAAGAAATAGAAGACATGAGAACCTTTGCAAACAAGTTTTAAATAATAAACATTTTGAAATATATTTCCTTATTTTGACAAAAGATTGATGTTACTGGTGTTGTAACTCAAGATTTAGAATATAATAACCAGGTGCTCTATATCTCGCTATGGATGGCTATATGTCTAATCATTTCACTCTAGATATTTTTATAATAAGCTCTCAGTTTCTCAGGCTCTCCTGAATTACAAACCCTATTTGCAGTTCCTACCATAGCTAGAAAATGGAAGCCATAAATCACCATGCCCAGCTCAAACTTTTTTTAAATTCAAGTACAAATATTTACAAAAAAGTGACCAGGTAATGAAGCCTTTCTTAATAAAGTATGTGCTTCTTGAAAATACAGTAAGTATTTATTACCTGAAAAATATGTTTAGAAGTATAAGAAAATAAATTTATTTAAATTTATGTCAGTATAACATGTGGAGGAGACGGGGACAAACAAGTCGTTTAAGGATTCAGGTGGACCTGTTGCAACAATGAGAAGTACAAAATGTCATGTCAAAACCAGCTTTACAATGTCGGTGGGGGGGAGGGAGGGGGGGTATGATTGGGTGGGGGGGGAGGGGGGAGGCTGGGAAGGGAGGTGAAGGGTAAACAAAGGAGGAGGCTGCAATGCTTGGTAAGAAATGTATGCATTTTCTGCCCATGTAATTGTAACCCCTCTGTACAGTATGTTTTCAAATAAAATAAAATAAAATAAAATAAATAAAAAAAAATAAATAAATTCACCAACCATAAAAAAATAAGAAAATAATTTTTAAATATTCACATGATAAATATTTTAAAAACAAAATATATGTGTCTGAATAATTTACATGTATAAAAATCATGCAAAATTAAATTAACTAATCCAACACTTTGAAAAAAGAATTACCCTAGGGAATCAAAAGAAAATATGTAAGTTCAAAATTTGAAACTTAGAAAATAAAATGAACTGTACACTTTAGTTGACTTAAGTAACTGTAAACCCTCTGTATATCAATTTTATAATAAAAAAATGCATGAACAAAGAAAGCAATAGTACCCATTGATCAATAGCAACAGCAAAAGCATCAGTAGTTGTTTGAGTGTACAAACAAAATCGATGGAGGGAGCATCTAGATTTCTAGGTGTGTTCTCCATCATGTCTGACACCCAGGACTCTCCCATGAAAGGAAAACTAGTGGCACATTTGGCTTCTTACTCCAAGATTAAATTTTTGGCAGTGCTAGGATCTGAACTCAGGGCCTAGCAGGCCCAATTCATGAATGATAGTTCTGAAGTTTATATTATATTAATATAATAATATAGACATCATCACTATTTTCACAATATACTTGCCATTATTTTGAAAAACACATTATTTTAGTAATGTCTCATAGTAAAACAGAATACAGTTCAATTCTATGGAAACTCCTAACTTAAAACTGAGTAATTGTTAAGAGGACGGAATATATGTGTTCTTCAAAATTCCTTTGACTATTAAATACTCATGTTCAAATTCTGAACATGCCATCCCAGATTCATTTAAAACAGTATCTGTTTGCATTTTATTTAATTCTGCAATAAATGCAGTTTCCAATGTGACGTTACATATTTAAAAGTCAACAGGAAAAAGACCCACATTCTGGAAAGGATAAACCTATGAACTATCTATAATAATTAATTCCAGAAGAGTAAACATTTGTTCATCAGAGTAAGCTATTGTTTCTATGACAATCATTCCCAAGTTTTTATGCCATAAATTTATCCTAACCCAAAAGTTTCCAACATGTATGATGCACCATAAAATTCTCTAAATTCACCTCATGACTAGCTTAACATTATTGTGAAAAAATAGTACACTTCTGCTGTGATGCCCTCGCAATTGTGCAAAGAACACTACACTGAATTTTGCTGCATCATTTTCCCATAGTAATATTATTGAGATAAGAACACTTGCAAAGATTATTTATTTTTATTTTTATTTTATATTTATTTTATTATATATGATTATTATTGTATTGATCATTGCTATTCAGGAAATTTGAATATCTGAATATTAAGATCTGAAGATTAGGTTCAAAGCCCACCCTGGCAGGAAGGTTCCTTAGATTCTTACCTCCAATAAACTGCTAAGGAAAAGCCAGACACAAGTGGCACTGAAGTTCAAGTAGTAGAGCAGTAGCTTTGAGCAAAAACAAGCTCAGGGACAGTGCCCAGACCCAGAAGTCAAGCCCCAGGACAAACTAAATAGCAAAACAAAATAAAAACAAACCTCAAACCTAGCTTTTTTTCTCATTGTATACAGAGTTACATAATTAAGGAAATTTCTTCCAGTGTTATGTGTTGGTAGAAGAAAAAAGATGTCACACAGTTACTCCCTTCATACCATGTTACACCAAAGTCTCAAAAAATTACTCTTTTTCTAAATTTATAAATTAATAGCATCCATTTGTTGGAAACTCTGTCTAGATTATTTACATTATTATGTCATACATGAACTGTTGGAATTAGCTACTAAGTTCTAATTATACCTCACTTGAAAGAATATTCTAGGCAAATAGAATGCCAGAATTGTCTGTGAATTTCTAAATTACATCTTCAACATGAAAACAATTTTGTAGTATCTGTTAGAATATGAAATTATAAACAAAATATTTATTTTAAATCTAATTTCTAATTTAGCCAGGTATACAAAGTCCTACATTAGATGAACTTTGCCATTTCTCCAGGCTTAAGCTTTTGTAATCTTTCATTCTGTTGGATTCTTTGGAATCCAACAGAATGATGCTTACTTTTTCAAATTTTTGATTGGGAATCATGAGCTGTTTTGCATCTAGGAATGTTCTCTAATGAAGAGATCATTTAAAACACAACTGAGGACTATATATGAGTTGCAGTTCAATAGGAAACTTGACTTCTCAAAATATAATGACAAAATTAGCCCAAAGTTCCAACTGTGTAGCCCTTTCTTGTTTGGTATGTTTCATTGAGACAAAACTACACTATCTGGTCCAGGGTAGGTATCGCTATGTAATTCCACTCTCTAACCTCCTGTCTTAGTCTGAGTGCTAGAATTCCAGGCTTGTATCACATTGCCCTGCCATATTTTGTTTGTTTATTTACTCGAGTAACAGACTAGCAATTCTGAACTTCTCCGATGATCTTATCCACTAGACTGACTGCTCAGATTGTTTATGTACAATTTTCAAAGATGTTCTAACATTTGACACAAGATATGAACATTTTCAGATGCACCTGCAGGGGTCTCAGATTCATTCCTCCATGGATCCAATCCTTTTAATAATGATTACTTGACTTTCTTACAATCTCTGATCCTTACTTATGTAATATTCTCAAGCTTTTTTGGGAACTTTCTAATATTAAAAATTATCACTTTTTCTAGTCTTACTCAGGATATATTTTCTATTATTTTCTAACTTTTGTACACATTCTGAGAATTGTTTCATTTGTGTGTTTGCACCTATAAGTTCCTCTGTGTGTATGTGCATACTTGTATGTATGTATGAAAAAAAATCCCAAGCTCTTATTCAGCAATCTTGGTCATAACTAGTATTCCATCACTTGAGCCATTCTTCCAATGCAGCTTTTGGCTGGTTAAGTATAGCTAGTGTCCCAAAGACTTTTCTGCTGAGGCTAGATGCAAAATGAAATTCCCAGACTCCTTTATATTCTTAGGTTTTATCTTTCCAGGAGTATCAACTTTTAAACTAGATGCATTTTTGTGAGTGTATAGTCTAAGCTGTAGGAAAGTTTCTGAGGCACTTATGTCCAATTTACCACCAGAAAACTGGGAGTGGCACTGTGGCTCAAGTGGTAGACTGCTAGCTTTGAGCTGAGTAGTAGAGGGACAGTGCCAGGTCCAGAGTTCAAGCCCCACAAACATAAAAATAAAGAAAAGAAAGAAAAAAGAAATGTGATCTTAGCCACCAGTTCATTGCTACTATAATTCCTGCTCTCTCAACACGGCATTTTTTCCAGTTAAGTCCATGCTATTAAATCTGACTTGCTTTGGAACTAGAATTATTCTTCCATTCTACTTTTTACAAATTTGCATGACTAGCTGCCATGATTTAGAGCTAGTAGAAGAAACAGTGGCCTCATCCTTCATGTTCCACTTAGTAGTAATGTTTTCTCTATATCACTCCATCAATCTACATACTGGCCTTGGCTTTATTGTTTCAAAGTTGTCTTATTTGCAGTCTTCTATACTCTATTGAACCATTATACTTAAGCACAGAACTTCTTTTTCTTCTATTATTCGTATTGTTTCTTCAACTGTTAACTTACATACACTTGGGAAATAATACACAACACAAACAAAAAAAATATTTCTGAGAACCTTCTTCCCACTTATAATTGGTCTTAATTTACAGGGCACGTAGGAAATTTGAACTTAATGTAATCCAGGATAAAAGTTTTACATTTTTTTTTATTTCTTTTTTATATAGTTTTTTTTTATTATGAAAATACTGTACAGAGGGGTTACAATTACATGGGCAAGATAATGAGTACATTTCTTATCAAGCATTGTAGCCTCCTCCTTTGTTTCCCCTTCCCATCCCTTCCCATCCTCCCCTCGCCTCCCCCATGCTTTCCCCCCAACCAAAGTTGTAAAGTTCGTTTTCGACATAACATCTTGTACATCTCATTGATTCAATGGGTCCACTTGTATCCCTATTTAAACGAATTGTTTTCCCCTTTCCCCTCCACAAATTATACTGACATGTAATACAGTAAAAACAACTCCTCCTCCTGTTTTTTATTGTAAAACTTCTGTATAGAGGGGTTAGTTATATAAGTAAGTTAATGAGCACATAATCTATTAAGCATTGTGACCTCCTCTTTTGGTTTTCCCCGTCATCCCTTTCCTCCTCGCTGCCCCAAATTCCTTCTCCCTTTCCCACGTTGTAAAATTCGTTTTCTACATATTGTCTTGTACAACTCATTGTTACAATGGGTCATGCTTGGGTCATGCTGTATCCTTGTTTCAGCATTTTGTTATTTCCCTTCCCCTTCCCACATTAGAAAAAAGTATATGCAAGTCATTAACATCATATACAGTAAAAACTGGATTTATACCATGGAGGAAGAAAATAGAAGAGAAACAAAAAAATATCACATAGTACATGTTAGATACATGAAAAACAATAGCAAGGAAAAAAAAACAACTTGTGTCCTATCTTGGGGTCCATTTCAGTTAACATCTTATAGGGCCACATGTACATGGATAATGTTTTATAAGGCATGCAAATTCCATATTTTCTCATTACTAAGTTGTCTCTGAAACACGTGGTACCTCATGAACAAAGATGTACTTATGCTATTTCAATGAAGCCACAAAATGTTCACTTTACCTGGAGCAGCACCATAGATTGTTACTTGAAGCAAGTGGAAGGAACTGTTACTGCAAGTGGAAACTGATTCCAAGACAAGAATTGAACAGAGAAATGACAAAGTTCAAGTTAATTTGTGCTGTCGTTTTTACTGTACAAGAACAGAATCCAAGGCTTTAAGGAAACTCTGTCCCTGAATTTTTTCGAGTGTGTTATTTACTCATATAAAAATTGTCTGTACTCATATAAAAATTGTCTGGTAAACTTCTAGTTTAGAGTATTACAAAAGGAAACAATACGCCATTTGAAGGCCAGTATAGAAAAAAAGGAAATAGCATTGTTTTAAAAGTGTTCTACTACAAAGAAACAAAGAAATGGAGATTTTAAAGTGCCTTATACATGGATATTTCAATCTTGACATGATTCTCTTGTTGAAGGAGTCAGTTATCCAAAACTTTAATCTGGTCCTGAGTTCCCCATAGCAATAAGGATTCCAAAGAGCAGTATCCAGTGAGTCTGATCAGCAAAAGGAGCCTGTTTTCAAACCAGTGCTTTAAGGATGGCCCCAAAGAAATATGTGTTTTTTTTTGTTTGTTTGTTTGTTTAGTTTGTGCTGGTTCTGGGGCTTGAACTCAGAGGCTGGACTCTGAGTTTTGTTTAAATGGACTCTGAGTCTTGTTTAAATGGAACTTTCTTAAGATGGCATTACATTTCATTCCATTAATATGTATTATAATTTAGGCCAGGTGGTAGAAAAGGAAGTGTAAAACAATACTAAGTCCAGTAAGGCTGACATTAATATCACATCACTAAAGAGGTAGTATTAAGACCTGCAGGACTCATAGGGCTGTTGCATGTGACATTATTATGTAAAACACTATTGGCCATTATCTCCGACATCCATAACATTCTGTTTCCATTTTCCAGGTCAAGAGCCAAATATCTAAGCTTTTTATAGATTTGATGTGTTTCCTAGGAAGGAAGAAAGAAGGAGGTTGTGGAAAGTGATGGTGGAGAAATATGTATATTGGCTCCCTGTCCACATATTTTCCATTTTTAAAAAGTGCTATTGTTGAACTCCCACTTCCATCTAATTGACTATATTGTCTGCACAAGATGCAGATAAATGAAGACATTTATTCTGTTGGATAGTCACATATATTAACAAAAACCATTTCTGGAAAAAAAAGATTCTAGGTAAGAAAGTATAAATTATTGTATATAAAATGGTTTCTTTTCTTTGCAGAACAAAAGGTAGTATTGAATGATTACTCCAGCTTTCTTTGAGATTTTATGCTGTCTCAGTATCAAAATGTTCTCTAATTCCAGTAATATCCAAGCATAAAAGACATGATTTGAAGATCTCAGTAGTTTTAGAAACAAAGGTACATAATAGTTTCCTTCCTGCAGAGACATGTGATGATTGCAAGTATGATTGATTTTACTATAGTTCTCTTCTTTTCCCTCTTTATCCCAAGTTTTGCATATCTTGACATATTACTCTTTCCTGCATCAGCTTCCAATAGGTGAGATTTACCTCTACTCTGCAATGTCAAGATGGGTCATGTGACTTACTTCAGCTTACAAAAATGAACCACAAATGTTCAAAGGCTATTACTAGGGGAAGATTTCTATCCCATTGTCTGTGTCTAAGAGTTAACTTCTTTTCTCGTAGCTATAAAAATAGAATATATAGAGAGGGAATCTTCTTTCAACTTATATACTGGGAGAATATAGCTTGTGAAATTGTGGCAAAACTCAAAAACAGTAAGAATTAAGCTAATATTAGAATATGATAATAAAATACTAGTTTCTTACCATTCTTGTATACCTTTATGATAGTTGACTATAGCATACCAGAATTTAACAAATACTAAACATGTACTAAACAAATAGAGAACACTTTCTGTTTGATGTTATTACATTTTTTAATAAATAAGCATTCTTTACTTGATCACTTGTGGGGCTAACTTTTTCTATAAATGTGTTTAATCACTCTAGAGCACTGTATCTAATATCCACAATCATTATCCAGACCTTGTGATTGAGATAAGGAAGAACAAAATATCTAGATTTCTCCTTCTCTTTTCCTCTTCTACTTTTTCTACTGTGAATTCTCATCCTTTCACCAAATTCTCCTATTTATAAAGGAAGAATGATACATTGTGGATATCAAGCAAAGGCAGAATTTCATTCTTTCAGAAATATATGAAGTATATCAGAGTGGCAAGAGGAAGAATAAAAACATGATTTTATTTTCCCTTTCTGGCTTCCATCATAGAATCTGAACATGACTCTAAAATATCTAATAAACCATTTGCCTTGACTAATTTTTTAACATATAGTTTTTTAAATAAATGATATTTTTTAAAATTTTTAAAAATAATTTTAAAATAAATAGTAATTTGTTGTTTGCTTTTGGGAGGCATTAAATTAGCTTTTAGATACTTTTTTAATGTGACATATCCACAGAGACATCTTTATTCTTCTTTTCCTCTCCACTCCAATTCAATTTCAATAAGCAGTTCATGTGATTCAAATAGCTGTGTTTCTTTCAGAAATAGATTAGACCGAAAAAAGTGAGAAAAAGAGAACCAGTATTGGGTGGTGCATTCTTTAAAAATAGCAGTCAAATAAATATTTACCATAATTCCAAAATAATAATAATCAAATGGTCTTGAAAAGTGAAGATTGTAAGCAGAATGTATAAAAAGTGATAGTGCCAGAACTGCTTCAGGAGCTGCTCTCTGGCATTTAGTATTTCTAGTACTTGACAATATTTTAATCAGGATTAATTGCTTTCAGGGACTAAATTTTTTCTAGTTATATTTCATTGAGAAAACATGTTGTTCAAAATTAATGAAAGGAAAACAGCTTATAGTAGAAAGAATACTACACTCATTCTAAAACCAAAACCTTCCCAATATATCTGTTTTCTCCACATACCTAATCCATCAAATGTAGATTTTTCTTTATACATATATATATATAGATATATATAGATATATGTAAAATAATCACCTTTCATTACCCAAGGAACACAAATTTGAATAATTATCAGATGGGGAAAGTAACACAAATGGGTACTTAAAAATCCCAGCTGTAGTTGAAAAGGGAAATGATTAGGTAAGTACCATCAGAAAGATGTAAAGATAGAAGATAAAGGAAAAGACGACAACCCAGATTCTGAATTTCTGAAAAGTAGAACAGGAAGTAAATGCCCTTTCCACTAAATCATTTGAAAAATATTTTAACTTTGTAGTTGGCTCAAATTTAATCTAGTGAGACTTCTTTTGGATTTCTGTCCTTTAGAACTGTAAAATGATAAATATGGATTATTCAAGCCAATTAACTTGTAGAAATTTTTTACAGCAGATTTGGTTTAGTAAACTAATTCAACTACAACCTTTTCCTGATGCAACTACAGGGACACCACATTACTACATTTCCTAGTTTCTGAGAATAAGAAAATTTTGCTACTGGCTTTGTGCACATGTGTGATATGTACATACCACTAAGGGCCTTACATAAAGGAAGACTCGAAATTGTAAATAATATTTAAATAAAAAGCTCCCTATCTTTATTTTCACATTTAGGGAACACTAAGTTCCAAAGCTATGTACAAGGCTAGGGTAAGATTATGGAAATCGAATCTGTCTCCTTATATTATAAAGATAATTTATATCATTTTGAGTTACATTTTCTAAAGCAATAAAAATTAAGGTAAAATGGAAACAGAAACTCAATTTTCTATCCTTCCTAACTTTCCAACAGAAATTAGAGAATCCATTAAAGATATAGTCATCCCAGGATGGTGTATGATATTATAGGAGCACTAGATGTTGAAAAAGAAGATAACAAAAGTGGGTCCCCTGGAACAATGAAAAACAAAATCTACACCTACAAATTGTGGTATAGCTAGAAAATAGTTTCCTCTCTGCTAAGTTTTTGATATTTTGTTTGTTTACCCAACAACAATCCTCTCGTAGGAAATGACCCCTTATTAGTACTCAAGGATTTGCAGTTTATAACCCAGAAAAAATAGTGCTTCAAAATGTAAACAAACATGATACTAAGAGTAACCCACGTTACTTCCATCACTATAGCTGATAAATAAGAATGATCTTGGGGAATAGTCAATCTTGAACTTTTTCATACTTTTTCTCTTCTCCAACCTGAGAAGTCCTAGTCAAGATAAGTAAAACATTAATACAAGATTTTCATATTTTTTATTGTTCATACCAAAGCAAATACACTTTCCTCTTTGCAAGCCTGACTTTGAAAATGTAAGACGCTCACAATTGTTTTATAGCCAAAAGTTTACTGCTTTGGCTTATGTGTTTTCCTGCCTTTGGGTGTTGTTAGCTATTATTTTGGCAACTACATAGAAAAACAAGATAAATCCATTATACTTATATTGAATTCTTCAAAGTCAAGGTGTCTTCAAATAAAGTTTTCTGTTCCCTTCTTCACTGCTAAGGTTTAATTATTGCTCTTTTAATTTTTTTAATTATTGCTATTTGAATGCAACAAAAACGTGATACATTAAGGTATATTCTTGTTCGAACTGGTGAAAACAGGAGTGACTGTGATTTCTTTTTTAATTGTTTTGAAGTATTTTCCTTAGGTATTTTCATTATTGCCTTTGTTCCAGTCTTTTAATCAGGAAACACAGGGTTACCCAAAAAGATTTTCCTAAGATATAAGATGTTAGGAAGAAAAAAATAGATGTATCATTAAAGATTACCATCTATTAAGAGACTGATAAGCTCAGAAGACATTTGCTATTAATATGACTTCAATGTTTTGGTTCTTAAATTAAGTGAAATATATGTAAAATGTTACAGTTGTTCCAAACAATGATTATGGCTTATACTTTTCTGCTCCAATGAGATGAAACCTCTGACAAGGTTGGAGGGCATATCAATTTTAGGGTAGAAGGGTTAACGTTAGAAAGCCAAGGAAGATTCCTAAAACAGAGTGGCAGGAAGATTGCAGAGGACAAGCTCTCGCATAGAAAGCAGTTTTAGTGTTCCAGTGGACAGTCCTAGGCTAGAGAAATACACCAATTGTGGCATCTCAGTACAGAGAGTTTGGCCAGAGAAGGAAAATCCAGGCAAGGAGACAGATCTGAGCACTTGCCTGCAGCCATGGCTGAAGTGGTAGCGGCGGCAGAGGCGGCCATAGCTGCCATACTTGCAACACAGAGACTCCGGGACAAAGGCGCCAGACATAGCAGGCCGATGCATTCTACTCAACACCAGCAAGAACTGACAAGGAGCAGATATCTTCATCCTGCAGATCGCAGACCAGAGATGACCCAGGAACCAACACTCCGGCAGCATGAGTAGAAGCCTGACATCCTCACTCCTTGTCAGGGAAGAGAGGAGGGAAGGCCACCCATCCACCCCCATCTACCAGAGATCTCCAGTTTTTGATATTGACAAATGCCCGGCTGAGCTGCTATCTCCAACTCAGGCTTTGGAAGATAACAAAAGGGTCATTTAGTATGTCACAGGAATCTGCCCAGACCTGTCAGGCTCAACTCAACAGGGTTCAACAGGGAAAACTCACCCAGCAAAGGCAGAGCAAAATACGCCCCCAGGAGTGGTTTTCTTCACTGGGTAAACTGAGCCAGAGACTGCCAGTCCCTACAGCAGCCTAGACAATCAACTGAAATTCAGTAAACATAAACCCTGAGAATGGCTCCAGGCTGGCCTTTGTGAGTGTCTCAGAAGCTAGCCCCTCAGGGAAAAGCTACTGTTTGCTGAAAGGCCTCAACTCAACCCAGAACCTAGCCTCATCACAGCATCTCCAAACTAGAGGAAACAGCCAACTCCCTCTTTTGTGAACCTCAAAACAGATCTCCCTCCCACTGAAGTAGGCTGGCAGGAGGATCAAAAAATCCTAGGTAAAGCAGAACATTATTCTGCTTGCACAAACAAACTGACTTAAGTAACCAATCAAGCCACAGGAAAACCAAACACCACAAGAAGATCAGACTCTCCACCACGAGACTGTTTATGGACACAAGGGAGATACAGAATCTTCCCATTCCCCCCCCAAAAAATAAAAATCGAAGAACTTTCTTTTTTTGTACCTTATTTTTAATTTTTTTATATTTAACTTTTAATTCTTTTTTTAAATTTTTGTTTTCTATTATTTTTTCTTTTCTTCCTCATATAACTTTTATTTTAGGTATATATCTATGTGTGCTTTTTTATTATCTCTACTAACCAATTGATCCTTTTTTCTCTTTCTTTCTTTTCTCATTCTTTTCACTTCTTCTCTTTTGTCCTTTTCTGCATGACTTAATTGCTGTTCTGCTCATCCTCAGATATACCCATCGTCGATTATTAGATCTTATCCCCCAACGTGTACACACTTAAACCAGAAATTTATTATTCAATTCAAAACCTCTTAGACTTCAATTCCTTAATAACAGTATTACCTACTTATACCCACATAATATTTTAAACATTTTTATTTTTCTAGTGTTTCATGTCTTCTTTCTATCCCTCCCCTCCTCTCATCCAATCCCCATTCTTCTCTGGATATTACATCTTCAAACTTGCAGTTTTTAAGGGTTTCAGTGTTTAATTTTTAATTTTTGTTTTTCCTTTTTTTCTTGTCTTTTTTATTTTTCTTCTTTCTTCTTCTTATTCTTTTTTACTTTTTCTTTTTTCTATTTTCTCTCTCTGCTATCATTCTGTCCAATATATTTCCCTCTCTGAGATTAGTACTTGGTTAATTCCACTCTCCCTCACCTTCCCACATTCCTCTAAGCCTATTTTACCCCACATTCTTCCTAAACATAATAATTTCTGTTTGCCAAATTCTCCTTTCTTGTTCTTAGGCCATTAAGACATGGTTGTGTGATGTTGAATAGATTGTATCTCTTGAACTAGATTGTATTTGCAGATTTTTGATTGTGGAATTATGGGCTTTGGTTGATGCTAACCTTAAAATAGTGTTCCACCAAAAAACTGGTGTTATTCTCATCCCAAATGGGCAGAAGAAGCCAGAAAAACACAAGAAAAATGGCAAGTCTGGGGATCTCAACTCCCACTAATGACAATCAGGGGACAGAAATCATAATGAATAATGCAGAGGAGAGTTCCCCAAAAGCTCTACAAATGCTATAGATAGATAGTGTAAATGAAAATAGTGAAAAGCTGCACAGGTCTCAGTGTGAGCATGATAGGGAGAGAGAGGAGGCAAACCAAAGATCAATACAGTAGTCTCATGAACGTGAAGAAGCTATTCAGATTGATACGGGAATTTCATGAGCAGATTGAGAACACTCAAAGAGAAAGAAAGGAATTGCATGAGCAGGTTGAGATCAGTCAAAAAGATAGGAAGTGCATGAACTGGCTGAGAAAAGACAAAGAGAACATAGTCAGGAATGGATGGTGTGAGCAGGCAGAGAACGCTCAAAGAGAACTAGATAAATTGCATGAACGTGAGGAAGCAAATCAAAGTGAAATACTTGAACTGAGAATAGACAAAGATCAATGGAGGCATTCATGGAATCCATAACCAGATAGTGGAAAGAAATCAGGGAGACTACAAAGGGAATGCTGAATGGAGCACAACAGAAGGAATGGCAGTACAAGGAAACCATAACCAATCAACTAAGTGATTTGAGAATAAACACAGAACACCAAATTAAGGAAATAAGGAAGTTCTTACAAGATCTAGAACAAAGTACCAACAAAGAATTTGAAGCCATCAAAGCCGACCAATTAGAATGAAAATAAGTTTAAAAAAAAAGTAGAAAGTCTTGACAGTAGGTTGGACCATGCAGAAGATCGAATCTCGGGGACTGAAGACAGCCTAGATATTTTAGAGAATGAACATACAACCATCCAAGACAAATCCAAGAAATGTGAAAAATCTATTCAACACTTGAAAGACACCATCGGATGGCCTAATCTGAGGATAATGGGTGTAGAGGAGAACCTAGAGACAGAAGTTAATGATCTAGGCAATTTGTTTAACAGGATCCTAGCAGAGAACTTCCCAAACATACAAAAAGATAGGCCTATTCAGATACAAGAAGCTTTTAGAACCCCAAATAGACCAGACCACAACAGGACATCACAATGTCTCATTATAATCTGCATAGGATCAATTCAGACCAAGGAAAAGATCCTGAAAGCTGTCAAGGAGAAAAGATCAATCACCTATAAAGGGAAACCAATTAGAATCACCTAAGATTTCTCAGCAGAGACAATTAAAGCAAGAAACACCTGGAATGATGTATGCCATGCCCTAAAGACAAACAAGTATCAACCAAGAATACTGTACCCAGCTAAACCGTCCTTCAAAACCAAAGGTCAAATAAAAACCTTCCATAGCAAAGACAAATTGAAACAATATATCTCTACCAAAACAGCCCTAAAAAGATACTTAAAGATGTCCTACACATAGAAAACCTACAAGACCACAACAAAGGCCAAGAAAGTGCACACAAACTGAGAATCCAAGAACGATAGGAAGAACTCAGTTGCCGAGCCCCCAAAAAGGTGGATAAAATGGCAGGAATACCCAAATATCTCTCCGTCCTATCTCTTAACTTTAAAGGGCTTAAATATCCAATTAAAATACATAGACTCAATTTGGATTAAAAACCAAGATCATTCATTCTGCTGCCTTCAGGAGTCACAACTTTCCCATAAAAACAAACACATTTTGAAAGTAAAAGGCTGGAACAAAATCTACCAAGAAAATGGCCTCCATAAACAGGCAAAATTTGCAATAATAATATCAGTTGAAATGGACTTTAAATTAAAATTAGTTAGAAAAGATAAAGAAGGTCGCTACATACTTATTAAGGGATCTCTCCTTCAGGATGATATTGCAATTCTAAATCTCTATTCGCCAAGCAACGGAGCACACAAATTTGTCCAGGGAAGACTATTTTCTCTCAAATCTCATATAAATCCAGATATTAATTGTTGGGGATTTTAACACACCATATCCACTTGGCAAAAACTCAATAGAGAAACCACAGACCTAAACAACTGTATAGATCAACTAGATTTAACAGACATTTACCAAATATTTTACCCAGCAACATCATAATACACGTATTTCTCAGCAGCACATGGAACATATTCCAAAATAGACTACATTTTAGGTCACAAAGCAAACTTGTCCAAATTTAGAAACATTGAAGTTGTACCTTGCATTCTCTCAGACCACAATGGAATAATATTAGAACTCAACAGCAAAAGCCATCAAAGAAAGTCCAGTAACACATGGAGGCTGAACAGCACACTGTTAAACCACCAGTTGGTCATGGAAGAGATTAGAAATGAAATTCAAGTGTTCATGATATTCAACAAAGATGATCACACAAACTACCAGCTCCTCTGGGACACAGCAAAGGCAGTACTCTGAGGCAAGTTTATAGCTCTGAGTTCCTCTATCAACAAATTAGGTGAGATCTAACAATTTAATGAGACAGCTGAGCCTCCTTGAAAAAGAGCAGCAAGATAAACCACAACCCAGTAGACAGAAAGAAATAATTAAAATTGAATGAATTAGAATAGAAAAAACATAAAAAGAATGAACAAAACAAAGAGTTTGTTCTTCAAAAAAATTAACAAAATTCACAGAATCTTAGCAATTCTTATCAGAAAAAGAAGAGGGCACACCCAAATAAATAAACTCAGAGAAGAGAATGCAAACATCACCACAGAAACAACCAAGATTCAGAACATTATAAGGGAATACTTCTCAAAACTTTATGCTAATAAGTTTGAGAACCTGGAAGAAATGGACCTCTTCCTAGCAAATATCAACATGCAGAAACTAAATCTAGATGAGTTAAACCATCTTAACAGGCCCATATCAAGCAATGAAATAGAAACAGCAATAAGTAACCTCCCATCTAAGAAAAGCCCAGGACCAGATTGTTTTAGAGCAGAATTGT
Organism: Dipodomys spectabilis; assembly: GCF_019054845.1. Lineage (NCBI taxonomy): Eukaryota > Metazoa > Chordata > Mammalia > Rodentia > Heteromyidae > Dipodomys > Dipodomys spectabilis. Next base: position 527,902 of record NW_024871143.1, read on the forward strand.
ACAAGGCTTTCAAAGCAGAACTTACACCAATACTCCTTTAACTCTTCAATGAAATTGAAAGAGAAAATTCACTACCAAATTCATTCTATGAAGCTATAATTACCTTCATCCCCAAACCAGGCAGGGACTCATTAAATAAAGGGAACTATAGACCAATATCTTTGATGAATATTGATGCAAAACTTCTCAACAGAATTTTGCCCTATCGACTTCACCAATTCAATCAAAAATCATACACCACCATCAAACAGGATTCATTTCAGGGATGCAAAGCTGGTTCAATATATGCAAATCAATTAACATAATTCATCACATCAACAAGAGCAAGGATAAGAACCACATGGTTATCTCAATGGATGCAGAAAAAGCATTTGACAAGATCCAACATGCCTTTATGATGAATGTTCTGGAAAAATTATGAATCCATGGAACCGTCCTCAATACAATAAAGGTTGTATATGTCAAACCTATAGCCAATATTATACTCAATGGTGAAAAACTAAAGCAATTTCCTCTAAACTCAGGAAGGAGATAAGGATATCCAATCTCCCCACTGCTCTTAAATGTAGTATTAGAATGCTTAGCTACAGCAGTAAGACAAGATGTAAACATAAAGGCGATGAAAATAGGGAAAGAAGAAGTAAAACTCTCCCTCTTTGCAGATGACTTGATCTTGAATTTAAAGAATCCCACAGACTTCACTCCCAATTTACTCAAGGTGATTCAAAACTTTGGCAAAGTAGCAGGGGATAAAATTAACCATCAAAAATAAATAGCTTTTCTGTATGCCAACAATGAGAAAAGTGTAGCTGAAATCAGGAAAGCAACTCCATTCAGAATAGTCTCACAAAAATATAAAATACCTAGGAATTAACCAAAAAGTGAAGGACCTCTAAGATGAAAACTTTAAAAACATGAAAAAGGAAACCAAAACAGAACTAAGAAAGTGGCAATAACTCCAATGCTACTGGATTGGAAAGATCAAAATCCTGAAAATGTCAATACTTCCCAAGGCTATCTACAAATTCAATGTGATATACCTATCAATAGTCCAACCTCATCCTTCAAGGAAATAGGAATGGTAGTACAAAAATTCATATGGAATAATAAAAGACCCCGAATAGCAAAAATGATCCTTAACTGAAAGAACAGTGCTGGAGAAATATCAATAACAAATTTCAAACTCTACTAGAAAGCCATAGCAATCAAAACAGCTTGGTACTGGCACAAGAAGAGATCCCAGGACCAATGGAAAAGAATTGAAAACCCAGAAATGAATCTAAAGACCTATAGCCATCTAATCTTCGGTAAGGCAGCTAAAAAATAGAATGGAAGAAGACAGCCTCTTCAGTAAATGCTGCTGGCAAAATTAGTTAACTACTTGTAGAAAACTAAAGGTAGATCCTTATATATCATCCTGCACCAGAATCAACTCCAAATGAATCAAAGACCTCGGATTCAAAGCAGACGTTCTGAAAACATTACAGGATGGAATAGAAGAAATCCTAGGTCTCCTTGGCACAGGCCAAAATTTCCTTAATAGAGACCCAGAATCACAACAAATCAAAGAAGGTTGTACAAATGGAATTGCATGTAATTGCAGAGCTTCTGCATGGCAAACGACATAGCTGGCAAGATCAACAGAAAGCATACGGATTGGGAGAAGATCTTCACTAGCCATACAACCGACAAGGGTCCTACCTAAATAATTACTTATAAATTATTGAGTAGCAATCCCATTCATATATATGTTGTGTAATGATAAAATACATCATATCCATTTTTTCTGCATGTAACATTCCTTTTAGTGAGAATGCTCAAAAACGTATCTTCTGGCTGTAATGATATATCTGTCCTTAACTGTAATCACTTTCCTTCTTGTGGTATACAATTAATATATTTACTTTTACTCATGGAAGTCTGCTAATTAAAGTTATATAAAACATGAATTGTAAAGTGAAAGTAATTCATGGTTCCATTAATTGCTTTAAGAAAACAGTTATGCCTTTTGTTTTCAATTAAATTTCTGTGGGAATATGTAATATTCATTGATTTAACTGTTAAAAGTGATAAGTTATATTATATCAAGTTGATTCAAACTTTTATTTTAAAATTGCACCCTTAACACAAATATACTTCTACTTTCCTTTATCACATAATTAAAATAATAGTAAAGCAAAGACTGGTGTTAGCCATTCATGTGTACAATCCTAGAACTCAGGAGGCTGAAACCTGATAATTTTAGTTCAATGTCAGTCCATACAGACAAAAATGTGAAAAAGTATCTCCAATTATCAAGCAAGAAGCAGAAGGTGAGGATGCGGCTCAAGGATAGAGTGTCATCCACCATGAGTAAAAATTACGAGAGACCATTAAACATGGAGTTCAAGCCCTAAAAATGGCATATACACACAAGGCAACAACAAAAAGTACTATGAATATCAATAATGAAGACAAAATGGTAGAAAAGATCATGAGAAATATGTAAACACCTGGAAGACAGAAATCATTTGATAGTTTTGATTCGTGAGAGGGAAAAGTCGCAATCACATTTGTACAATCACATTGTAGTCATTTGTATGAAACCTGGCTATTGGGTAACATGTGATAGAGTAGATTGGATTACCTGACATAGGAGACATTGCCTGTGACTATGCACATCCCACTCTGCAAAAATCTAAAATCGTGCTGGTTAACTGAGATAAAAACCTCATGTTAGAGACTGTTTGGTCCACACAGACTAGGGTCCTTATTTTGAGGCTTCAGACCAGTGATTTTGTTTATAACCACTCCTGTTTTACCCACCTTCCCTGGTGCAGCTATACCTTACTTAGCTGGCATCAAGCCAAGGCTTTGAACTAGAACCCCAGCCTTAATCCCTCCTTTTCTCCAGCTACAACACATTTCACATACTATCTCTGTCTTAGCATTAGTTGTTTTCTTACTAATCCCTACCAGAAAACCCTTATAGTCATGTAAACCCACTATAAATAACCTAGTTAGAAAAGGGAGGAAGGGTTTAGCATTGGCTGAGGCTCTCGTCTGTAAGTTTGCTACCTAAGAAATCTGTGTTACACTATCTCTTTTTCTCATGGCTTTTGAGTCTGACAAATGTTTTCCAGACTTACTTTGGAAGTTTTAACCTGTGCCAAGGAGCCCTCATGTTTCCCCTAACTGTAAGATTCCTAAGGCATCTGGACTTACATTGAGGTCTTTGATCCATTTGGAATCAATTCTGGTGCAGGGGGATATATAAGGATCTAATTTCAGTTTTCTGTGTACAGCCAATTATACCAGCACAATTTTTTGAAGGCTGTTTTTCTTCCATCCTGTGTTCCTGGCTCCATTATCAAATATTATGTGCCTATAGGAGTGGATTCATTTCTGGGTCTTCAATTCTGTTATATTGATGTAATTCTGTGCTTCCACTGGAAAGAATGGCATTATTCCATGCCTGAAGAAATGGAAAGACTGGGGAAAAATGGTATTAAGTGAAATAAGCTAGATCCAATTAAATATATGCTGCATAGTTTTCCTCATTTCTAATAAGAAGATATGTCTATAAATCTACAAAGTAATCCAATAGATTGTAAAAGACAAATAATTACACTTGGATATAATTAACAGCACTCTAAGCATTCACATGGCAAGAACAAGGAAAGCTATTCTTAGGATAGGATCACAATGGCTCAATAGCTATATGTATCTGACCAGATAAATGCTGCTTATTGCAATGAACTCTAAGAATCAATCATATATATGAAATACATATATCTGTATATAATTTTTAAAGATGTCATAAAAATAACCACCTTATCTATAAACTCAAAAGCAAAATTCTAAGTTTAGAAGATAAAATTGAGGAAAGTTTTCAACACATAAACTAAAATACATAGGGGAAAATGTGGGAGAGAAAAGATAAGATGGAAAGTAGAATAGCTAACTATTGAAGAATTCATAGACAATTTACAAAACTGTACAAGAGAGCTGGGGTACAGCTCAGTTGTAGAACTAGATTAATATATAAAAAGCCATGGATTCAATCTCCAAGAAGGTCAAATAATAAGTTAATAAATAGTGGTAATACAATAATTACTTGAAATAAATGTTTTTATATTAGAGAGGCCTGAATACTAAAACAGTAAAAAAAAAAAATACTTTCAATTCTTGTATCCAATGACATAAAACTTTTTTGTTTTCTTCTTTTTTTCTTTGGCAATATGGTGCTTGAAGTTACTAAGGCTCTAACCATTTTAGATTATTTTTCAGGCCAAGCCTCCCTTGAGCAATGATCTCTTACCTATGGCTTCCACAAACAAAATATCAGGAAAATTACACTATATCTACCTTTCTTTATTTTTGTAGTTACTCACGATTTTTTTTGTAAAAATTTCCCCTGATATCAGTCTTCCAAATCTTCTAATTAGCAAGGTATACTGCATCTCAAGCTTGAACTCAAACTAGTTTTCAATGCAAACATTCAATATTGCCTTCTGTTTTCTAGATATCATTAAATTCTATTGAGGTTAGTATGGATCTTTAAGATGTAAAAACACAGATAAACCACTTGAAAACTTTTTCCAACTTATTTAAATATTACTAGTATTCATCAGAAGTAGGACAATATTTAACAAGTACCTTATGCAAACTTTAGTTACTTTAATTACTTTGTGCATATATTAATTCCAATATAATTTTATCAACTCTATATGAATATACAATATTTACAGGTACATTACTTTACCAAAAATAAGTCTGTATCATGTTTCCCTTTTATACTTAAACCCACTACTTCTCTTTTTCCCATCCCAAACCTGTTTCATCCTGCCAACCAACACATTTTTTCTCTAACTTCTACATCATGCAATAATTAAGTTTTTAAGATTGCCTTCAAATCTATGGTAGATTATTCCCAGTTATTGTATGTCTTAATATGGTATTGTGTTCACTCTAATTGCCTTTTGGTTCTGTTATTAGAGAATGTAGCACAATTCGTTTCCCATTCACCTGAAGAAAGCCTGAATTGATTTCCATTTCTTAGACTAGAGGAAATAATGCTTCTATAATCCTCTGTGTTTTGGCCTTTGGGTGAATGTTACATTTTATTTTTATGAGACAAAGCCTAAAGAGCTCAATTCCTGTACTATTCTGTGGGTGGTTGCATATTTCTATTCTAGGGACCGGTCAAAATATTTTCAGAAGTGGCTTTCCCATTTGACATTCTTGCGAACATCCAGTTTCTGTGTTTCTTGACACCATTTATAATGGTCATTATTGTATTATGTGAAGTAATACTCGTACATGTTTTATGATGTCATTTTAGTTTCAATATGCATTTACTTGAGGACTGATGATGATTTTCTTGTGCATATGTTTCACAAGATGTATTTTGCTTGTTTCTAATTTATGTTCTTTTTAACATTAGGTTTTTAAGAGTTATATGTAGAGTCTAGATTTGAGGCATTCTTCAGGTGTAGGAGTTGCAAATATTTTATCCTTGACTATGGGTACCCTTCATCATCATCATCATAGTATTACTATTATTACTTTTGTACATGTATGTATCGTCTTGAGGCTTGAACTCAGCGTCCCTGAGATTTGTTACAATTTGTTATTAATTTACCATTTCAGTCATGCCTCACATCTGACATTTTTGGCTGATCAATCAGAGATAAGATTCTCAGGAACTTTATTTTGTGGGCTGGCTTCAAACTGCAATACTCAAATCACAGCCTCTGAAGTAGCTAGGATGAGATACATGAACCACCTGCTCCCACTATTCACTATTTGTATATGAGCTTTCACAGACTAAATTGTTTTACACTTTTATGGAGTTGAACTGTATCATTTTCCTTTCTTACAATTTTAATGCCAAATTTTAGAATATTTCATCTCCAAAATTGCCAAGAAATCTTCCTTTGCTTTACATTTAAAAAAACTCTTTTTGTTTTATATACCACGTTTTAATCCTGTTTGAAGTTAATAAATAAATAAATCCTGCTTGAATAAATTGTTATGTTTAACTAAATGTTCACTTTTTAATTCTCCCAAATACTGTCTAATCTATCCCCCTTATTAAAGAGAATGTCATTCCACAAATGTTTGGTTTTACCCCTTATTAAATATTCCTTGATAATATTTATGTGGATCTAATCTGGTGCCCTACAGACCTATTAAGCTGTGTATTATTTCCTCTACAAATATAACAAATTTACACTAACAGCTTTAATATTAGAAAGAGCAATATATTCCAGTTTATTATTCTTTTTCAATGACTCAGAGTGCTGGTCAGGTGTTTTTAGAAATTGTCATAAACTTAAATAAAACTGTGAAGCTGAGCGCTGTTGGCTCATACTTGTAATTCTAGCTGTCTAGGAGGCTGAGATCTGAGGATTTCAGTTCAGAGTCAGCTGGAACAGGAATGTCCATAAGACTCTCATGAGAAATGTCCATAAGAGAATGTCCATAAGACTCTCACCAGAAAACCAGAAGTGGCACAGTTGCTCAATGAGTAGATTATTCACTTTGAACTGAAGAACAGAGGGACAGTGCCCAGGACCAGATTTCAAGCCTCATGAATGAACAAAAAAAGGGGAGGAGACAATTTATATCTTTGCTGAATTGTATCCTCCAACCCACAAAAAAGATAAGTCTCAATTTATTTAAATTTTTGCTTTTATATTCAGCATTTTATAATTTTCAATTTAATACATTTTGACGATGTGTGAAGATAGCACAAAGAAATTCACAAAAAACAGTTGAAAAATAAAGGGCAATGGGAATGGAGAAAGACAGAAACAGGTTAATCAACCCCTTCATTAATATGTGAGAGTGTAAAATATTTAAATAAGATTTTTTGCACAATTAATATACACCAATTAATAAATATCTTCCAAAGACATTGGTATTCAAGTATGACATAAAGGAAAAATTGAGATTCTGTGGTGAAATGAAAGAAAGAGAGTTGAGAAAATACATACTTATAGTGATTGTCTAAATTAAGAAATTCGGTCAACAGTTTGAAGGCTCATGGCTCATTGAACTAGAAGGCTGCTGTTATCTAAGATAATACTAAAATGTTAGACTTGAGCCCATCTTTAAGACTGCTTAATACTATTGCTTTTTGAGCCAGTATACTTTTTATTGTTGGTGGTGGTGGTAGTCGTGGGCCTGAAGTCTCCCTCAGCTATTCAGCTCAAGGCTAAATCTCTACCACTTAAGCCATAGTGCCACTTCTCATTTTCTGGTGGTTTATTGGAGATGAGTCTCATGGACATTTACTGCACAGGCTGGCTTTGAACCACCATCCTTAGTTCTCAGCCTCCTGAGTAGTTAGGATTACAGGCATGAGCCACCGGCGCCCGTCTTCTCTGTGCAACATTGTAACAATAAAATAAAATCAATAAAGGACATGTTTGATAAATAAATAAAGTAAAATGATAACTTACAGACAAATGAAAATAATAATATACAAATATGTTTATATACATGTATGTACACATCTTTATATTCTTAAATATGTTTACATATATATAGGTATTTGTATATATACAGACATAGTGTGTACATATACATTTATTTAAAGAGACGAATCAGAAATATATTAAGAGCATATTAATGCCATTGAAAAACTTTAACCATCCTGAATAATTTATCAAAAATCCAAATACATATCTCTATAGTAATATAACAACAACCAAGGAATATATGGAAGTATCATAACATACCACGACATTGCATACATATAGAGATTAGTGGAAATAGAAACAATAAGATACCCTTGCACAACCATTATGTGCAAATTGGAATCCTTATACATTGGTGCTTGGCATTTAAAATGATATTTTCAGTTTGTTAAACATACTGGCAAACTTTAAGATATTACACGTAGAGTTGCCTCTATGATATAGCATTTTCAATCATAATTTTATATACAAAATATATTTCAACATATGTCCAATGAGACACATGTACAAGAATATACATAGCAAAACCTTTTACAATAACATATAATAAAATATTTAAATGCCCATTGAGGATATAATACCATTATATACATGCATACAAAACAATATGCTCTATCTATGAGAAAAATTTAGATGGACTTACTTTGGAAATAGTAACATTACATGGGAGAAATAGATAAAATAGACTGCATTTTCTAATTATATGAGCTTTTTAAAATTGGCACATCTGTAGAGGTAGAATATGAAATAATATCTGCTAAAGGGAGGGCAGGTTGAAATAATGACAGGAAGTGTTTACTAATAAATATTGGAGTATTTTGAGAGGATAGTGATGATAAAATGTTCTAGAACTGAAAGTGATGTTCTTACTCCAAATCTTTAACATTCTAAGAATCATTGTACTTTATTGAAGGATCACAGATTGCATTTGCATTATCCTTAGGAAAAATTTTAGAATAGTAGTCGGTGAATCTGTGTAAAAATTTACAATTTAAAATCACAGAATTATATAATGCATAACTTTAGTGCATTGATGAATATGATTATCAATAAAATGTGATCTGTGATATATTCTCTTAGTGACCATACATGACATTGCGAGTCAGTGAATATTCTACAAAATTATGTAAATTGAGGGATGAGATAGGATTGAGAAGGATGAGTGATAATGATGATCAATATGCGTTGTATTGACCATGGAATTTGTCTTAATGATAAACTGCTTGCCTTGAATGTGTGAAGCCCGGTGTTTGATTCCTCAGTACTACATAAACAAAAAAGCTGGAATTGGCACTATGACACAAATCAGAGTACTAGCGTGAGGAAAAGAAGCTTAAGGACATTGACAAGGCCCTGAGTTCAAGCCCTGAGACTAGCCAAAAAAAGTTCCTTTGTATTAAGCCGGGCACTAGTGGCTCACGCCTGTAATTCTAGGTAATCAGGAGGCTGAGGATTGAGGTTTGATTACGGCCCAGGCAGGAAAGACTGTGAGATTATTATCACCAATTAAATCTCAGAAACATCTGAAAGTGCTGCTATGTCTCAAGTGATAGAGTTCTAGCATTCATCCAAAGAAGTTCAGGGACAGCTCCCAGCCCAGCGTTCAAACCTCCGAAGACAAAAAAGTAAACAAACAAACAAAAAAAAACCTCACTAAACACTATTCATAAACTGCTTTGTCAAACAGCAATAACTCCCATAAGACTACTTAAAGTTAATTAAAAATGTGATAAAATACAAGTCATTTTGGGAACTAGAAATAGTATACAGGGGACAAAGTAAATTTTATATCATGCAGTTTGAGTTGAATTTTTTTCTATAGTCTTCTAACATTTATGAAATTGACAATACTGCCAATTATAGGTCAATTTCCTTGAGGAACAGATTGAATTCTGCTGTTTTGTCATAGCAAAGTGTAGATGTGATTTTTTTTGCCACTTATTGAAGTATATCTGATATTTTAAAGTAGATTTTTCCTAATATAATATTAATTTAATCAATCATTTCATTAGGGAGATGTTGGTCAAATTTTTTTTCTAGTAAATCTTATCACTTATAATAAATGAGAGCATGCTGTGATAGTCTCCTATTAACATGACAAAATACTTTATAAAATTCACTTAAAAGGGGGAAAGATTAATCTTGGCTTCTGATTTTATACATTTCAGTTTATGTTTCTTAATTGTTTTGGGTTGGTGGTGGCACAGTACCCCATGTCAGGAACACGTGATGGAGTATGAGTATTCATGGAATCCAGGAAGTAAAAAAGAAGTGACAGGGGGCTGGGAAGGTGGCTCAGTGGTAGAGCGCTTGCCTTGCATGCTCGAGGCCCTGGGTTCGATTCCTCAGCACCACATAAGCAAAAAGAAAAAAGCCGGAAGTGGTGCTGTGGCTCAAGTGGTAGAGCGCTAGCCTTGAGCTGAAGAGCTGAGGGACAGCGCCCAGGCCCAGAGTTCAGGCCCCATGACAGGACCCCCCCCCCAAAAAAAAAAGAAGTGACATAGAAGTGGGAGAGGGAGAAACTAAAGGATGGAAAGAGGGAGAGGGAGAAGGAAAAGGAGAAGGAAAAGGAGACAGAGAAGAAAAAGAAGGAAGAGGAGGAAAGGACTTGACCTTAACATACTTTTTGACTACAAGTTCTCGGTGACCAAATCTCTACAACTATGCTGACTTGAAAGGGTTCACCTCTTTATGGAAACATAGTGAAAGTTAATTATTAATCTCAATCCTTTAAGATTTCAGATTTAATTTCTAGAGTGGTGGGTAGATATTCCTATACATTGTGATAACTTCTGTTCCTAAATATTTACTTGAATTAATCAGAGAAGCTATTTGGCATGGAGGTGTTTTGGTTATAAAATTGCTGGAGCGATATTTTGAGTGCAAATACATTTAACAGATAAGGAAGCTTCAAGATATTTCATTTTATGACCTAAAAAGTGACTACTTCATCTAACTCATAATGACTTGAATTTTTCATAATTTTATGACATTTTCGTTCAAGATTTTGTCATCTAATGAAGTTCTTTCTAGTTGAAGGAAAAATAAATACTATTACAATCATTAATTTCTTAATTATTTTATAGAGTAGGTATAATATGAATTTCCTAACATTCAAAAATAAGTTATATTCAAGTCTATAGGATAAACGGATAAGTCATGGAATATCTTGCTTTATCTCATACTGAGATTGATTCAATGTCTAAAAATCACTGTTAACATAAAATACACGAAATTCAGTGTTTTGCTGAAGTGTCTTGGTAATCAAACCTCAGAAACACATGAGCAGTAACTAAGATTTTTATATATTCAAAAAAGTATGGATCTATATTTTATTTCAAAAAGATTAAGTTTAAAAGAAGAGAAAATCATGTGACCACAGTAGATAATCCTTAATGAAAAATTGCTTAATTCACCCTGACAGAGCCTATTGCTTTTAGTTTACATGAGAAATTTGTTTAACGATCCCGTTGTTGCTTTTGAATTTAGAGTACTTCAATTTGTGCAAAGATTCTGTCATTTAAATCTTCGAGTATATATTTTTTCATAAAAATGAAAACTTTTTTTCACACTGCAGGTTCAGGTTTAATAACTAAATAAATATCTAAATGTTAATTTCTTAAATTGAGCCTCTAGAATTCAAAGAATAAGAAATTTATTTTATTGTTAAATGTATTATATGTGTGCTGAATATGAATATCTCAAGCTTGTAATCCTCACTACTCAGGAAGCTGGGGTTCAAAGTCAGACTTGGCAACAAAGAAAATATCTTATAAATATGTTAGAAACAATCACAAGAAAGAAAAAAAAAACATTTGAATACTTATCTTGAGGTTCATTTCACCTAACATCAACATATCTGACCTTTTCTGCTTGTTTCAGACATGTCCCACCCCCACGGTATATCCCCTGCTTTCACTGTATTTGATGATGGTATAATTTGTGGAGGGGAAGAGCAAAAATAAACCGTTTAAATAGGGATACAGGTCGACCCATTGCAACGATGAGATGTAAAAATCGTTATGTCAAAAAACAAACTTTACAAACTTTAGCCCCAGGGGGATGGGGGGCGGTGTGAAACGGGATGGGTTGGAAGAGGAAACAAAGGAGAAGGCAACAATGCTTGATAAGAAACGTACTCATTACCTTGCCCATGTAATTGTAACCCCTCTGTACGGTATTTTCACAATAAGAATAATTATTTAATTAAAAATAATTTTTTAAAAGCCAGCCTTGGGAAGAAAGTTTGTGAGACGCATCTCAATTAATCATAAACACTCATCACAACACACACACAAAGCCAGAAGTGGAGTTGTGACTCAAATATTAGAGCAATATCCTTGAGGGGGGAAAAAAACAACTAAGGGATAGGTCTTGGTTTTTTTTGTCGGTTGTGGGGCCTGAAATCTGGTCCTGGGTGCTGTCCCTCAGCTTTTCATCTCAAGGCTAGCACTCTACCACGTGAGCCACTTCCGAATTTTTCTGCTTATGTGGTGCTGAGGAATCGTACCCAGGGCCTCATGTGTGGAAGGCATGCATTCTAGCACTGAGCCACCTTCCCAACCCAGGGATAGGTCTTGAGTTCAAATCACAAGAACAACACACACACACTCACACACACAATATTATGTCTAAATTCTTATTTTATTTTCAAGAAATAAACAATATCATGAACAGTAGTATTTTTTACATATCCTGCAATTTGGTGGGTTGCTTTTAGTAAAATTTTTCTTAAACATAGGTTATTAAAATTAAAATTAATCAAGTATATTTATAATTACTCATAACATCTTGTTGTACAATAGTTGGTATTATTGCTGTAGCCATAAGAAATATTCTGAGGGGCGGCTGGGAAGGTGGCTCAGTGGTAGAGTGCTTGCCTTGCATGCCTGAGGCCCTGGGTTCAATTCCTCAGCACCACATAAGCAAAAAGAAAAAGCCGGAAGTGGCGCTGTGGCTCAAGTGGTAGAGCGCTAGCCTTGAGCTGAAGAGCTGAGGGACAGCGCCCAGGCCCAGAGTTCAGGCCCCACGACCGGACCTCCCCCCAAAAATAAGAAATATTCTGAGTAAAAAAAGAAAGGAAGAATAGAAGAAAATGAAAGAAAGAAAAAGAGAAAGAAACAAGAGAAAGAAAGAAAAGAGAGAAAGAGAGATAGGTACGGATGGAGGGAACGAGGAAGGAAAGAAGAAAGAAGGAAGGAAGGAAAAAAGGAAGGAATGAAGGAACAAAGGAAGGAAGGGAGGAAGGAAGGGACAAAAACAATTTAATTTATAAAATCTGCTATTTAGCCCAAAATAAACTTCATGTAATTAACCCTAGTAAATGCAAGTTTGCAATTTTCCTTTCTCTGCCTGTTCCGCATGCATGAATGAAACCAACAAAAGAAGGATCAGAAAAAAACAGGTGAACCTGTTTGCATCTTTAGTAAATATGTATACAAATCTTTTTCTCATTTTTAACATCATCAAATAACTATTTGCAAACAATTTACATTTAGTTATAAATATTCAAAAATTTGAGGTAACCAAAGGATGTCAATATATTATAGAATATGAATACTAGTAATAAGAGTGCTATTAATATTTATTAATTTATTATTATTGATATTCATTTAATATTACAGTCTTCATGTTATATTAATTATAAAATTTTTATTTTGTATTTTATCAGAGAAATTAACATCCTCTGATTTTTTCGTCTGTGAGAGTCTACTAGCAGACCGTAATTAAAATCAAAGGAGATCTGTATTTGTTGGCTCAAACGAATATTTCTGAAAGCAATTAACTCATCAGAGATTGTTCAAATACTTCATAAGGGCCTTCGAAAGGCTTTACCATGCTTACATGGTTACCTGTGATGTGATTCAAGAGCCACTAAACAATCTTACTTCACTTTGCCATCAGTATAATTATTCATTCACATAATTCACATGTTATAAGCTTGTCCTTAAGTTATTATCTTCTATGAAATAATATCCAAATGATATATCACACTAAGTTAAAGAAAAAATTTCAAATGTATTGGATGATGTAACTCCTTCCAGATACACATGTTGAAATTCTATTCCCCTGTCTGGTGGCACACACTTAAATTCCTAGTGGTATTGGAGGATTGAACCTAAAACACTATACTTGTGAAATAGCATCTCCATTAATGCCATACCTGCAGATTGTAGATGGATTGCTTATTTTGAGGTAGTATCACTATGCCTGGGCCGTATTGGACTGCAGTCCTACTAAAACAAGCATAAAACATTGCACCCAGCAAATGGTTAGTTTCTGAAACTTCTTTTTTTGTCTAGGCTTCCCTGGAACTGGAATTCTCTAATTTTTGATGCCCAAGTAGATAACATTACAGGTTTGAGCCACTTTATCCACTAAGCTATACAATTTCAAAATGTCTTGATATTGCCTATATTTGTGCTTAACATATATAGTTAACCTTAATTTTCTCCCTCTTAAGTTTAGTACTCTTGAGCTGAAAACATTGGCTTTCTTGATATACATGGCTTTGTTTTGGATGGAATCGGATCACAATAAAAAAAAATCTCCCAAAAGTTTATTTCAAAAATCATGGAAAAGAAGGCTTCAGGTTGGAAAAAAATTGATCCTTAAGTTCTAAATGCAATACATTTATAGTGTTAGTCAATGCTTTCCTAATTATGAGAAGGAAGGTAGAAATGTGAAAGATGCTAGATATAATTTGATAACCTTCTAGTTCTCCATAGAAATTCTGTAGTCACCACTTCATGTTATCTTCCTTCCTTAAAGCTTGTTTTAAAACCCTCTGGGTGGATATTGGCTGGACTGATTGGTAATCTTCTCCAGGAAATGAAGCTGATTTTAGAAGGCTGATGGTGTAGTAAATAAAGGAATGATGAGAATGAGCACAGATATTGTCACAAAATGAGCAGACCTCCATTATATAATTTGCAAATATCTTTAGTATGTCTTAATTTTTATGTTGTAGTAGGAGCATCTATACAATGCTGAGAATTAGAATTCTACAAAATATACAATGAGAATTGGAATTCTACAAAATATGAAACATTGTTAGGTAAGAGTTGTTCAAGGATGTAATCTTAGCTAGGTAAGAGATTGAGATCTGAAGATTACAGTGTGAAGACAGCCTGGAGTAGGAACGATCATTCGATAATTAATTCCAACTAACCACCAAGGGAAATGGATTTCTAGGTCAAATGGTATGTAGAGCACTGGCCTTCAACATAAAAGCACCATCCAGGCCCTGAGTTTAAGCCCTGGGATCAACAGAAACAAAAACACAAAATACAACATAGAGTTAGATATTTTATAATGAAGCATATTCTAATGTACTCTTCAGTGTTAGAAAGACTAAACTTCTGTGTTAGCTTTATAACCTACCACAATAAGTGTTATTGTTCATTTATTAAGCAGGAAGGCTTACTCAGATTTAGAACTTTGAAGGTTTCAGTGTATGTTCAGTTGGTTTTATTGATTTTGGGGCCTGTGACAAGACAATGTCAAGGTCGGGAGTATGTCAAAGAGAAATGTTTTGACCTAGAATGATTAGAAGATAAAAGAAGAAAGTAGATGAGAATCTAGTTCTCATGTGTTTCACTCTAAAGAATTTAATTTCCAGAAGAACTATTCAGGTATTCTCCACAGTCTGGGAGGAAATAGAAAGTCATTTTTCTTTAACACGTAGGTCTTTCTGGGGCATTCTAAAAGCAAATGGCCATATCTTCACCATTGATAATGACTTGTCCAGGGGTGGAAGCAACTAGATATTTCTATAAATTCTAATCAGATCTCAGTAGACTAAATATTTTATGGAATTCCTATTAAAATATTTTCTTGCAGTCTTCATACAACATATGTGTTTATCTGTGTGTTTGTATGTGTGTATGAATAAACGAATACAACAATGTAGAGGATAAAAGTATTAGTATGGCCTTTTGTTTTTCTTCTCAAACCATGAAAGCCTGCCACAATCCCAATCAAATCCCATCCAAGATTCAAACATCAATGCTGTCCCAAAAGTTTTTCATGCAAACCCTAGTACATCCACCTCATTTAAGATGGCCATGGTATATGAGCATTTAAAGTCTTATAATTATGTTGTCATCAAGGAAACAATGTACAATATTTCTTTTAAAAATACCTAGATTTTAGAACACTTATCCAGAAAATTAAAGGAAATAATTATGGTATTAATTTAAATATTTAGTCACGTAAATGGGTATTCTATATCCACAGAGGCCTATTAAACCACATGATTGAAAACCTCATCTATTACCAACTTCCATGAAGACAGTTCTTGCTGAAAATAAACGAGATGTGGTAAACACATAAAAATGTATGCCACTAACAAATGCTGCTGTTCTAAAGCATGGAAGTGACAGAGCAATTAATGCCTGTGAACAGCAGGTTCTAAGTAGTGGAATGTGATTATACCCTAAGTAGAAAAATCCACAGATATTTCAGGTTGTGCTTCGTTGTTGACATTTATGAGATATATTTTGGAAAGCACAATGAATGAAAGCACGTTGTTTGTAAAACTTTGCTGGCTGATAGAAACTTATTGAAATGTATCAAATGAGAAGACTGACAATATGGTGGATAAGATGTGGTATGCAGCTTTCAATACAGACTGAAGCAAACCAAAGAATTGGAATTATTTTTTTCCTTAACAAATACTTTCTGGGTATATTGGGCTATACAGTATAATGATGAAATAATCATGTCTGTGAAAAAGTAAGGAAAAAACACTGTCACCTTTTGAATTTCTTTTTAAAGTGAATCTTAAATGAGAAAGATGAAGAAAATTTAAATGCGTTAATAAAATATTATCAAGTATTAGTTTAATTTTTGATTAAAAGTTAAAACAAACTGACAGACTTAGTCCTGGCACATGTTTTCTTTTGTTCTTGTTTTTTGGGGGGTGATATAAATATTTTTTTCAGAAAGGCATCCTTGTCTTAACCATTTCCCATAAAATTTATGCTGTCATAGGATCAGAGTTTTTTTTTGGCTAAATTAAGATAATAGCAGGCTCATTTTATGCCAACACAATATATAAACACCAATGACATTTTTCACTGAACAAACACTCATAAAAAATCATAAAATAATAAAGTCAAAATCCATGTCAATTTTTTTGTCGGTCATGGGGCTTGAATTCTGGGCCTGGGAATTGTCCATCAGTTCTTCAGCTCAATGCTACCACTGTACCACTTGGGCCACAGTGCCATTTCTTGTTTTTAGGTGGTTTATTGGAGATAAGAATCTCACAGACTTTTCTGCTCAGGCTGGCTTTGAACCACGATCCTCAGATCTCAGAATCCTGAGTAGCTAAGATTACAGTCACCAAAGCTTAAATCCAAGTCAATTTTTTAAAAAGCAAGCTTATTGAAACTTCTGGCTTTTTCCAATAAACAATCTTATTTTTTCAGTATTAGTTTATAACTATGAGTTACTTTTAGATGTAACTGTGAATTTTTTAATAGAATCAAATATAATTCTTACCATTACTCTGTATTTTACAAAAATCCACTGTAATGGATTTTCACCAAAGTCAATTATTACATACTATCTCACACACTATTGTTATTACATTCTATATTGCATATAGTGTGAAGTGAAAATAATTTCGACAATTTCATATAAATTTTAGGTGCTATTTTAACATTACAAATTCACATCTGTGGTTTTAAACTAAGGAAAAAATTTAGAGTTAAAAATAAAATATGAATGGGAAGGGATGGGAAGGGGAAACAAAGGAGGAAGCTACAATGCTTGATAAGAAATGTACTCATAATCTTGCCCATCTAATTGCAACCCCTCTGTACAGTATTTTCACAATAAAAAAAGAAATGCAAAAAAAACAAATATGAATGTTTAGTGTGTCCCAATTAAACCAAAAATTCTGAGTTCATCCACATAAAATTATTTTCTTTCCACTAAAAAATTTGAAGTATTACCATTAAAAATAGTTAGGCAAGATGAGGCAGAATTCAAATTACGTCAAACAACGTCTCTGTTATTTTGCTAATCCCTCCACTAAGAAGATCTCCCTATTCCCAGTTGTCACAAAAATTGAAGTATCTCTTAGAATTCTATTTGGAAAACTTCTATATCATTGATTCTTTTTGTATTTTCTATTATATGAAACAAAATATAGACACAAAACAATTGAAATAAAATACACACATATGTTGAAGTCATCACAGCTGGAAAACAACCAACAAATTGGAACTTCACCAGGAACAAAAAGATATTGTGCCCACTTTATTTTTTTAAGTACAAAGCCTTCAAATACATGTTAATTTGAGTAGAACTATAAGGATAACTGTCTCTCACAAATAAGGTTGTGCTAATTTGTAATTAAATTCATCTGGATGAACCTAATATAGCAAGTCCCTTGAATGAATCAAATTGTTTAAAACAAATGTAACTGTATGTGAAGCAAGATCTGTACATATTTAAAAGAAAAGTTGCTACAGTATCAAATCACAAAAATCATGACATACTTAAAAATTTCAGAAATGCAATTACTAAGTCCAAAATATCCATAATGAGAACTAAATACTACTGACTTATCAAGAACAAAATATGCAAAGAATCTGAGCAGTGTACATGAAGTACATAATTTAAAACTACTCCAAATTACACTGCTTTTAGAAGACTGAATATGTGTTATCTAAAGGAAAAATCAGCACATTATATAAATGAAATTAAAAATCTCATGAAAAGAGAGAATTGAAAATAATATTTTAATAAATGGTGGTCAAAATCTAGTACTGACAAAATTGCATACCTATTTAGTTAGATTCAAAAAAGACCCAAGTTACTCAAGCTGATTTAAAACTTTGGCAAAATAGTAGAATACAACTGTAACATTATTATGGATGTTGACTCTGGCATGGAATTAATTTCCTCTTTAATCTGACAAGTTAATATATCAAAGAACATAACTTCTCCAACTAAATATCAGACCTAACTAAACATACAACCAGAAAAGTCATCATGCAAGCCATATTGCAGCTGGGGTAAAAGAAAAATTTGGAAAAAAATGTAAGAGAGGAGATGAAGAGAAATATTGTGGAGTAAATATGTTCAAATATTTCCTAGGTTAGTATAATGACATAATAAAACATAAGTATAAAAATAGGATAATGAAATTTATAAAAGGAAAAAATTTAGCAAGCTACATTATATGGATGTATGTGTATAACACAATAAAATACTTTGTGAAATTAACATTTGCTAATAAAAAGTCAAAAATGCATTGGAGTTGTTGTACAGTCATATGTTATTTTCCATTTTTTGTTAACATATTTCCCTGATAAAGGAATAGGAGTAATAGGTTTTGCTCATTTAGAAAGACAATCTTGTCCAATTAGCATAAAGATATTCTAGTTAATTAATGTCAATATGAAATTGTTAAATTAATTATTGTATTAGAATATTTCCAATGCACTGTTCAAATATTACCCTATAGGTATATACTTTTTGCTATTTATTGAATAAGTTGTCTTTACTTAATTACTATATGCCATTTTCTGAATGTAGTTTGGTAAATACAACTAGGATATATTATACCTGAACAGGAAATCAATTATTCAAACAGTTTTATCAAAAATGCATCTAACGAAAAAAAGAGGTCAGCCCAAATTATGTATATTTGAAAATAATACTTGCTTAGTCCTCTTCTCACATTCCCCATTCCCTTCTTGAGAATGCTACACATTGTAGGGAATTTGTTAACATGTTTTAGAGACATAGGTTGACTTTAAAACCATGAGTTAGTTTATGCTGCATTTTTGTTTACTTTATATCCAGAAAAGCTAAATTCTTACCTTATCATTTTCCTTAGACTTTATACTCAGGTTTCATCTCTGATGGGTGAAAGATAGAGATATAAACATTTTTTAACAGTGGCTAAATTTAGATTGAGGAATCTATGTACAACTATACTCATGCAGATAGACCTCATCAGTCACGTGACCACAATATCAAAATGTTAACCTATGCTTCCTGAAATCATGCTTATGAGATCTTGTGTATTATAAACAGTGGTTATTAGCATTTGTTTTCAAACAACCTCATTTCATGGGTTAGGAACTAAAGTGAGATATTTTACTCAAAATTTAAGGAGGCATCCAAATTTAGTTACCAAGATATACAGCATTTAACACAATGTTTGAAAAATGCAAGATAAAGGAAATAATTTATAAAAAAAACAACGTTCAAAATAAATAGAGAATCAGTATGACTGATTTTTCTTTTACCCCAGCTGCAATATGGCTTGCATGATGACTTTTCTGGTTGTATGTTTAGTTAGGTCTGATATTTAGTTGGAGAAGTTATGTTCTTTGATATATTAATTTGTCAGATTAAAGAGGAAATTAATTCCATGCCAGAGCCAACATCCATAATAATGTTACAGTTGTATTCTACTATTTTGCCAAAGTTTTAAATCAGCTTGCAACCCAAGCGAATGTAGAAGATATTGGACCCTAACAAAACTGACAATTGCATAAACCCAGTCCTCTATGACAGATTTAACAAGGCCTATCTTGGAGATTCTTGTTAGGGACATGATAAAAATTTATAGTTTAGTTGTGATTACAGAACAGTTTTACACCTGTCACTAAGTCATTACCTTTATTTAGCACAGTCCCTTTTTCCCTAACTTATATTTTCTTGGCTCAGGAAACTGTTTTTTGCTTGTGAAAACCTGGCTGTTTACAATATAGAAATGGGTTTTTCATCCTTTTGAAATTACTGTCTGTATAGTGTTCTATGAGATGAGCTTCCTACGATATTCCATATCATAGGAATAAATTACTCTAATTCAAACTTGGACAACAGCTAGCTTGTTCACTCTCCTAGGAAACCATCTGTATAGATTTTTTACATGTAAACAGACCCTCATTTACTTACAAAAGTCTGTCAGTGAGTCAAACCTAACTCACCTAAGTGAGGTGAATTCCTCTCTCATGCTTCTTTTACATTAAAAATGGTAAGAACTGTTCAACAATGCATATACTTTTTAATGTGAAGTGTGACTCCTATTTTCCATAATGTGAATCAAGGAGAGGAATCAGTTTAAGATGTGAAAGAGCCTTTCGAAGAGTTTTGGACCTTGAAAATTGTCCTGGGTATTCATTTTTGGAAAAATATCCCTTTTCAAAGACAAAGGACTCCTTTTTTTTATATTGTGCAGGTACTGGGATTTGAACTCTTGGCCTTGAGCTCTACCTGGGCTTTAATTCTCTATGTTTAATCTATAGACCTGAGACACACATTCACTTCTTCCTTTTACCAAGAGTGGAGAAAAGAATCTCCTAGGTTTATCTACTTGGAATAGCTTCGAATTGCAATTATCAAATTTGAAATGGTTCCAAGCATTCCGTCTAAGGCATATTCAACAACTAGTGAAAATTGTGTTGGCTATAATTATGTATCTTTCTCTATGTGTGCACGTTTACATTTGTATATATATGTGTGTATTTGTGTGTATGCTAACGTGCAAGTGAACCTACATAAGGGCATATACACACATATATGCATATATAAATGAATATACAAATATAAATATATGTGCATATATATGTATATCAGATGTTCAGTGATTTAATCTATAGTTCCTAGCACATTGTCATTCTCACAAAATGTACATGATAAATTGCTCTGCAGATCTGTGATCTATTATGGATATCCTTTGTACTCACTTCCCCCATTAGTTTTTGACCATCCCTGTGAACAACTTCGGTCTACTTTCCATAGGATAGATTTTTTTCATTACAGGTAGTTACTAACTGATAATAAAAGAAAAAAGGTTGCTTGTAAAAGAAAAAAATTCTTGATTATAGCCATTCTACCTGGGGTGAGGTGGTATCTCAATGTTGCTTTGATTTGCATTTCTTTTATGGCTAGAGAGGTTGAGCATTTATTCATGTGACTATTGGCCATCCTTCTTTCATCTTCAGAGAAGTTTCTCTGTAAGTTTTTAGCCCACTTATGTATTGAGTAGTTGTTTCTTTGAAGATTTGTTGTTGGGGGATTTAATTTGTTGATATCCAGGTAGATTTTAGATATGAGACCCTTGTCTGTTGTATGGCTAGTGAAGATTTTCTTCCAATCCGAGGACATTCTATTGATCTTGCTAACTATGTCCTTTGCCATGCAGAAGCTCTGCAATTTCATGCAATCCCATTTGCCCAAATTTTCTTTGATTTGTTGTGTTTCTGGGACTCTATTAAGGAAATTTTGGTTTGTGCCGAGGAGACCTAGGGTTTCTCCTTTTCCATCCTGTAATGTTTTCAGAGTGTCTGATTTGACTCCAAGGTATTTGATCAATTTGGAGTTGATTCTGGTGCAGAGTGATATATAAGGATCTAGCTATTTTTCTGCAAGTAGTTAACCAATTTTTCCAGCACCATCTACTGAAGAGGCTGTTAGATGTTGGAGGAGATGTGGACAGAAGGGAACCTTACTGCATTCTTGGTGGGAGAGTAAACTTGTTCAACCATGTTGAAAAGCAGTATGGAGGTTCCTCAAAAGACTCTACATAGATCTCCCCTATGACCCAGCAATCCCACTTTTGGGCGTTTCACCAAATGATCACAAATAAGACCACACTAAAGCTACCAGCACAACTATGTTTATTGCAGTATTATTTACCATAGCTAAGACATGAAACCAACCCAGATGCCCCTCAGTAGATGAATGGATCAAGAGAATGTGGTATATATGCACAACGGATTTCTATGCCTCCATCAGAAAGAATGACATTGCCCCATTTGTTAGGAAATGGAAAGGCTAGGAAAAAATTATATTAAGCGAAGTAAGCCAAGCCCAAAGAAACATAGGTTTCATGGTTAACCTTATTTGCAACAACTGGTATATGTCTGAGTCAAGCAGAAAAGGTCAGATAGGTTGATGTTAGGGACATGAACCCTAAGATATGTATTCAAATGTTTTTAATGCGATTTTTTCTAACATATTTAAAGATTATTTCTTTGTTGCTTTGTATGTCCCTCCCCAACGGTATAAGCCCTGCTTTCACTGTATTTGATGGTGGTATAATTTGTGGGGGAGGATTGGGAAAAAACAATTCGTTTAAATAAGGATACAGGTGGACGCATTGCAACACTAATATGTACAAGTACTTATGTCGAAAAACGAATTTTACTACTTTGGTTGGGGGGAGTATTTGGTATGGGGGACAAGGAGGATTGGAAGTTCTGGGAAGGAGAAACAAAGGAGGACGCTACAATGCTTGATAAGAAATGTACTCCTTATCTTGTCCATGTAATTACAACCCCTCTGTACAGTATTTTCCCAATAAAAAAGAAAAAATAATAAAAAGAACAAAATTTTTAAAAATATATAAAGTAATCTTGTAGAAGATTAAAAAAATAAAAGAAAAATAATTTTAGGTCACAGGTTAAAGTATCTTATCCATTCCAATGATTCCTATGAGATAAAATTTATAGTAGAAGTAAAAGTGAAAAGGAACTCCTAGATATGTTATTTTACCATTTAGAATGGCAAAGAATAATATCATGTCACTGTCATAACTCTTAAAGAATGCAAGGTTAACCGATGGTTGCTTTTATGTTCCCACAAAACCAGTAGATCCTGAAGCATAATAGTAGCCTAGCAGAAATTCTAAGTAGCAGACATGGGGCATGGAAGAGAAAGAGAGGAAATGAGACAGAGTGAAAGAGAGAGAGAAATATCATAATATTGAAAGTGAATAATAGATAAACAAGAGCTGTATGAGAATATTCATACTGCTATCTTTAGACTCTATGTGTACATTTGCAGGTATTTGATATTTGTAATCCATCAACATGAAATATAAAGTTATGTTGATAAAAATAAAAGTGACTCAGAAGAAATTATAAATGCAAAAACGATCTTCACAGCAGCAAACTCTCAGAGATATTTCATGACTTTGAAAAGGATAAAGTGGGTGAAGTTACTATAAATTTAGAAGTACAACAATTCACAAAAATAGAAAAAGATATTTATATATTTCCTTATATAACCCAAAGCAAAAGGAAAATGTTGTTTAGATGATTTTTTTAAAAACACAGTCTCTCAAGTGCTAGGAAGTTGGCTCAGTGGTAGAGTGCTTGCCTTTCATGCATGAGGCCCTGGGTTTGATTCCTCAGCACAACGTAAGTAGAAAATGTTGGAAATGGTGCTGTACCATAAGTGTTAGCGCTAGCCTTGCCTGAGGAACAGCACTCAGGCCCCAGAGTTCAAGCCCCATGACCAACAAAGTCAAAATAAAACAAAACAAAACAAAACACAGTCTCTCACATTTGTGGCCTCAACTCTGTAATACTGTTGCTTCAACCTAGGGGTAAGATTTTAGTTGTGGACATGTATCAACTCTCCTGATTCAGACTCTACTTGATCATTTTTTAATAAATATTTTGTTCTTAATTTTCCTAGTTGTAAATTCACATGCACCTATAAAAAAATGGTTTGACCACCCCAGTAACCTTCTCAAAGTACCTCCTAATGATGACTAACAAAAAGTTGTATTATATAACAAGTAAAACAATGCTACAAAGAAAACCAATAATTAAATAATGATTAATAAAATAAAAAACAAAACAATTACCAGTGTTTTTAGTATTTGAAGTGCACTACATATTAGATTTTACTATTTTCTCATATTCCTGTACATTTTAAACCGCCTAAGATTATGATGTTCAACAAGATTTTTATAGGCTATGAATAGTCTTCAAAGTTACACACTAAGGTTATTATTTATGGCTCATCTCATTATTTGTTTATGGCCTATATGATCTCTTGTTCCTCGCTAAAATATAAAGTAAGGAATCCCTAAATTTTAACAAGAACTGTGTAGTTAGCAAGTCTTAACCCTTCATTCTGCTTCTTTACACAAAGACTTTGCAACTTCTCATTAACAAAGTTTCTATAAATTCTGAAATGTACATACTTAGTAGTATATGTCTGCTAACATAAATCTTAAATACTTTATAGAAAATTTTATACCTGCCAAACAGTCCTAATTTTGGCATATATAAGCAAATTCCTAAAATTAAATAGATATAAAACACTAAAATTTTTAACAACCCTTAACACTTGCTGCTGTGTTCATTATGACATGTGCCTTGTATAGAACAATTGAATTATTTCCCCTACACATCTCTTGAACCGCAAATATCTGGAATTATTTTGTTTTTGACATGTCCATCTTGACATTATTCTTAAATGTGTGCTTATGTAAGAAGTACATGGTTCTAAAATTTCACAATTCTTCTAAACTTACTTTTTGTTGAATTGCCTAGTTTAAGAAAATCAATTACACTTTATATATAAAAAATATTCTGTGCTCAATTCAGCATCACATAAACTAACATTGTAATGATACTGAGAAGATTAGCATGGCTCCTGCGCAAGGATGACAGGCAAATTCCTGAAGCATTCCATAGTTTTACAACAATAGATGCTGGAGGGGATGTGGCCAGAAGGGAACCTTACTGCATTCTTGATGGGAGTGTAAACTTTTTCAACCATTTTGGAAATTAGTATGGAGGTTCCTCAAATGACTCCACATAGATCTCCCCTATGATCCAGAAATCCCACTTTGAGGCATTTACCCAAATGATCACAAACAAGACCATCCTAAAACTACCAGCACAACTACATTTATTGCAGCATTATTTAAGATAACTAAGATATGGAACCAACCCCGATGCTCCTCAGCAGAAGAATGGATCAAGAGGATGTGGTTTATATAAACAATGGAATTCTATGCCTCCATCAGAAAGAATGGCATCACCCAATTTGTTAGAAATTGGAAAGATATGGAAAAAATATTAAGTGAAGTAAGCCAAATCCAAAAGAACACAGGTTCCATGGTTTCCCTAATTTTCAATAACTTTATATGTATAGTATAAGCAGAAAAGGTCAAAAGCTATGTCCATATGACCAGATAACATAATGTTACGGGAAATGAAACCCAAGATAGGGATACAAGAATTTTTCTCTTTTTTGCTATTGTTTCTAATGTACTTATAATGTGCAATGTGATTTTTTGTGTCTTTTTATATTTTCCTCCCCATGCTATAACAACTGTTTTCACTGTATTTGAAGTTGGTGCGCCTATATCTTGTATATATGCTCTTCTAATTTGGGGAGAGGAAGGAAAAAAACAAAATGCCTAAATAGGGATACAGGTTGACCCATTGTAACAATGAGATGCACAAGACACTATGCTGAAAAATGAACGTTACAATTTAGGCAGGGGAAGGGGGGAGCGGAGTGCACTTGTGGAGGTGCGAGGGAAGGAATGGTAGAGGAAAAATAAAGGAGGAGGTAACAATGTTTGTTAGGAATTATTCTCATTACCTAGCTCATGTAAATATGACCCCTGTGTACAGTATTTTTACAATAAAAAGTATAAAACTTTTCTAAGAGGAGGAGTTTATTACTTTATTTTGCTTATATAATATCGTTAACAAAGAAATTAATGCAAAACACTGATATGAAGATATTTAGAATGGCTGTATGTGTGTATGTGCATGTGTGCACACACGCGCAAGTAGCATGTGTGTACAGGAAATTGCATTTCTGTTGGCATGCTCAGAATTTGAAATCGCGGCTTCAAGGTCTTGCTAGGCCTTTCCTCTTAGATTGGTGAGGTACTATATAAGCTACATCTTCATTCTTGGCCCTATGCTAGTTCATTAAATTTTTGAAAAATTATATCATGAATTTATTTTGCCCTGATTGGGTTCCAACTGTTATCCACAGATCTCGGGCTCCTGAGTAGATGTCCGGAGGAGTTAGGATAACAGGTGCGACCATCCAGCACAAGGTTTTCAGAATAATTTCAAAAGTAGAAGAAAATTTACTTCACAGGGTCCTGTTTTATCATCTCCTACTTTGAAAGCATTTTGGGTGATTGTATATGAATTTTTTAGGTTTTTGATTCTTAAAAGTCAGTTAATGATAATATTTAAAAGTTTTAGTACTTTTTAAAAAGGAAACTGGAAGTTTCCTCAATTTATAAGCTCAACTCTCTACATGATAACCCAATCTCACCAACACAGTCTGTGTTGAAGACAAAATGTAACAGAAAACAATCACCATGGACATTAATTGCTATGCTATTATTTCTTGGACAATATGAATATTGAATTGAGAGTGTAAGAGAATGGAGAGATTTTACCTACCTTTTGTGTACTGCTAAAAGGCTTTTGGAAACTTTGCCTCATTTCCTTTCTCACTGTATGTCTTTGGGTCATCTACTTAAGGCATTTAATTACAATTTTTCCCAACACTAAAATGGTAATAACATTAGCATTATAACAAATATTATCTTAAGAATTAAGGGAAATAAAACTTGTGAAGTACTTAACCTAAACTTCTGTGAAGGAGCTTTGAGTTTAGCCAGCAGTTTTTTTTAAATACTAAATAGAATGCAATAAGCATTACAAAAGCCATTACGTGTAGTGAGAAACCAAAAGTAATGTTATCTATTGACCATGTTCTGCTTCCAAGGAAACCAGGGTGATAACTTCTTATTCTGTAAATCAAACTGGTTATCTTATATCTTACGTCTTGGTAGTGTAAAAGTATCAGGGAAAGAATAATGAATGAATGTTGTAGACTGAGGTGAAGTCCATATGAAAATGTGAAAAACTGATAAAACATAAAAGTACCTTCGCGATATGTTGTGGTTTACATTTTAAGGAAGACCTAGAAGAATGAATTCTCTTTTTGATATCCTAGCATAGCTCCTTATAAGTAGGTACTCTTTCTTCCTTCTTGTAGAGGCATCATCAGATGAGAGGAACTGTATTTTTTTTGTTTGCTTCCTTCCATTTATTCTTCAGTTTGAAATCTGAACTATTGAGACTGAAAGAGAGCAAGGGAAATTAGAAACATAGACTTTGGAAAGAACAATTAACGTAAAATAAATAAAATGCACATAGTCTTGTTAAAGGTCTAACTAAATTGAAGTATATGGTCTCAAGCATTAACAGAAAATGATTTAAGCAATATCATTTTATTGAAAATTGAAAAATGTTAGGAGTGGCTTAATATTTTTCTATCTACTACCTTGAATTAATTATTGATTTTGTATAGAGAGATTAAAGATGAGATTAACAAGAAACTTGATTAAAATTGGACAAAAGTTCTGAATGGACATCTTTTCCATAAAGCCCTGAAAATCGCCAGTGGGCTAACAAAGTTGTGTTTAATACAACTTCTACGCTGGCTTAATGGTTTGTGAACTGAAATCATTAGAGAAATGTAATTCAAAATTACTATGATAAGGGGTTCCGGGAAGATGGCGGAGGAGAAGCTGGAGGCTAAACAAGCTCTCACAGAGAAAGAAGTTTTATTTTATTTTTTTAAAATTTAATTTTTTTTTGTGAACATACTGTACAGAGGGGTTACAATTACATGGGCAGGATAATGTGTACATTTCTTATCAAGCATTGCAGCCTCCTCCTTTGTTTACCCTTCACATCCATTCCCAATCTCCCCCCTCCCCCCACACCCAATCCTCCCCCCTCCCCCCCACACCAATGTTGTAAAGCTCATTTTCTACATGACAACTTGTACTTCTCATTGTTGCAACAGGTCCACCTGTATCCTTAAACGACTTGTTTTTCCCCATCTCCTCCACAAGTTATACTGACATCAAATATAGTGAAAGCAGGGGTTATACTGTGGGGGAGGGACATACAAAGCAACAAAGAGATAATCTTATAAATGCATTAGAAACAAATGCATGAAATAAAAAAGCATTAAAATACATATCTAAGGGTTCATTTTCCTAACATCACATTATCTGACCTTTTCTGCTCGACTCATACATATACTAGATATTGCAAATAAGGGAAACCATGGGACCTATGTTTCATTGGGCCTGGCTTACTTCACTTAATATAATTTTTTCCAAGTTTTTCCATTTCCTAACAAATGGGGCAATGTCATTCTATCTGATGGAGGCATAGAATTCCATTGTGTATATATACCACATTTTCTTGATTCATTCATCTACTGAGGGGCATCTGGGTTGGTTCCATATCTTAGCTATGGTAAATAATGCTGCAATAAACATAGTTGTGCTGGTAGCTTTAGTGTGGTCTTGTATTTAAACATTTGGGTAAATGCCCAAATGTGGGATTGCTGGGTCACAGGGGAGGTCTATGTGAAGTCTTTTCACGAACCTGCATAGTGCTTTCCAAAGTAGTTGAACAAGTTTACACTCCCACCAACAATGCAGTAAGGTTCCCTTCTGTCCACATCCCCTCTTGCATCTGTTGTTGTTAGAGTTCTTGATTATAGCCATTCTAACTGGGATGAGGTGGTATCTCAATGTTGTTTTGATTTGCATTTCTTTTATGGCTAGGGAGATTGAGCTTTTTTCTTCCTGTGTCAATTGGCCATCCTTCTTTCTTCTTCAGAGAAGTTTCTCTTCAAGTCTGTAGCCCACTTATTTATTGGGCAGTTGTTTCTTTGAGGATTTGTTGTTGGGGGATTTAATTTTTTGAGTTCCAAGTATATTTTAGATATGAGACCCTTGTCCGTTGTATGGCTAGTGAAGATCTTCTCCCAATCAGTGGGCTTTCTATTGATCTTGCTAGCTATGTCCTTTGCCATGCAGAAGTTCTGCAACTTCATGCAATCCCATTTGTCCAACCTTTCTCTCTGGGAAGATGGCGGAGGAGAAGCTGGAATCTAAACAACTCTCGCATAGAAAGCAGTTTTAGAGTTCCAGTGAACAGTCCTAAGCCAGAGAATCACACCAAGTGTGCCATCACAGGACAGAGAGTCAGGCCAGAGAGAGAAAGGAATTTTAGAGTTCCAGTGAACAGTCCTAAGCCAGAGAATCACACCAAGTGTACCATCACAGTACAGAGAGTTAGGCCACAGAGGGAAAATCCAGGCAAGGAGACAGATCTGAGCACTTGCTAGCAGCTGCCACTGCAGGCTACAGTGGTGGTGGAGGTGGCAATAGCCGCCATACCTGCAACACAGAGAGTGCAGGACAAAGGAGCCAGACATGGCGCGCGAGTGTATTCTACTGAACACCAACAAGAACCGACAAGGAGCAGACATCTTCATCCTGCAGTTCACAGACCAGAGATGACCCAGGAACCAAAATGCGGTGTGAGTAGAAGCCTAATGGCCTCACTCCTTCTCAGGGAGCAGAGGAGGGAAGGCCACCCCTCCCCACCATTACAGGAGATCTCCATGTTTGATACAGACAAAGCTTGGCTGACCTGCTAGCTCAAACACAGGCCTTGGAAGAAAACTAGAGTCATTTAGCAGGTCACAAGATCCTAAAGTGACATGCCAAAATCAGCTCCATCCAGAGAAAAGTCACCCAGCTCGGGCCACCAGCCCCAGCAGTGGGTTTCTTCACTGGGTAATCAGAGCCAGAGGCTGCCCCTCTCTTTAGCAGCATGGACAATCCATTGAAATTCAGTAAACATAAACCCTGAGAGTGGCTCCAGGCTGGGCTCTGTGAGTCTCTCACAAAGTCTCCTCAGGGAAAAGCTACTGTTTGCTGAAAGGCCTCAACTCTACCCAGAACCTAGCCTCATCAGAGCATCTACAAACATGAGGAAAAAGCCATCTCCCTCTTTTGTGATACTCAAAGCAGATCTCCCTCCCATTGAACTAGCCAGGGGAGAGGATCACAAAATCCTTTGAACAGCATAGCATTATTCTGCCTGTTCAAACAAACTGCTTAAGAAACCAACTAAGCCAGAGGAAAATCAAACACCACAAGCAGACCAGAGACTCCAACAAGAGGCTGGTTATGGATACAAGGGATAAAAAAGATCTTCCCACCACTCCCAAAAAAATCAAAGAACTTGTTTTTTTCTCTGTTTCTCTTCTTCTTCTTCTTCTTTTTTTTTTTTGGTTCCTTTTATAAAAATATTTTTCTTCTAAAACTTTTTTTTTTAATTTTTAATTTTTACCATTTTGAAAAAAAAATTCTATACTAGTAACTTTTTTCTCTTCCTCTTATAATTTTTATTTTAGGGGTATATGTGTGTGTGCGTTTTTCTTTCTTTTTTGTTCTTTCTTTTCAAAAAATATTTTTGTTTTTTGTTTAGCTCTACTGAATGCCTGATTTTTTTTTCTTTTTTGCTCATTTTTTTCACCTTTTCTGCTCTTTTGCTCTTCTTTGTGTGACTTAATTGTTGTTCTGCACATCCTCAGATATACCCATAGTCGATTATTAGACTTTATCCCCCATTGTGTACACATTTAATCCACAAATTTATTACTCAATTCAAAACTTCTTAGACTTAAATTCCTAGCAGTATTACCTCTTTATACCTATATAATATTTTAAGTATTTTTATTTTTAAGGTTTTCATGTCTCCTTTATATCCCTCCCGTTCTCTCATTATACCCACGTTCTTCTCTGAATATTTCATTTTCAATCTGCATATTTTTAATCATTACACTTTTTATTTTTTTAATTTTTGCTTTTCTATTTTTTCTTGTCTCTTTTTTCTCTTTCTCTTTCTTCTTTTTTTCTCTCTCTACTTTTATCCTATCCAACCTCTTTCCCACTTTGCGATTAGGACTTAGTTAAGTAAACTCTCCCTGTTCCTTCCCATATTTCTCTTTTCCTATTTTTACCCACATGCCTCCCAAAAACTAATAATTTCTGGTTTTCCAAATTCTACTTTGCGGTTTGTAGCCCATTATTATATAGTTGTTTGATGTTGAATAGGTATATCTGTTGAACTTCACTGTATCTGCAGACTTTTGATTGTGGATCTACAGACTTTGGTTGATACTTGCCTTAAGATAGTGTTCTAGCACAAAACTGGTGTTACTTTCATCCCAAATGGGCAGAGTAAGCCGAAAAAACACAAGAAAAATGGCAAGTCCGGGTAGCTCAAATCCCACTCATGACAATCATGGGACAGGACAGATAATGAATAATCCAGAGAAGAGTTCCCAAACAGCTCTACAAACACTACTGGCAAACATGGTAAATGAAAAGATGGAAAACATACAAAAGGACTCTGTATGAGTGTGATAGAGAGAGAGAGGAGGCAAACGAAAGGTCAATACTGGAAAAGATTGAAAACATACAAAGGAATCTATATGAGCATGATAAGGAGAGAGAGGAGGAAAACCAAAGGTTAATACCGGAATATCATGAGCGTGAGGAAGCTACTCTAAAACTGATACAGGAATTGCATGAGCAGCATGAGAACACTCAAAGAGAAAGGCAGAAATAGCGTGAGCAGGCTGAGAACACACAAAGAGAACTTCACGAATGGCATGAAAGTGAGGAAGCTAAGCAAAGAGTAATAAAGTAATTAAGAGAGAAGGATGAGAATACACAAAGATCACTAAAGGGATTCATGGAATCCATTAAGGAAGAGCTGAAGGATGTCAGGGAGACCAAGGAAACCATAAACAATCACCAAAGTGATTTGAGAATAAACACTGAACACCAAATTAAGGAAGTAAAGAAGTCCATACAAGATCTAAAACAAAGCTTCAACGAAGAATTTGAAGCCATCAAAGCTCACCAATTAGAAGGAAAAGAAATGAAAAACCAAGTAGACAGCCTTGAGAGCAGGTTAGACCATGCAGAAGATCGAATCTCAGGGATTGAAGACAGCCTAGATATTATAGAGAAAGAACATAAAACCATCCAAGACAAGTCCAAGAAATATGATAGATCTATCCAACACTTGGAAGACACCATCAGAAGGCCTAATCTAAGGATAATGGGTGTAGAGGAGCACCTAGAAACAGAAGTTAATGGTCTAGGAAATTTGTTTAACAGGATCCTAGCAGAGAACATCCCAAACATACAAAAAGATAGGCCTATTCAGATACAAGAAGCTTTTAGAACCCCAAATAGACCAGACCAGAATCTGACATCCCACCATCACATTATAATCCACATAGGATCAACTCAGACCAAGGAAAAGATCCTTAAAGCTGTCAGGGAGAAAAGCTTAATCACCTATAAAGGGAAACCAATTAGAATCACCTCAGATTTCTCAGCAGAGACAATCAAAGCAAGAAGAGCCTGGAATGATGTATGCCATGCCCTAAAAACAAACAACTATCAACGAAGAATATTGTACCCAGCTAAACTCTCCTTCATAACTGAAGGCAAAATAAAAACCTTCCATAGCAAAGAAAAATTGAAACAATACATCTCCACCAAACCAGCCCTACAAAAGATTCTTAAAGATGTCCTACACATAGAAAACCAACAAGACCACAATAAAGGCCAAGAAACTGCACCCAAAATGAGAAACAAAGAACCATAGGAAGAACCCAGTTTCGCTGCCCCCAAGAAGGTGGATGGCAGGAACTCCCAAATACCTCTCAGTCCTTTCTCTTAACGTTAAAGGACTGAACTCTCCAATTAAGCGACATAGACTGTCTAGTTGGATAAAAAAACCAAAACTCTTCTATCTGCTGATTTCAGGAGTCACATCTTGCCCGTAAAAACAAACACATTTTCAATGTTAAAGGTTGGAACAAAATCTACCAAGCAAACGGCCCCCATAAACAGGAGGGATTTGGAATCCTAATATCAGATTAAATAGACTTCAAATTAAAATTCGTGAGAAGAGATAAAGAAGGTCGCTACATACTAATTAAGGGATCTCTCTTTCAGGAGGATATTACAATTCTGAATATCTACTCGACAAACATTGGAGCACCCAAATTTATCAAAGAAACACTACTTTCCCTCAAATCCCATATAGATCCAAAGACATTAATTTTTGAGTATTTTAACACACCACTCACCCCACTAGATAGATCAACTCGGCAAAAACTCAACAGAGAGACAGCAGATCTAAACAGCTGCATAGATCAACTAGACTTAACAGACATCTACCGAACATTTCACCCAGCAGCATCAGAATACATGTTTTTCTCAGCAGCACATGGAACGTTTTCTAAAATAGACCACATTTTAGGCCACAAAGCAAACGTATAAATTCAGAAACATTGAAATTATACCTTACATTCTCTCTGACCACAAGGGAATAAAATTAGAACTCAACACCAAAAGCCACCAAAGAAATTCCGGTATCACATGGAGGCTGAACAACACACTGCTGAATCATGAGTAGGTCATGGAAGAGATTAGAAAGGAAATTCAAATGTTCATGCTATTCAAAAAAAATGAACACACAAACTACCAGCTCCTCTGGGACACAGCAAAGGCAGTACTCAGAGGCAAGTTTATAGCTCTGAGCTCGTACATCAACAAATTGGAGAGATCTGAAACAAACAATTTAATGACACATCTAAACCTCCTTGAAAAAGAGCAGCAAGATAAACCCCAATCCAGTAGGCGGAAAGAAATAATTAAAATTAAATCAGAATTAAATGAATTAGAATCCAAAAAAACTATAGAAAGAATAAACAAAACAAAGAGTTGGTTCTTCGAAAAAATTAACAAAATTGACAGACCCTTAGCAAATCTTATCAGAATAAGAAGAGAACACACCCAAATTAATAAACTCAGAGATAAGAATGGAAAGATCACCACAGAAACAACCAAGATTCAGAACATTATAAGGGAATACTTCTCAAAACTTTATGCTAATAAGTTTGAGAACTTGACAGAAATGTACCTTTTCCTAGCAATATTGACATGCCAAAACTAAACCAAGATGAGTTAAACCATCTTAACAGGCCCATATCAAGCATTGAAATAGAAACAGCAATAAGAGACCTCGCAGCTAAGAAAAGTCCAGGACCAGATGGTTTTACAGCGGAATTTTACAAGGCCTTCAAAGCAGAGCTCACACCAATACTCCTCCAACTCGTCAATGAAATTGAAAGAGAAAGCTCACTACCGAACACATTCTATGAAGCCATCATAACCCTCATCCCAAAACCAGGCAGGGACTCATCAAAGATAGAGAACTATAGACCCATTTCTTTGATGAACATTGATGCACATGGTTATCTCAATAGATGTAGAAAAAGCATTCGACAAGATCCAACACCCCTTCATGATGAAAGTTTTGGAAAAATTAGGCATCCATGGATCATTCCTCAATACAATAAAGGCTATATATGACAAACCTACAGCCAGCATTATACTTAATGGTGAAAAAATAAAACCATTTCCTCTTACCTCAGGAACAAGACAAGGATGTCCATTCTCTCCACTTCTCCTCAATCTAGTATTAGAATGCCTAGCTACAGCAATAAGACAAGATGCAGACATAAAGGGGATCCAAATAGGGAAAGAAGAAATACAACTCTCCCTCTTTGCAGATGACATGATCTTGTATTTAAAGAATCCCATAGACTCCACTCCAAAATTACTCAAGCTGATTCAAAACTTTGGCAAAATAGCAGGTTATAAAATTAACCCCCAAAAATCAATGACTTTTCTGCATGCCAACAATGACAAAAGTGTGGCTGAAATTAGTAAAGCAACTACATTTGTAATAGCCTCACAACAAATATAATACCTAGGAATTAACTTAACCAAAGAAGTGAAGGACCTCTATGATGGAAACTTTAAAATCTTGAAAAAGGAAATCAACAAAGAACTTAAAAAATGGCAAAACCTCCCATGCTCCTGGATTGGAAAGATTAACATCGTGAAAATGGCAATACTTCCCAAGGCTATCTACAAATTCAACGCAATACCTATCAAAATTCTAACCTCATTCTTCAAGGAAATAGAAGAGGCAATCCAAAAATTCATGTGGAACAACAAAAGATCCCGAAGAGCAAAAACGCTCCTCAACGGAAAGAACACTGCTGGATGAATATCAATACCAAATTTCAAACTCTACTATAAAGCCATAGTAATCAAAACAGCCTGGTATTGGCATAAGAACAGACCTCAGGACCAATGTAATAGAATTGAAAACCCAGAAATGAACCCACAGATCTATAGCCATCTAATTTTTGATAAGGGAGCTAAAAAAAATAGAATGGAAGAAAGACAGCCTCTTCAGTAAATGGTGTTGGCAAAATTGGTTAACTAGATGTAGAAAACTAAAGCTAGATCCTTATATATCACCCTGCACAAGAATCAACTCCAAATGGATCAAAGACCTCGAAGTCAAAGCAGACACTCTGAAAACATTACAGGATGGAATAGGAGAAACCCTAGGTCTCCTTGGCTCAGGCCGAAATTTTCTGAATACAGACCCGGAAACACAACAAATCAAAGAAAGATTGGACAAATGGGATTGCATAAAGTTGCAGAGCTTCTGCATTGCAGAGGACATAGCTAGCAAGATCAATAGAAAGCCCACGGATTGGGAGAAGACCTTTACTAGCCATACAACGGACAAGGGTCTCATATCTAAAATATACTAGGAACTCAAAAATTAAATCCCCCAACAACAAATCCTCAAAGAAACAACTGCCCAATAAATAAGTGGGCTAAAGACTTAAAGAGAAACTTCTCTGAAGAAGAAAGAAGGATGGCCAATAGACACATGAAGAAATGCTCAACATCCCTAGCCATAAAAGAAATGCAAATCAAAGCAACTTTGAGATACTACCTCACTCCAGTTAGAATGGCAAAAATCAAGAACTCTTACAACAGATGCTGGAGGGGAAGTGGACAAAAGGTAACCTTACTTCATTGTTGGTGGGAATGTAAACTTGTTCAACCACTTTGGAAAGCAGTATAGAGGTTCCTCAAAAGACTTCACATAGAGCTCCCCTATGACCCAGCAATCCCACTTTTGGGCATTTACCCAAATGTTTACAAACAAGACCACACTAAAGCGACCAGCACAACTATGTTTATTGCAGCATTATTTACCATAGCTAAGATGTGGAACCAACCCAGATGCCCTTCAGTAGATGAATGGATCAAGAAAATGTGATATATATACACAATGGAATTCTATGCCTCCATCAGAAAGAATGACATTGCTCCATTTGTTAGGAAATGGAAAAACTTGGAAAAAATTATATTAAGTGAAGTAAGCCAGGCCCAAAGAAACATAGGTCCCATGGTTTCCCTTATTTGCAATATCTATTATATGTATGAGTCAAGCGGAAAAAGTCAGATAATGTGATGTTAGGAAAATGAACCCTTAGATAGGTATTTTAATGTTTTTTTTTCTTTCATTCATGTGTTTCTAACGCATTTATAATATTATTTCTTTGTTGCTTTGTATGTCTCTCCCCCACAGTATAATCCCCGTTTTCAATATATTTGATGTCAGTATAACTTGTGGAGGAGATGGGGAAAAACAAGCCGTTTAAGGATTCAGGTGGACCTGTTGCAACAATGAGAAGTACAAATTGTCATGTCAAAAACGAGCTTTACAATGTCGGTGGGGGGTGGAGGGGGGAGGCTGGGAAGGAGGTGAAGGGTAAACAAAGGAAGAGGCTGCAATGCTTGGTAAGAAATGTGTGCATTATCCTGCCCATGTAATTGTAACCCCTCTGTAGTATTTTCACAAATAAAATAAAATAAAATAAATAAAAAATAAAGAAGAAACAAGAAATCTCTTTTTAAAAATTATTAAAAAAAGAAAATTAATAGGGAATACTTCTCAAAAATTTATGCTAATAAGTTTGAGAACTTGGCAGAAATGGGGACCTTTTCCTAGCAAATATTGACATGCCAAAACTTAACCAAGATGAGTGAAACCATCCTTAAAGGTCCAGACCAGCATTGAAATAGAAACAGCAATAAGAGACCTCCCATCTAAGAAAAGTCCAGGACCAGATGGTTTTACAGCAGAATTCTACCAGGCCTTCAAAGCAGAGCTCACACCAATACTACTCCAATTCTCCAATGAAATTGAAAGAGAAAGTTCACTACCAAACACAATCTATGAAGCCATCATATCCCTCATCCCAAATCCAGTCAGGGACTCATCAAGAAAGAGGACTACAGGCACATTTCTTAGATGAACATTGATGTAAAACTTCTCAACAAAATTTTGGCCAATCCACTTCAACAGTTCATCCAAAAAATCATACACCATGATCAAACAGGATTCATTTCAGGGATGCAAAGCTGCTTCAAAATACGCAAATCAATTAACATAATTCATCACATCAATAGGAGCAAGGTTAAGAACCACATGGTTATCTCAATCGATGCAGAAAAAGCATTTGAGACGATCCAGCACCCCTTTATGATGAAGATTTTGGAAAAATTAGGAATCCATGAACATTCCTTAATACAATAATAATTCCTTAATACAGCATTACACTTAATATTGAAAAACTAAAGCCATTTCCTCTTAACTGAGATACAAGACAAGGACGTCCACTCTCTCCACTTCTCTTCAACCTAGTATTAGAATGCCTAGCTACAGCAACAAGATAAGATGCAAACATAAAAGGGATCCAAACAGCCTAAGAAGAAGTAAAATACTCCTTCTTTGCAAATGACATGATCTTGTATTTCAAGAATCCCATAGACTCCACTCCCAAATTACTCAGGCTGATTCAAAATTTGGCAAAGTAGCAGGGTATAAAATTAACCCTCAAAAATCAATGGCTTTTCTGAATGCCAAAAATGAGGAAAGTGTGGCTGAATGTAGGAAAGCAACTCCATTCGTAATAGCCCCACAAAACATAAAATACATAGGAATTAACTTAAGCAAAGAAGTGAAGGACCTCTATGATGA
The DNA here is from genome assembly GCF_019054845.1 of Dipodomys spectabilis. Taxonomy (NCBI): domain Eukaryota; kingdom Metazoa; phylum Chordata; class Mammalia; order Rodentia; family Heteromyidae; genus Dipodomys; species Dipodomys spectabilis. The sequence goes on from NW_024871143.1 coordinate 566,009, forward strand.
AAACTTTAAAAACTTGAAAAAGGATATCAAAACAGAACTTAGAAAGTGGCAAAAACTCCCATGCTCCTGGACTGGAATGATCAGCATCGTGAAAATGGCAATACTTCCCAAGGCTATCTACAAATTCAATGCAATACCCATCAAAATTCAAAACTCATTCCTCAAGGAAATAGAAGAGGCAATCCAAAAATTCATATGGAACAATAAAAGACCAAAAATAGCAAAAATGATCCTCAACAGAGAGAACACTGCTGGAGGAATATCAATACCAAATTTCAAACTCTACTATAAAGCCATAGTAATCAAAACAGCTTGGTACTGTCACAAGAACAGACCTCAGAACCAATGGAATAGAATTGAAAACCCAGAAATGAACCTACAGACCTATAGCCATCTAATTTTTGATAAGGGAGCTAAAAAAATAGAATGGAAGAAAGACAACCTCTTCAGTAAATGGTGCTGGCAAAATTGGTTAACAATTTGGAGAAAACTAAACCGAGATCCTTATACATCACCCAACACCAGAATCAACTCCAAATGGATCAAAGACCTCAGAGTCAAAGCAGACACTCTGAAAACTTTAAAGGATGAAATAGGAGAAACCGTAGGTCTCCTTGGCGCAGGCCGAAATTTTCTTTTAATAGAGACCCAGGAACACAACAAATCAAATAAAGGTTGGACAAATGGGATTTCATGAAGTTGCAGAGTTTCTGCATGGCAAATGACATAGCTAGCAAGATCAATAGAAAGCCCACAAATTAGGAGAAGATCTTCACTAGCAATACAACAGACAAGGGTCTCATATCTAAAATATACTTGGAATTAAAAAAATTAAATCCTCCAACAACAAATCCTCAAAGAAACAATTGCCCGATATATAAGTGGGCTAAATATTTAAAGAGAAACTTCTCTGAAGAGGAAAGAAGAATGGCAAATAGACACATGAAGAAAAGCTCAACCTCCCTAGCAATAAAAGAAATGCAAATCAAAACAACATTGATATAACACCTCACACCAGTTAGAATTGCTAAAATAAAGAACTCTATTAACAACAGATGCTGGAGGGGATGTGGACAGAAGGGAACTTACTTCATTTTGGGTGGGAGTGTAAACTTGTTCAACCACTTTGGAAAGTAGTATGGAGGTTCCTCAAAAGACTCCGCCTAGAGCTCCCCTATGGCCCATTAATCCCACTTTGGAGCATTTACCCAAATGTTTACAAACAAGACCACACTAAAGCTACCAGCACAACTATGTTTATTGCAGCATTATTTACTACAGCTAAGATAGGGAACCAATCCAGATTCCCCTCAGTAGATGAATGGATCAAGAAAATGTGGTGTATATACACAATGTAATTCTATGCCTCCATCAGAAAGAATGACATTGCCCCATTTGTTAGGAAATGGAAAGGCTTGGAAAAAATTATATTTAGTGAAGCAAGACAGGCACAAAGAAATATAGGTCCCTTGGTTTCCTTTATTTGCAATATCTAGTATATGTCTGAGTCAAGCAGAAAAGGTCAGATAAGGTGATGTTAGGGAAATGAACCCTAAGATATGTATTCAACTGTTTTTTTTTCTTTCATGATATTGTTCCTAACACATTTATAAGATTATTTCTTTGCTGCTTTGTATGCTCCTCTCCCACAGTATAACCCCTGCTTTCATTGTATTTGATGTCAGTATAATTTGTGGAGGGGAAGGGGAAAAACCAGTCGTTTAAATAGGGATACAGGTGGACCCAAAGCCACAATGAGAAGTACAAGTCGTTATGTCGAAAAAGAACTTTACAACTTTGGTGGGTGTGTATGTGGAAGATTGGGTGGGGGGTGAGGGGGGAGGATGTAATGGGATGGGAAGGGGAAACAAAGGAGGAGGGTACAATGCTTGAAAATAAATGTACTCATTATCTTGCCCATACAATTGTAACCCCTCTGTACAGTACTTTCACAATAAAAAATAAAGATTAAAAAATTACTATGATACTACTTCATAACTATTATAACTCATCGAAAAAAAATCAAAGGAACCAGGTGTGGTGGTAAAGACTTGTAATTCCAAGCGTTTAGGAGGTTGGATTTAACTCTAAAGCAACACTGGGGGGTATTTCAGAGAGTGAAAATCTGCCCTTTATTACCTTTTGAACAAAAGCTAAGAATGTTGATGAGAGTGTGGAGAAAAGGAAATTTTCTACACTCTTGGTCAAAATAGAGGTTAGTAGAAAATAGTCGAAAATAGTATGCAGTTTTCCAAAGAGGCTGTGATCTGATGATTGTGGTTCAAAGCCAGCCCCGGCAGGAAAGTCTGAAAATCTTACCTCCAATAAACACTCAGAAAACCAGAAGTGATGCTGTGGCTCAAGTGGTAGAGCACTAGCCTTGAGCTGAGAAACTGAGGGACATCGCCCAGTCCCAGAGTTTAAGTTCCACGACCGACAAAAAAAAAAAAAAGAAAGAAAGAAAAAGAAAAAAAAGAAAAATAAATGCAAAGTTGAAATATCATCTGACCCACCAATCATGTGATTATTTCTCTCTGGGTGACTCGTAAATATTCTGTAGTTCATTGTCATTCACATTATTCACAACAGCCAAGATATAAATCGAAGTTCAGTGTTCAACTATACACTAATAAAGCAACTGTGGTACATGCACAATCATGTTTTTCTGTTTCATCCTTAAAATAGCAAAAGACTTCTAGCATTAGCCACAACTTACAATAACCTGAAAGATGTATTCTAATTGAAGAATAATGTTATCCTCTGCTCTTTGTAAACACACACACACACACACACTCTCTCTCTCTCTCTCTTAAAAACCTCAAATATTAAGAGAGAAATCTTTTTAAAAAGTAAAGCAAAGTGGAATTGCTGGGCATTTAGGTCACAATGTAGAAGATAGTAGATATACAGGATGACCAGGTATAGAGTTGTGATGTACCGTATGAGGATACAGGGGACAACACTGGCTTTACATAGGAATGAAGCTAAGTAAGTAGGAGTTGTTCTTCCTAGTAGGGATTGCTTTTTTAGTTGTTTTTCCTTCAGTAATGGTTTGGATGAATGTAATTCTTTAAATACCTGCTTGTTTGCAGAAATTATAACAAACAATATAGCAATAATGATGCATGCTCAACATAGAACAAAATGTCAAATTAAAATGCATGAGATTATCCTTGATGTAAACTAATTATTACAAATAAAGGAAACCATAGGACCTATGTTTCTTTAAGTCTGGCTTACTTCACTTAATATGATTTTTTCCAAGATCTTCCATTTCCTTACAAATGAAGTGATATCTTTCTTTCTAACATAAACATAGTATTCCATGTGTGTGTATCTGTGTGTGTGTCCCATTTTCTTGATCCATTCATCCACTGAGGGCCATCTGGGTTGATTCCTTATCTTATCTCTGGTGAATACTACTGTGATAAAGATAATTGTTCTGGTAGCTTTAGTGTGGCCTTGTTTTGGGTCTCCTAGTTAAATGCCCAGAAGTGGGATTACTGGATAATAGGGGAGCATTATGGTGTACATCAAGTATAATCTTTGTAGATGAGCAGAATAGCTCAATAGCTAAGTACATATCAGCATATAAGGTGATTCCATGTGAAATAAACTACAAGACATGTTCTTTGTTGGTGTTCTTAATGTTCTAGGTGAATTCTTTTTATCCTTTATGTTTTCCCACCTATGCATTATCCCCTGTAGTCACTGTATTTTGATTTTGATACCCTGGGTATTGTAAATATGTTGATATGAACTATGGAATGGTAAGGGAAAAAACAAAATGGTGAGACAACGGACAGAGGGGGAACCTATGCAACAGTGGTATTCACAAGACAATATGTTAGAAATAATCTTGGGGGTGTTGGGAGTGAAGAGGGAGAAAAATTGGAGAAGGGATAACAAGTTTGAAAAGAAATGAGTTCATTAACTTACTTTTATAGCTAAAGCCCCACTGTACATTACCTTTACAATAAAATATAAATATAAATAAAATAAAATATATGAAAGCAGCAACACAGGAGATGGGAGAGGGGAAATACTGTATGTAGTAGAGTAGAGTAGAACAGTTTGGAGAGCAGTAATTTTATATTAACATAGCAAGTAATAAACTAGCATACAGGTTTTCACCCTCATGTCAGTCACTAAAAAGGAAAACAGAATGCAAAATCAGCAAACCCATAGAGATAAAATAGAATACTAAGCAAGGTGGAGAGATGACTTGGACCAAGAATAACAAATGACACAATTAGGAAACAAATAACAAACTGGTAAGTTTAAAAAATATTACCCATAATTCTATTAAATGTTGTTTACATCACAATTAGTTAGAACTATAATTCAAATCACAGTTTAATAGTATATCATATAAATAGTAAGTTATTTACTATTGATTTCTTAATATTGAATGTTTAATATAAAATTTTAACAAAAGAATAATGTGAAACTAACTTTAATGATATATTTCATGAATTGTAAATTTGAGAAGCTTTAGAATTTAAACAAATAATATATCATTATTGTTTCATTTCTGTGAATTAATGTAATAATTCAAAGTGTATTCTACACCTAGCACTCATTTAACATCAAATAATAAATTATTTCTCATTATAATTTATTGCACATAATAACTCTTGGTATTAGGTAGAAGGGTTCAGCATTGTGGAAAAATTCACACCACACAATACACGAGGGTATGACTCCTCTCAACTAGCTTAAATTGTGGAAATTTTATTTTTACATACATGTTAAATTCCTGTCTAGATGGTATCTATATAAATATATATAATTATATACATGAGGAATATTTCAGATGATACTTAAAAGTCATATTCATTAAATAAATTTTTATTATTTTGTACAAAATAAATATTTATAGACAGACTGAATTTATGAGTAGATGATGGTGTATGAGTGCCAGATTATATGTATTGAGGCTTATTTTATATTCCTGACATTGTTTCTATAATTGGATTTAATTTTCCATAATGGGTTAAATGTATTATATTGGATATATGAAAGTAAACTGTATATTTATTCCATTAATACTTTGCCACTTGTCTAATTCCAATATAATTTATCCATGTGTTTGAAGTAATGAGAATAACAACAAATATAAGCAAGATAAATCATTCTGAAGTAGACAAGTATTTTCACCTTTGTTTTGATAGTTGGTCCTCTTTTACACTACAGAATATGCTTGTGAAAATATGCTGCAGGCTGGCCACAACTGCAGAATATTATGGTTTGATCTATCATAAGAGAAAGAAGGAAGGGCAAATTTCCTTCCAAAAGTCTGCTCTCAGGGATGTGATCTGCTTTATGGTAGTGACTTGGAAATGAACATTTTTTTACAGTAAGCCTTGAAAAACCATCTGATAGATCATTTCTGTAAGTGGATTATTACAGAGGATTATTGATGTCTTTGCAAGGATGCCAGATTGCTTCATTTTGAGAGAATTAAAATAGGAATTTAGTTAGTTAGGCCAAGGGATGACTGGGGCCCAGAGAACCTACTACGTTGAATAGTAATCCTAGACTTTAAAACAACACACACACACACACACACACACACACACACACACACACACACACAAATCAACCAAACAAAAAAACCTCCAGTTAGCACAGCCAGTGAGGGCTGATATAACAGCCTACATGAAGGCAGGCAAAAAACAGAAGGTGAGAGCCATTTAGCTGATAACTAACATATTTTTGATGAGGCAGACTGAAATGAGACTCCAGAGAGAGAGAGAGTCAGAAAGACTGATCAGAGAGAACTAAAATTGGTCACACAAAGATTGGAAAGTAGAATTCCTTGTAGAACAAATAAATCATAGAAAGCTTATGCATGTAAAAACAAGACAGAAATCAACTCCAAATGGATCAAAGACCTCAGAGTCAAAGAAGACACTCTGAAAACATTACAGGATGGAATAGGAGAAACCCTAGGTCTCCTAGGCACAGGCCAAAATTTTCTTAATAGAGACCCGGAAACAAAACAAATCAAAGAAAGGTTGGACAAATGGGATTACATGAAGTTGCAGAAATTCTGCATGGCAAAGGACATAGCTAGCAAGTTCAATAGAAAGCCCACGGATTGGGAGAAGATCTTCACTAGCCATACAACGGACAAGGGTGTCATATCTAAAATATACTTGGAATTAAAAAAATTAAATCCTCCAACAACAAATCCTCAAAGAAACAACTGCCCAATAAATAAGTGGGCTAAAGACTTAAAGAGAAACTTCTCTGAAGAAGAAAGAAGGATGGCAAATAGACACACGAAGAAATGCTCAGCCTCCCTAGCCCTAAAAGAAATGCAAATCCAAACAACATTAAGATACCACCTCACCCCAGTTAGAATGGCAAAAATCAAGAATTCTAATATCAACAGATCCTGGAGGGGATGTGTACAGAAGGGAACATTACTTCATTGTGGGTGGGAGTGTAAACTTGTTCAACCACTTTGAAAAGTAGTATGGAGGTTCCTCAAAAGACTCCACATAGAGCTCCCCTATGGCCCAGCAATCCCACTTTGGGGCATTTATCCAAATGTTTACAAACAAGACCACACTAAAGCGACCAACACAACTATGTTTATTGCAGCATTATTTACCACAGCTAAGATCTGGAACCAACCTAGATTCCCCTCAGTAGATGAATGGATCAAGAAAATGTGGTATATATACACAATGTAATTCTGTGCCTCTATCAGAAAGAATGACATTGCCCCATTTGTTAGGAAATGGAAAGGCTTGGAAAAATTATATTAAGGGAATTAAGCCAAGCCCAAAGAAACATAGGTCCCATGGTTTCCCTTATTTGCAGTATCTAGTATATGTCTGAGTCAAGCAGAAAAGGTCAGATAAGGTTATGTTAGGAAAATGAACCCTAAGATATGTATTCAAATTTTTTTTCTGTCATGCCTTTGGTTCTAACACATTTATAAGATTATTTCTTTGTTGCTTTGTATGTCTCTCCCCTACAGTATAACCCCTGCTTTCACTGTATTGGATGTCGGTATAATTTGTGGAGGGGAAGGGGAAAAACAAGTCGTTTCAATAAGGATACAGGTGGATCCGTTGCAACAATGAGATGTACAAATTGTCATGTCAAAAACGAACTTTACAACTTTGGGGGGGGATATTGGGGGGGTGGGGTGAGGCTGGGAAGGGATTGGAAGGGGAAACAAAGGAGGAGGCTACAATGCTTGATAAGAAATATACTCATTATCTTTCCCATGTAATTGTAACTCCTCTGTACAGTATTTTCACAATAAAAAATATAAATTTAAAAAACAAAAACAAGACAGAAGACCAAATTCCAGAAATGTGTATTTTCTTAGAGGTCATCTTAATCAATTATCAATAGAAATCTTTGAATTCTTAAATATTTGACCACATGTGGGAGATGGTTGAAGAGAAAGAAAATGTCACCACTCTGTTAGGAGTTCCAATATCACAATATGAATTAATCAAGCACAAATTTGTAAGAAAAAGGGAAAACAATTATTCCAACTGAGGGATTCGTTTGTTTTGCTGTAACAGTTCTTGATTTAGGTGCTAGCAATTACCATTCAATTGATCCAGTCCCACAGCTGAGTTGATATTGACTGCAGTATTCCCACATGAAGGAAAAGAAGAAATTTACAAAAGTCTGATGAATTGAGTTGAAAGTGTTGTAATAGGGATATCTGAGATTTAGACACAGATGAAGAGGTGGATTTTCTTTTCTAAAAATCTCCCATTTTTAGTCTGGTGCCAGTGGCTCACAGCTGTAATCCTAGCTGCTGAGGAAGTTGAGATCTGAGGATGGTGGTTCGAAGCCAGCCTGGGCAGGAACATCCCTGAGACTCTTATCTCTTTTAACCACCAGAAAACCAGAAGTGGCACTGTTGCTCAAGAGGTAGAGCACTCAACTTGAGTTGAATAGCTGAGGGACAGTGCCCAAGCCCAGGTTTCAAGCCACTCGACCACAACTACAAAAATCCCCCTTTCTTGGACTGCCTACATTTTATCCTAACATTCAACAAATAAGCCATTTTATCACCCACTACCTTTAATCCTAACCTAGATACTGAAAATAAAATGATTTGGTATCTTTTGTCAAAAGATTCATATTTGAGGAAACAAATACCGTTAATAGTAACTTTTTTTCCAGTCCTTGAACTCTGGGCCTGGGCCCTGAACATGGGTATGCTGGTAGCTTTCATGCGAGCTTGTTGTTATTTTTTGGATTACTGCCGTTGAGGGAATTACTGGATCTTAAGGGAGATCTACATTTAGTCTTTTCGGAAAATTCCATACTGCATTCCAGAGTGGTTGAACAAGTTTAATTGCCACCAACAGTGTAATAGAGTTCCCAATTGGCTACATACATGCCAGCATTTGCTATTGTTTGTTTTCTTGATAATGGCCATTCTAACTGGGATGAGGTAGAATCTGTCTTGTTTACTTGTAGAATTGTGGGCACCTTCTAGCTATCATAAATGAATGAATCCATGAAACCTATATTGTTCTGAGCCTGCATTCCTTTCTCTTTTCTTTTAGTATAATTTTTTCAAGCCTTTCAGTTTCCTTAATACTGGTGAAAAGTCATCCTTTCTCATGGGGGAGTGGAATTCCAGTGTGTGTGTGTGTGTGTGTGTGTGTGTGTGTGTGTGTGTGTGATGACTATAGGCCCATGAGTTTATTTGTAAGCCTTCTGTTTTATGTGTAATTTTGTAATTCCATATTAAATTTTGGTTACTTTCTCTAATGCATTGAAATATATTGTTGGGATTTTCATGTGTATTGCATTGGCAATTATTTGGGGACAATATTGCATTTTTCTCCATGTTAACTCTTCCAACCTGGAGCATTGAAAGACTTTCCATTTCCTTGAATCTCCTTCAATTTCCCTTTTTATATTTTTAAAATTTTCACAGTAGAGGCCCTTCACATTTTTAGGTAAATTAATTAATTCCTTGTTTTGTTGTTATTGTTGTTGTTTTGTTTAGATTTGATTTTATTTTGAGACTAATACATATGAGGTTGTTTTTTTGGATTTCAGCCTGGATCTTCCCATTGTTGGTAACACAGAAATAATACTGATTCTTGTGGTTTTTATACCCTGTTACATTACTGAAAGTTAGCATCACCTTTACTAACTTGAGGGAGGAAGCTATAGGGTCCTTTAAATACAGGATCATTACATATGAGAAAAGGGATAGTTTTACTTCCCCTATTTGGATCTCCTTTATGTTTTTCTCTTGCCTATTGTTCTTGCTAGAAAGTCCACAACCATTTTAAAGAGTAGTAGAGAGAGTGGACATCCTTGTCTCATTCCTGATTTTAATGTCTTCATGCTTCCACCATTTGGTAAATGCTAATTATCTCTGTCACATTCATACTGAGGAATGTTCCATGTATTCCTAGTTTCTCAGACCTTTTAATCATAAAGGGCTATTGGAGGTTCTTAAAAGCTATTTCTACATCCATATAGACGATTATGTATTTCTTGTCCTTGCTTCTGCTGATGGTTTGTATTATGTTTATTGACAAGTATATTGAATCCAATTTTATCCTAGGATGAATCCTATTTGATCATACCATATGATTTTTTTTGTTAATTGCTGAAATTGTTAGGTGAGAATTTTATTAAAAAGCATCAATGCTTACCAAAGAGTTGGGTTAATAGTTCTCTTTCTTTGGTGAGTCCCTATGTGATTTGGGGAAGAGTCTAATTCTAGCTTCAAAGAATGTGTTTGATAATTCCATTTTCCGTTCTATTCCATTTTCCGTTCTATTCCATTGAAGAGATAGGTCTGAGTATTGTAAGTTCTTTTCAGGCCTTAATTTCATGGTAAATTAATTCAGTCCTAGATTTTTCTGGAATGGATAGTGGTTTATTGCATTTCATTTTCATTACTTCTTAGGTGTAAATACTTGGTTCAGATTGTGTATAGGAAAGCATCAGTTTCTCCAGGATTCTCCAGGCGATTGGCATAAGGTTTTCAAAGTACTCTCTTATAACATTCTCAATTTTGCTTATATCTGTTGTGTTGTCTTATTTTTACCTCTAATTTTCTCTCTTTGGGTGAGTTCTCTTATTGTTTTTGGTGGGATTTTATATTATGAAGGTGATATGTAGAGAGATGGGTTACATTTACATAAATAATGAGTATATTTTTAACAGTGCTATCCCTCCCTCAATTTTTCCTGCTTCCCCCAACCCTGACATCTCCCTCCCCCAAAGTAGTGAAGTTCATTTCTAACATAGTGTCTACTGTATATCACTGGTGCTTTGGTTGATCTTTGTCCCACCATTTCTGTGATTTCCCTTCCCTTCCCCAAATCAGATTAACATGTATAAGACAAAGGGTTGAGAAAACAAAAACAGTTACTACAGAGAGTAAACCAAAGGGTGAAAACTAAATAGAAATAAGTAAAAAGAGTTAACTATACAATCATCTTCTATCCATTTTTTGGAGCTCCTTTCGATAAGCATCATTTTTATATGGTGATATTCGTATTGCTATTGAGCTATTGTAAATAGCCTAGACATATTCTAGTTTTTCCAAATGAGTGAAAACCTGTAGCCTATGATTCTTTGGGTCTGGCTTGTTTGACTTATTATGTTTTCCAAGTAGTTCCATTTCCTTACAAATGGGGCAATGTCATTCATTCTGATGAATAGTGTTTTGTTGTGAATATATATGACATTTTCTTGATCCATCATTGCTGGGTCATGGGGAGCTCTATTGAGGAACCTCTATATTTCTTTACAGAATATTTGAACAAATTTACATTTCCATCAGTAGTGTAATAATGTTCCTTTTTGGCCACATCCCCACAAGCCCAGTATGTTATTATTAGTTTTCTTCATAATGGTAATTCTAACTGGGGTGAAGTGAATTCTCAATGTTTCTTTGATTTTAATTTCTTTTATGGCTAGATGTTGCATATTTCTTCATGTGTCTATTGGCCATACATATTTCTTCTTCAGAGAAGTCTCTCTTTAAATCTTTAGCCCACTTATTAAGAGGGTTGTTGGTTGTTTGAGAATTTGTTTTTTTGGGGGGGTTAACTTTTGGGGCTCTAAATATATTTGAGATATGAGGGCATTGTGTGTTGTAGAGAAAGTAAAGATCTCACAATCTGCTGGCTTTTTATCTATATACCTATATAAGTTCTCTTCTTAGTCAGATTTGGTAAAGGTCTCTCAAGTCTGTTAATTTATTTAAAAAACCAACCCTGATTTTTTTATTCTTTCCATGATTTATTTTGTCTTTATTTAGTTATTTCTGATTTTTTTATTTGTTTCTGTGTACTGCTTTGTGTCTGAGTTTGTTCCTGTTTTCAAGGAGCTTGAGGTGCATAATTAAAATATTCAATTGAAATTTCCCCAGTTGCTTGATGGACATCCTCAGAGCTATGCATTTTCCTTGAAATACTGCAAATACCAGAGGAGCTGGTAATTTGTGTGTTCATTTTTGTTCAATTCCAGAAACTTTCAGATTTCTTTTTTTTTTGGGGGGGGTCCGGTTGTGGGGCCTGAACTCTGAGCCTGGGTGCTGTCCCTCAGCTCTTCAGCTCAAGGCTAGCACTCTACCACTTGAGCCACAGTGCCACTCCCAGCTTTTTTTCTTTGTGCTTATGTGGTGCTGAGGAATCGAACTCAGGGCCTCATGCATGCAAGGCAAGCACTCTAACACTAAGCCACCTTCTCAGCCCCTCAGATATCTTTTCTAATACCTTCAGTGTCCCATTGTTCATTCAGCAACATGTTGTTCAGTCTTCCTGGGTTTGACAATTTTTTATTTGCTTTAGCCATTTAATTCTAAGTTTGTTCTCTTATGATCTGACAAGATATGGGAATTCAATTAATTTTTCTTTGGACAGAATATCCATGTGACATAGGATATGTTCTATTTTGGAAAATCTTCCATGAGCTGCTGTGAAGAATGTATATACTGACGCTGAATGTATATTCTATACATGTCTGTTAGGACTAGGTGGTCAATGTAGTTATTTAGGTCTGCAGTTTCTTGGTTGAGTTTTTCCTTGGATGACAATGATTTGTTGAGATGTGTTTTTAGGTTAAGTAATATTTGGTTGATGAAGTGGTATGCTCCAGGATTCAGGGTTTTGATATTTAGACTCTACGTATCCTACTAATGTAGAGCTGCCATTATCAGTATGTAATGTCTCTTCTAACTAATTTTAATTTGAATTCTATTTTATCTTATGTTAGTAATTCTACTTCAGCCTATTTAGGGTATCCTCTGCTAGAATTCTGTAATATGTTTCCTATCCATTTTGTTTCCTGCTCTTCTCCTTGATACCTATCTCCCCCATGTTTTATCTTCTAACTGAATCTTGAAGTTCCTGCAAGATCGTTTCTTATTTCTTTGATTGGTTCTAAATGATTATCTCTTCTTTCCTGTTAGACCTATTCAGTCTTTGATGCTTGAGATTATCTTCTATGTAATCTATTCTCTGTGGAGAGATTCTTCATAGTTTTTTATTTATCTGTCTTCAAAACGGTCACTTTATATGGCTTTTATCTTTATTAAGGTTTTGTTTTTGGGCTTGTGTGGACTTTCTTTACATCTTTTCTTTGAATAGGGGGTTGGGAGTTGGTCTTTTAACTGTGTCTTCTCTCATAAGTTTTAACTAGACATCTATTTTTTCCTAGGACTCCCTTGCCTTCTCAGAATTTACTTATCTTTCTCTTTGTAGTCTCCCTGAATTATTTTGCTAATATTTGGTTGGTCGCATCTTGTTCACAAATTTCCTTGTAGAGGTTTTGTATCTTTTCGGTAATCACATTTTTCAGCACTATTTGTAATGTATTTTGAAAACTACCTTCTATGTCCTTGATTGCCTGTTGTAGTGCCTGCTTATTTACTGTGTGAATTACACTACCTTGACATCACTTTTTTTTGTATTTTTCTGATTGGTTCTGTACATTTGAAGGATGTCGTGGCTTTCATTTAGAGCATCTATGATCTTAATATTTGACTCTCTATGTTCTTGGTTGATTTGCCAGGTGTTGGTATAGACTTCTCTTATGATTTTCTGGAATTAAGTTTTTGTCTAGCCCATTAAGTGTAGGAGGAGAGATCAGTTGTGGTGAGATGTTGTCATGTTAATACTTGTGGTTCCAATGACAGTTTGAGCTGTCCAGTGGTAAGGTGAAGTGTGTTTGTGTTTGGATGTGGCTGTCTCTGTCCCTGATTTTTTTCTCATGTGGCCCTTTTATTTCCACCTGCAGCTCTGCTTTTGAACATGTTCCCCCACCACAGTCACAGCAGTCACCTGACTAGCTGGGTAACTTTTCATAGATATGTGTTTTTTTGTGATGATAATATAAAATCTTTTTTTATGTATTGTGGATCTATATATAATTATAGCTGACTTGCTTTGACCTTCTAGAAGTGGAGTACCTGCTAGGACTCTAAATCTCTGTTTCATTAGATAGAGCTAGGGTAATTTTCTGTTGTTTCTCTGCCATTATTTTTCCACTTCCTCAGGTTCAGTTTTTATTGTGGAGTTTTTCACCTAATTTTGGGTATGCGATGGTTGTACCAGGTTATTTTCTTTTTTTCTGTTTGTGTTACTTTGAAATAGTGATTTCAGCCTTGTATGAAGAGACAGCAATAATATGAATTGTAAGTTATTACATCGAATGAAAGGGAGCAGACATTTTAACCTATTTGCTATAAATGCATTAATATTAAGCAAAGCTAATAAAAATGATTACATCTTTACTCTTCAGAGGATGAGTATAGTACTCTTGGATATCTTGTAGGAAAAGAAATTGGCCTCATTACAACTGATGCCTTACATTGAAATTACAGGCTAAACCTTCTTTCTTTTCATTTCTTTCATAATAGTATTACAATATCATAATACCTGAATGTTGATTTGTTTTCATCTGCTATTTTCAATTCCATTCTTCATCCATTAGGAATCCAGGTCTTTGAATGACCAGTTCTTTAAAATACCTATATTGCTTATATTATTTTTTGAATCTCAGTAAAATAAATATGAATTTATGTCTGAGTCTCATCGTTACCTACATTCATGTGAAATGTATGCAGTCTCAAGCAAGGAAACTGACTATTTTACTCTTTTCTGTTATTTAATCTAATCAATAAATCTTTTCTCTTCAGCAATATGTTCTCACCTTTTAGTGTTGATTTTTTCTTTTTTCTTTTTTTTCTGTTTGTTCTTACCTTTTATATTGCTCCAGTGAACATGATGTATTTCCAGTACTTTTATAGACATACATTTAAAGTTTTGAACATGGAGACAAGCCCCCTCCATTATTTCTTTAAAGTAAACCCTTTGAGACTCTTTTAGATATAAAAATTAAAAAGTTCAATGCTCAGGTTTATACATGAATACTCTAATGGTTCAGTCAATTAGACACAACAACTACAATACCACAATAATTCTTAAAGGCACCAAAATATTATTGTTAATGAATTAGAAAATGACTAGTCAAAACAAAGTTTATATTATATTTGAAAGCTAAAAAATGAAAATTACACTCAGATTTACTGTCAATATCCTATTTCCAAGAACACATTTTTCAGCAATCCGGGAAACAAAAAAATAAGGGTTTGTCACAGAATGAAAGATGTAAAAACAGACTGTATTTGCTTAAGATGATAAGTATATGCAAATCATTTTATTTTTTTCAAAGATACTATAAAATTTCATAAGAGGATTTGTGATCAGAAGTGATAGGTAAGCAAAGTAACTGGAAATCTGTATATGGAAATTTTGCTTTCAATAGAGGAAGACAAGTTTCACCAAATGAACCTATCGAAGATGATTTTGTATCTGCAACACACATCCAGTATTTTACACTGTAGACATATTCTGATTCTCTTCCCTCAGTTCCTGTTCAATATTCTTCTACTTTCATGTTGGAGATTCATTGTTCCAAGTTCTCTTTGTCAAAAATATTTTTATATATCCTTTAAATGTAAAGGAGTGTTTGGCTTGGGACCCTATTTACGCTTGGTATTTGTTTACCTTTAATGTTTGCCATTTATCATCCCAGGCTCTCCTTTTGACCATATCAGCTAAGAAATCTGTAATTATTCTGACTATGTATCTTTTTTATATAATCAGTCTTTTCCGATGAGAGCTTTAAGCATCCTTTCCTTGATCTCTAATGATCCTCTAATGGATTATAATGTGGTGGTGGGTTGTTCTGTTCTGGTATTCTCCGTTTGGTGTTCTAAAGGCTTCTCTTCTCTGAATGAGCTTATCTCTTTGGATGTTTGACATTTTCTCTGCTAGAATTCTGTAATATGTTTCCCATCCACTTTGTTTCCTGCTCTTCTCCTTCTTGATACCTGTTTCCCCAAGTTTGATCTTCTAACTGTCTTGAACTTCCAGCAAGATCGTTTCTTATTTCTTGGTTTGGTTCTAAATGATTATCTCCTCTTTCCTATCAGACCTATTCTGTCTCTGAGACCTGAGATTATCTTCTATGTCATCTATTCGCTGTGGAGACCTGAGATTATCTTCTATGTCATCTATTCGCTGTGGAGACTTTCTACTTTCGTTTTGATTTCCCTGTTTTCTCATTGCTCATATTTTAGGGCTTCTCTCTTTATTAAAACTTTGTTTTATGTTTTGTGTGGACTTTCTTTACATCTTTTCTTTGGGTAAGAGTGTTAGGGGATTTTTTTTAGCTGTGTCTTCTTTCATATCTTTTAACTAGGCATCGTTTTTTCCCTTATACTCCTTTGACTTCTCAGAAATTATTTATCTTTCTGTTTGTAGACTCCATGAATTATTTTGCTAATCTTTGGTTGGTCTCATCTTGTTCACAAATTTCCTTGTAGATGTTTTGTATCTTTTCGTAAATCACATTTTTTAGCAGTATTTGAAATATAATTTGGAAAGTATCTTCTAGGTCCTTGATTGCCTGTTGTAAGGCCTGTTTATTTAGTGTGTGAATTATATTATCTTGACATCCATTTTTTAAATTTCTGATTGGTTCTGTCCACTTGAAGGATGTCTTGGCTTTCATTTGGGAGATCTATGATCTTAAAAGGTGACTATCTATGTTCTTGTTGATTTGCCAGGTTTTGGTTTGGTCTTCTATTTTCCTTTGTTTTTCTGGAATTAGGTTTTTATAGACAGCAGTTGTGGTGAGATGTTGTCATGTTAATAAATACTTGTGGTTCTTGCTGGGAAGGTGGTTCAGTGGTAGAGCACTTGCCCTGCATGCCTGAGGCCCTGGGTTTGATTCCTCAGCACCACATAAACAAAAAGAAAAAAGCCGGAAGTGGTAGAGCGCTAGCCTTGAGCTGAAGAGCTGAGGGACAGCACCCAGGCCCAGAGTTCATGCCCCTCGACGTGACCAAAAAAAAAAAATAAATGTGGTTCCAATGACAGTTTGAACTGTCCAGTGGTAAGGTGAATTATGTCTGTGTTTGGATGTGGCTGTCACTGTTCCTGCTTTTTTCCCATGTGGCCCTTTTATTTCCACACTGCATCTCTGCTTTTGAACATGTTGCCTAACACAGTCACAGTAGTCACATGAATGGCTGGGTAATTTTCATAAATAGCTGTTTTCTTGTGAAGACAGTATAAAAAACTTCTTTTGAATTGCATATCTATATATAATTATAGCTGGCTTGGCTTGATTTGATCCACTAGAAGTAGACTTTGTATAGGACTCTAAATCTCTGTTTCATTAGATAGAGCTAGGGTAATTTTCTGTTGTTATTCTGCCATTGTTTTTCCACTTCCTCAGGTTCAGTTTTTATTGTGGAGTTTTTCACCTAATTTAGGGTATGTGATGGTTGTACCAGGTTATTTTCTTTTTTCTGCTTGTGTTACTATAAAATAGTGATTTCAGGCTTGTATGAAGAGACAGTAATAATATGAAATGTATGTTATTACATCAAATGAAACGGAGCAGACATTTTAACCTATTTGCTACAATTAAATTAATATTAAGCAAAGCTAATGAAAATAATTACTTCTTTACTCTTCCGAGGATGAATATAGTACTCTTGGATATCTTGTAGGAAAAAGACTTTAAACTCATTACAACTGATGCCTTACATTGAAATTACAGGCTAAACTTTCTCCTTCAGCAGGCAAAAGCTTCATTTCTTTCATTTCTTTATTATAATATCATAATACCTGCATGTTGATTTGTTTTCCTCTGCTATTTTCAATTCTATTCTTCATCCATTAGGTATGTAGGGCTTTGAATCACCAATTTCTTAAAATACCTATGTAGCTTATATTGTGATTTAACTCTCAGTAATATAAATATGAATTTATCCCTGAGTCTCATCTTGAGCTATATTAATATGAAATTTATGCAGTCTCAAGCAAGAAATGTGACTATTTTACTCTTTTCTATTTTTTAATAAATAAATCTTTTCTCTTTTGGAATATGTTCGCATCTTTTATATTTCTCCAGTGAACATCATTACTTTTATAAAAATAAATATAAAGTTTAGACATGAAGACAACCCCCCTCCATTATCAGTTTAAAGTAAATCTTTGGGGACTCTTTTATATATAAAATTTTAAAAGTTCAATGCTCAGGTTTATACATGAAAAATCTAATGCTTCAGTCAATTAGGCAAAAGAACTACCATACCACATTAACTCTCAATTTACTTAAAGCCACCAAAATAGTGTGCATGAACATCACTCATTTTTCGAAAGTGACTGGTCAAAACATAATTTATATTATATTGGAAAGATAAAAAATCAAAATTACACCCAGATTTGCTGTCAGTAAAAAAAAAAGAAATGTATTAAATGTTAATTAAAGATGAACTTATTTCAGGTTCTAGGAAAAAAGGAAAAGCTGGGATAATAGAAGTACAATGTATTTCATAATATCAGAATAACTGTAATAATCCACTTATAGAAATGGTCTATCAAGATGGCTTTTCAAGGTTGACTGTGAAAAATGTTCATTTCCAAGTCACCACCATAAAGCAGATCACATCCCTGGGGGCAAACTTTTGGAAGGAAGGTTCCCCTTCCTTCCTTCTCTTTTGATAAATCAAACCATAATATTTCTACAGTTGTGACCAGCCAGGATCACATTTTCCCAAGAATATTCTGTAGTGTAAAGAGGACCAACTATCAAAACAAAGGTGAAAATTCTTTTCTACTACAGAATGACTTATCTGGCTTATATTTTTTGTTATTTTCATTACTTCAAACACATGGATTATTTATATTGGGATTAGACAAGTGTCAAAGTATTAATGGAATAAACGTTCAGTTTACTTTCATATATCCAATATAACACAATTAACCCCTTATGGAAAATTAACTCCAACTGTAGAAACAATGTCAGGAATATAAAATAAGCCTCAATACATATAATCTGGCACATATAAACCAGCATCTACTCAGAAATTCAGTCGCTCTATAAATATTTATTTGGTACAAAATAATAAATATTTAATTAATGAATATGACTTTTGTCATCTGAAATACTCCTCGTGACAATAATTGTGTATAATTGTATAGATGTCACCAACACAGGAATTTAACATGCATTTAGAAATCAATTTTCTGCAATTTAAGCTAGATGAGAGGAGTAATATCCTCTTGTATTGTGTGGTGTGAATTTTACAACAGTGCTGAACCTTTCCACCTAATACCAAGAGTCATGTGCAATAATTTATCTCATGTTAAGATGAGTGCTAAGTGTACAATACAATTAGAATTATTACATTAATTCACAGAAATGAAACAATAATTATATGTTATTTGTTTAGATTCTAATGCTATTCAATTTTACAATTCATGAAATATATTATTAAAATTAGTTTCACTTTCTTCTTTTCTATAGCTGGCTATTTAAACATTACATATTACATATTAAACATTCAATATTAAGAAATAAAAAATGAGTAACTTATTATTAAAATGATATATTATTAAATTGTGATTTAAATTATAGTGCTAACAAATTGTGTTGAAAACAACATTTAATAGAATTATGGGTATTATTTTTTAAACTCAGCAGCTTGTTATTTGTTTCCTAATTGTGTCATTTGTTATTACTGGCCCAAGTCATCTCTTCACCTCGGTTAGTTTTCTATTTCATCTCTATTGGTTTGCTGATTGTGCATTTTGTTTTCCCTTTTTTTTTTTTTTTAAATTTTATTTTATTTTATTTGAGAACATACTGTACAGAGGGGTTACAATTACATGGGCAGGATAATGCATACATTTCTTACCAAGCATGCAGCCTCCTCCTTTGTTTACCCTTCACCTCCCTTCCCAGCCTCACCCCTCCCTCCCACCGAATCATACCCCCCCACCCCCCCCACCGACATTGTAAAGCTGGTTTTGACATGACATTTTGTACTTCTCATTGTTGCAACAGGTCCACCTGAATCCTTAAACGACTTGTTTGTCCCCATCTCCTCCACATGTTATACTGACATCAAATATAGTGAAAGCGGGGGTTACACTGTGGAGGAGGGAGATACAAAGCAACAAAGAAATAATCTTATAAATGCGTTAGAAACACATGCATGAAAGAAACAAAAACATTAAAATACATATTTGAGGTTTCGTTTTCCTAACATCACATTATCTGACTTTTTCCGCTTGACTCATACCTATACTAGATATTGCAAATAAGGGAAACCATGGGACCTATGTTTCTTTGGGCCTGGCTTACTTCACTTAACATAATTTTTTCCAAGCCTTTCCATTTCCTAACAAATGGGGAAATGTCATTCTTTCTGATGGAGGCATAGAATTCCATTGTGTATATATACCACATCTTCTTGATCCATTCATCTACTGAGGGGCATCTGGGTTGGTTCCATGTCTTAGCTATGGTAAATAATGCTGCAATAAACATAGTTGTGCTGGTAGCTTTAGTGTGGCTTTGTTTGTGATCATTTGGGTAAATGCCCAAAAGTGGGATTGCTGGGTCATTGGGGAGCTCTATGTGGAGTCTTTTGAGGAACCTCCATACTGCTTTCCAAAGTGGTTGAACAAGTTTACATTCCCACCAACAATGAAGTAAGGTTCCTTTCTGTCCACATCCCCTCCAGCATCTGTTGTTGTTAGAGTTCTTGATTTTTGCCGTTCTAACTGGAGTGAGGTGATATCTCAATGTTGTTTTGATTTGCATTTCTTTTATGGCTAGGGATGTTGAACATTTCTTCATGTGTCTATTGGCCATCCTTTTTTCTTCTTCAGAGAAGCTTCTCTTTAATTCTTTCACCCACTTACTTATTGGGCAGTTGTTTCTTTGAGGATTTGTTGTTGGGTGGTTTAATTTTTTGAGTTCCAAGTATATTTTAGATATGAGACCCTTGTCCGTTGTATGGCTAGTAAAGATCTTCTCCCAGTCCGTGGGCTTTCTATTGATCTTGCTAGCTATGTCATTTGCCCTGCAGAAGCTCTGCAACCTTATACAATCCCATTTGTCCAGCCTTTCTTTGATTTGTTGTGTTTCCGGGTCTCTATTCAGAAAATTTCGGCCTGAGCCAAGGAGACCCAGGGTTTCTCCTATTCCATCCTGTAATGTTTTCAGAGTGTCTGCTTTGAGTTCAAGGTCTTTGATCCATTTGGAGTTGATTCTGGTGCAGGGTGATATATAAGGATCTAGCTTTAGTTTTCTACATGTAGTTAACCAGTTTTGCCAGCACCATTTACTGAAGAGGCTGTCTGTCTTCCATTCTATTGTTTTAGCTCCCTTATCGAAGATTAGATGGCTATAGGTCTGTAGGTTCATTTCTGGGTTTTCAATTCTATTCCATTGGTCCTGAGGTCTGTTCTTATGCCAATACCAAGCTGTTTTGATTACTATGGCTTTATAGTAGAGTTTGAAATTTGGTATTGATATTCCTCCATCAGTGTTCTTTCCGTTGAGGAGCGTTTTTGCTATTCGGGGTCTTTTATTGTTCCATATGAATTTTTGGATTGCCTCTTCTATTTCCTTGAAGAATGAGGGTGGAATTTTGATAGGTATTGCGTTGAATTTGTAGATAGCCTTGGGAAGTATTGCCATTTTCACGATGTTAATCTTTCCAATCCAGGAGCATGGGAGGTTTTGCCATTTTTTAAGTTCTGTGTTGATTTCCTTTTTCAAGATGTTAAAGTTTTCATCATAGAGGTCCTTCACTTCTTTAGTTAAGTTAATTCCTAGGTATTTTATTTTTTGTGGGGCTATTACAAATGGAGTTGCTTTCCTAATTTCAGCCACACTTTTCTCATTGTTGGCATACAGAAAAGCCATTGATTTTTGGGGGTTAATTTTATAACCTGCTACTTTGCCAAAGTTTTGAATCAGCAGAGTAATTTGGGAGTGGAGTCTATGGGATTCTTTAAATACAAGATCATGTCATCTGCAAAGAGGGAGAGTTTTATTTCTTCTTTCCCTATTTGGATCCCCTTTATGTCTGCATCTTTTCTTATTGCTGTAGCTAGGCATTCTAATACTAGATTGAAGAGAAGTGGAGAGAATGGGCATCCTTGTCTTGTTCCTGAGTTAAGAGGAAATGGCTTTAGTTTTTCACCATTGAGTATAATGCTGGCTGTAGGTTTGTCATATACAGCCTTTATTGTATTGAGGAATGTTCCATGGATTCCTAATTTTTCCAAAACCTTCATCATAAAGGGGTGTTGGATCTTGTCGAATGCTTTTTCTGCGTCTATTGAGATAACCATGTGGTTCTTATCCTTGCTCCTGTTGATGTGATGAATAATATTAATTGATTTGCGTATATTGAACCAGCTTTGCATCCCTGAAATGAATCCTGTTTGATCGTGGTGTATGATTTTTTGGATGAATTGTTGAAGTCGGTTGGCCAAAATTTTGTTGAGAAGTTTTGCATCAATGTTCATCAAAGAAATGGGTCTATAGTTCTCTTTCTTTGATGAGTCCCTGCCTGGTTTTGGGATGAGGGTTATGATGGCTTCATAGAATGTGTTCGGTTATGAGCTTTCTCTTTCAATTTCATTGAAGAGTTGGAGGAGAATTGGTGTGAGCTCTGCTTTGAAGGCCTTGTAAAATTCCGCTGTGAAACCATCTGGTCCTGGACTTTTCTTAGCTGGGAGGTCTCTTATTGCTGTTTCTATTTCAATGCTTGATATGGGCCTGTTAATATAGTTTGCCTCATCTTGGTTTAGTTTTGGCATGTCAATATTTGCTAGGAAGAGGTCCATTTCTGTCAAGTTCTCAAACTTATTAGCATAAAGTTTTGAGAAGTATTCCCTTATAATGTTCTGAATCTTGCTTGTTTCCGTGGTGATGTTTCCATTCTCATCTCTGAGTTTATTAATTTGGGTGTGTTCTCTTCTTTTTCTGATAAGATTTGCTAAGGGTCTGTCAATTTTGTTAAGTTTTTCGAAGAGCCAACTCTTTGTTTTGTTGATTCTTTCTATAGTTTTTTTGGATTCTAATTCATTTAATTCTGATTTAATTTTGATTATTTCTTTCAGTCTACTGGATTGGGGTTTATCTTGCTGCTCTTTTTCAAGGAGGTTTAGATGTGTCATTAAATTGCTAGTTTCAGATTTCTCCAATTTGTTGATGTAGGAGCTCAGAGCTATAAACTTGCCTCTGAGTACTGCCTTTGCTGTTTCCCAGAGGAGCTGGTAATTTGTGTGTTCATTTTTGTTGAATAGCATGAACATTTGAATTTCCTTTCTAATCTCTTCCATGACCCACTCTTGATTCAGCAGTGTGATGTTCAGCCTCCATGTGATACTGGACTTTCTTTGGTGGCTTTTGGTGTTGAGTTCTAATTTTATTCCCTTGTGGTCTGAGAGAATGCAAGGTATAACTTCAATGTTTCTGAATTTAGACAAGTTTGCTTTGTGGCCTAAAATGTGGTCTATTTTAGAAAACGTTCCATGTGCTGCTGAGAAAAACGTGTATTCTGATGCTGCTGGGTGAAATGTTCGGTAGATGTCTGTTAAGTCTAGTTGATCTATGCAGCTGTTTAGATCTGCGGTTTCTCTGTTGAGTTTTTGCAGAGTTGATCTATCTAGTGGGGAGAGTGGTGTGTTAAAATCCCCAACAATTAATGTCTTTGGATCTATATGGGATTTGAGGGAAAGTAGTGTTTCTTTGATAAATTTGGGTGATCCATTGTTTGGCGAATAGATATTTAGAATTGTAATATCCTCCTGAAGGAGAGATCCTTTAATTAGTATGTAGCGACCTTCTTTATCTCTTTTCACAAATTTTAATTTGAAGTCTATTTTATCTGATATTAGGATTGCAACTCCCGCCTGTTTATGCGGTCCGTTTGCTTGGTAGATTTTGTTCCAGCCTTTAACATTGAAAATGTGTTTGTTTTTATGGGCAAGATGTGACTCCTGCAGGCAGCAGATAGAAGGGTCTTGTTTTTTAATCCAACTAGACAGTCTATGTCGCTTAATTGGAGAGTTCAGTCCGTTAACATTAAGAGATAGGACTGAGAGGTATTTGGGAGTTCCTGCCATGTTATCTACCTTCTTGGGGGCTGCGAAAACTGGGTTCTTCCTATGGTTCTTGGATTCTCAGTTTGGGTGCAGATTCTTGGCCTTTATTGCGGTCTTGTTGGTTTTCTATGTGTAGGACATCTTTAAGAATCTTTTGTAGGGCTGGTTTGGTGGAGATGTATTGTTTCAATTTTTCTTTGCTATGGAAGGTTTTTATCTGGCCTTCAGTTATGAAGGAGAGTTTAGCTGGGTACAGTATTCTTGGTTGATAGTTGTTTGTTTTTAGGGCATGGCATACATCATTCCAGGCTCTTCTTGCTTTGATTGTCTCTGCTGAGAAATCTGAGGTGATTCTAATTGGTTTCCCTTTATAAGTGATTACCCTTTTCTCTCTGACAGCTTTAAGGATCTTTTCCTTGTTCTGAGTTGATCCTGTGTGGATTATAATGTGACGGTGGGATGTCCTATTCTGGTCTGGTCTATTTGGGGTTCTAAAGGCTTCTTGTATCTGGACAGGCCTATTTTTTTGCATGTTTGGGAAGTTCTCTGCTAGGATCCTGTTAAACAGATTTCCTAGACCATTAACTTCTGTTTCTAGGTGCTCCTCTACACCCATTATCCTTAGATTAGGCCTTCTGATGGTGTCTTCCAGATGTTGGATAGATCTATCATATTTCTTGGACTTGTCTTGGATGGTTGTATGTTCTTTCTCTATAATATCTAGGCTGTCTTCAATCCCTGAGATTCGATCTTCTGCATGGTCTAACCTGCTGTCAAGACTCTCTACTTTGTTTTTCATCTCTTTTCCTTCTAGTTGGTCAGCTTTGATGGCTTCAAGTTCTTTGTTGAAGCTCTGTTTTAGGTCTTGTATGAATTTCTTTACTTCCTTAATTTGGTGTTCAGTGTTTGTCCTCAAATCACTTAGTTGATTGGTTATGGTTTCTTTGGGCTCCCATTCCTTCTGTTGGGTTCCATTCAGCATTCCCTTTGTGGTCTCCCTGACTTCCTTCAGCTCTTTGTTAATGGATTCCATGAATGCCTTTAGTGATCTTTGTGTGTTCTCTACCTGGTCTCTCAATTCCTGTATTACTCTTTGATTAGCTTCCTCCCGTTCGTGGGATTCCTGCAGATCTCTTTGAGTGTTCTCAGCCTGCTCACGCCATTCCTCTCTTTCTCTTTGAGCATTCTCAAGTTGTTCACGCAAATCCTGTATCAGTTTTTGAGTAGCTTCCTCACGCTTATGATATTCCTGTATAAACTTCTGGGATGCCTCCTCTCTCTCCCTATCACGCTCATACAGAGTCCTTTGTACGTTGTCAAACTTTTCATTTATCATGTTTGCCAGCAGTGTTTGTAGAGCTGTTTGGGAACTCTCCTCTGGATTATTCATTATCTGTTCTAACCCCTGATTATCAGGATTGGGAATTGAGATACCCGAATTTGCCATTTTTCTTGTGTTTTTCCGGCTTACTCTGCCCATTTGAGATGAAGATAGCACCAGTTTTGTGCTAGAACACTATCTTAAGGCAACCATCAACCAAAGTTTGCATTTGTACAGTCAATAGTCTACAGATACAATCTAGTTCAACAGATACATCTATTCGACATCAAACAACTATATGTTAAAGGGCTTCGAACCGCAGAGAAGAATTTGGAAAACCAGAAATTATTAGGGTTAGGGAGAGATGTGGGTAAAAAATAGGAATAGATTGATGTGGGGAGGCACAGGGAGAGTTAACTATGTCCTAATCACAATGCAGGAAATAGGTTGGGTAGGATGTAAGTAGAGAGAGAGAGAAAAAGAAGAAAGGGAAAGGGGAATGAAAAGAGACCAGAAAATAAAATAGACACATAAAAATTAATGTTATTTTAGAGATTAAAAGACCATCTATTTATAGAGGAATATGAATATGTTGAGAGAAAGGGAGGGACATAGAGGAGATGAGAAAAACTTTAAAAAAATGCTTAAAATATTATATAGGTATAAAGAGGTAGTACTGCTATTAATGAATTTAAGTCTCAGAGGTTTTGAATTGAGTAATAAGTTTGTGGATTAAGTGTGTACACAATGGGGGATAGGGTCTACTGGTTAACTTCGGGTTTATCTGAGGATGTGCAGGACAAGAGTTAAGTCACATAAAGATGAACAAAGAGGAAAAGATGGAAAGGATAGGAAAGTGAGAAGAAAAGATCAGAAGTTCAGTAGAGCTAGAAAAAAAAACAAAAAGATAATTAAGAATGAAAGAAAAAGAGAAAGAAGACAAGAAAAGAAAAGAAAACACACATTCACGTATTCCTACAATAAAAATTATAAGAGAAGAAAAAAAAAAAAGTTAATGGAAACCAATTATTTTTTCAGAAGAGGCAAAAATTAAAGATTAATAAAAGTTTTAGAAAAGCAAAAAAAAATTTATATATATATAAGGTAACAAAAAATGAAAAAAAAACAAAACAAGAAAAAGAAAAAAAAGAAAAGAAGAAGAATAAAAAAGTTCTTTGATATTTTTTTTTTTGGGGGGAGGGGTGGGAAGAGTCCTGTATCTCCCTTTTGTCTGTAATCAGAGTCTGGTTGGAGTCTCTGGTCAGCTTGAGGTCCTGTGGCTTGATTGGTTTCTTAAGTTTGTTGGAACAGGCAGAAAAATGCTCTGCTTTACCCAAGATTTTGAGATCCCCCTCCCAGGTTAGTTTACTGGGAGGGTGATCTGCTTTGAGAATCACAAAAGAGGGGGATGCAGTGATGAGGCTAGGTTCTGGGTAGAGTTGAGGCCTTTCAACGAACAGTAGCTTTTCCCTGGGGCTATTTTGTGAAAAAAAACTCACAGCACCCAGCCTGGAGCCATTCTCAGGGTTTCTGTTTTTCAATTGATTGTGGTGGCTGCTAGAGGGAGGGGCAGCCTCTGGCTCTGGTTACCAGGTGAGGAGAGCCACTCCAATGGCTGGCGCCTGAGCTGGGTGACTTTTCCCTGGATGGAACTGAGTCTGTGAGGTCACTTCGCCGTTAAGTTCTTGTGACCTGCTAAATGACTCGTTTTATTCCAAGGCCTGAGCTGGAGCTAGCCGCTCCTCCGAGCTTTGTCGGTATCCAAGATGGAGATCACCGGTGCTGGGGGGGGAGGGGTGGCCTTCCCTCCTCTGCTCTCAGAGAAGGAGTGAGGAAGTGGGGCTTCTACTCACGCGGAGTCTTGGATCCCGGGTCATCTCTGGTCTGCAAAGTGCGGGATGAAGTTGTCCGCTCCTTGTTGGTTCTTGCTGGTGTTGAGTAGAATCCGCTCATCCACTGCGCTGGCTCCTTCGTCCCGGACTGCATCTCAGGTATGCCTCCGCGGCGGTGGTCGCCGCTGCGACCCTGCCGCCGCAGCGGCAGCTGCTCAGATGTGTCTGCTTGGCTTCCCCTCTCTTGACTAACTCTCTGTCCTGTGATGGCACACTTGGTGTGATTCTCTGGCTTGGGACTGTTCACTGGAACTCTGAAACTGTTTTCTATGCAAGAGCTTGTTCAGATTCCAGCTTCTCCTCCGCCATCTTCCTGTTTTCCCTTTTTAATGGCTGACATGAGGCTGAAAATCTGTATGCTAGGTTATTACTTCTTATGTAAAAGTAAAATTACTGATCTCCACAGCTGTTGCCCCCACTCATATCTCCTGTATTGCTGCTCACATATATTTTATTTTATTTTTTATTTAAATTGTATTGTCAAGATAAAGTACGGGGTGGGGAGGTTAGTTACATAAGTAAGGTAATGAATTCATTTCTTTTATAACTTGTTACCTCTTCTCCAATTTTTCTCCCTCCATCCCAATGCCCCCCCGCAAGATTATTTCCAACATTTTGTTTTGTGAGTATCACAGTTGTTTAGGTTACCCATTTGTCCTTTGTCTCACCATTTTGTTTTTTCTATTTCCTTTCCCAAGTTCAGATAAACATAATTACAATACACAGGGCATCAAAATACAATACAGTGACTTCAGGCCATAAACCATAGGTGGGGAAAACACAAATAAAACAAAAATAAAAACAAATCCCACAGTACATTAAGAACAACAACAAAGAACATGTATTGGAGTTTATTTCACTTGGAATCACCTTATAGTGTCATATGTACATAGCTTTGAGCTAATCTGCTCATCTACTATGGCTATCCTTGATGTACACAATAATGCTCCCCTATTACCCAGTAATCTCACTTCTGGGCATTTAACAACGTGACCACAAACAAGGCTACACTAAAGCTACCAGCACAATTATGTTTATTACAGTAGTATTTACCCTAGCTAAGATATAGAATCAACTCAGATGCCCCTCAGTAGCTGAATGGATCAAGAAAATGACACACACACACACACACACATAACAGAGAGATATACATACATGCACTACTATGCTTCCAGGGCTGGGGAAGTGGCTCAGTGGTAGAGCACTTGCCTTGCATTCCTGTGTCCCTGGATACGATTCCTCTGCACCACATAAGCAAAAAGAAAAAAAGCCGGAAGTGGCGCTGTGACTCAAGTGGTAGAGTGCTAACCTTGAGCTGAAGAGCTGAGGGAAAGCGCCCAGGCCCAGAATTCAGGCCCCACGACTGGACACACACACACACACACACACTCACACACACACATACACACACAAAATCCTATGTTTCCATCAGAAAGAAAGCTACCATCTCATTTTTGAGGAAATGGAAGATCTTGGAAATAAATCATATTAAGTGAAGTAAGCCAGACTTAAAGAAACATAGGTCCCATGGTTTCTTTTATTTGTAATAATTAGTTTACATCAAGGATAATCTCATGTAGCTTAATTTGACAGACAGCCCGACAGACAGACAGAAAGACAGACAGACAGACAGACAGAAAGACAGACAGACAGAAAGACAGAAAGACAGAGAAAGAGTATGAGTTCCAGGGATACCTACCCCCGTCTCTGCAGTGCCTCATCCTCCTAGTGGTGTGTCCATCCAGGATCCCCACCCCAAAGAAGATGGGTAGGGGAGGGTACATGAGGTCACATCGAGTGGGATGATCTGAATTCTATCCTGCAACTGAAGCCTGGAGAGATAATGGAGAGGAGAGGTTTAGAGGAACATCAAGGGAAGCCCCTTACCTTTGGCTACAAGTACTAGAGAGAAGACTGAATCCATCCTTTCTGGTAGTAAGATAACAAGTGCCCAATATTCATTTATTATTTTTTGTGAGGCCTAGGGCTTGGATTCAGGGCCTTGGTGTCATTCCTGAGCTTCTTTTTAGACTGAGGCTATATGACTTAAGCCACACCACCACATCTGGCTTTTTTTCTGGAGGGGGGGAGTTGGCTTATGGGAGATAAGTCTCTCACAGACTCTCCTGCCTGGGCTGGCTTTGAGTCACGACCATCAAACCTAAGCCTCCCAAATATCCAGAATGACTGGTAGGATCCACCGGCACCTGACTGCCACCATCCATTTATAATCCCCTAAGGCCAGTGCCGGGCCACCTGTACTGCACCCCCATGGTTGTGAGTGGGAAGCAGACATGGGTGGGTTTAATACTTGAACAGCCTACCTACCTTTGAACATTGTTCCGGGTCAGTTTGATAGAGGCTTTCTCCTTATTCACAGCAATCACTTGGCTCTGTCACAATAACAAATGTCCTCTAAGAGGTGTCAGGTCTGGGGTCTTTTCTCTGCACACCAGCCCCCCCCCCCAAAAAAAGACACATCCCAGCCAACAAAGTAGAGAAAGAGTGAATTCATTTTTTTTAATAGCCAAGGTCTGGCCAGATAAGGGGTGGTGAGAATCAGAGGCCTGGGATTGTGCTGGGTGGTGGGAAACCCAAAGCCTCCTTATCCATTTTCCTTTCACTATCTTAACAAAGGGTAGTGGGGAAGGACTCATGGGATGGATGGAAAATTAATAACCATCATGAGGTAAGCCCTGGCACAGAGGGGCTTACCTCAGGGAGCTAGTTCAATCAAGTTAGGACATTCAAGTACAATCTCATATGGGATCCCCTGAACTGATTTGCATTTCTTTTATGACAGTGATACTGAGCATCTCCCTTCTCTTTCTGAGAGGCCACACTATTACAGGTTTGTAGTGTCTCAACAGAGGCATAGAAACTTGTAATATTGTGTTCTTTGTAGTAAATTCACTTCACTTGGTGCTTCCAATGACTCCTATAATTTATAGTAAAGGTTTATACTATTTCCCTTACTGATTAAAAAAAAAAAACACTGATTTTCTAAAAGCAAATGAAAAATCCCTTTGTCAGGGGTCCCTGTGAATACTAAGGAAAATTTTTTACTGGGAAATTTTATTTGGTTTCTTGTTCTTTACATCACTTAAACAAATGTTGAATTTGGGGTTTCCCCACCAAATCTTCAACAAACCAGAGACTATGTAGCTTCATTGGATTTTGCTTCAAAAGTTACAAAATATTTTGACATATTTTTGATTTGGTGTTTTGGGCGTTTTTGGCTTTTTGGAATGCTAGTGGGCCAGTACTCAGGCTTGAACTGAGGTCCTAGAGCTCTCGCTTAGATTATTTTACTCAATGCTGTCACTGTGCAACTCAAACCACATCTCCACCTCTGGCCTTTTGCTACTTAATTGAAGATAAGATTCATGAGGATTTATTAGCTTTGGTTGGCATCAAACTGTGTTCCTCAGATCCCACCCTCCTGAGCAGCTAAGATTATAAGAATGACCCATAACCTGGATATATTGTGCTCCCTATGAAACCTAAACAAGGGCACATAATTCTGAAGCATGTGTGTATGTTTATGTTTTTCTAAAATAGTTAGAAAAATATAGCCCTTTCTGTGTGGGTGAATGTGCTGAGGGAAATGAGGATGAATCTTCTGATTTTGAGGAAAGATTTCACCTAGGGCTTTTCACAGACTGAGCTACGCTGTACAGCATTCTTGAGACCAAAGATGAGGTAAATGATGTCATCATCCCATTCATCTACACCCCTTGCTAACATATGCATACACTGTGGAGTTGTCATGAGTATTTTGTGTATGAGAGCCAGTACTGAGGCTTGAATTCAGGACCTAGATACTGTCCCTTAGCTTTTGTATGCGATGCTAGCACACTACCATTTGAAACACAGCTCAGCTTTCTTCTTTTACTGTTTAATTGGAAGTAAGATCGTAATCTGCTATCCACTGAAGTGCCAAGCCTCAATCCCCTGGTGAAAATCACAACTGGTGTGCAAAGAAGAAAGTTGACTTTGATTCAGAAACCTCAAAGATACCAAGTTTTAAAGGACAAAACTTCTCTTTGTGCCAACGTCCAATTACTTTTTAACTTGTGTATCTTCCTCCCAGTTATACTAGAAGGATCACTACCAATGGGGGGAGAGAAGGAAGTTAACTCTATACTTCTCTTTTTCTGAACTAACAGGACACACATGGGACTGGCTAAGTCCCACTTGGTAATGTAAACATGACAGACAAAATTGGAGATATATCTATACAATTTCATGGAAATTTTGTGAGGATGCTTATATGCATCTGTCCAAATAAATGCACAATGACTCATGCCACTAATCCTACTAATCAGGAGGGTGAGATCTGAAGATCACAGTTTGAACCTAGTCTACTTTGTAAAATTCTAAAGACACTTATCTTCAATTAACCAGCCAAAGGCCAGAATTGAACCTGGGGCTCAATTGGTAAAGTGCTAGAAATGGGACAGCACTCAGGCCCCAAATTCAAGTTCAAGTTGCGTCCTTTCTTCTGTCTATATTCCTTTAAAGACCTGCAAGACAGTGATTTTCTAGGTGAGGGTTGATGTTGGCTCATTCCTTTAATCCTAGTCTCTCATCAAGCAAATTGCTAAGGCTCCACTAGCTTATGAGGCAAATTAAATGTTCTGGCAGCCCAGTCCTAAGGAATTAGCTGGGGAGTGCACTTCTTTTTCTCAAGCCAAGCTCCTTTGATAAGACCCCAGTGAAACAGTCTCAGAGACGTACCAAGTATTCCAATATTATGCCAGGGGGTCTCAGCCCTGGGTTTGAAGGAGGAACACTCACTTTTTTTTTGTCACTCATGGGGCTTGAACTCTGGGCTTGGTTGCTATCCCTCAGCCCTTCAGCTCAAGGAAAGAACTCTACCACTTGAGCCATAGTACCACTTCCAGTTTTCTAGTGGTTTATTGGAGATAAGTGTCTCATGGACTTTCCTGCCGGGGCTGGATTTAAACTGTGGTCCTCAGATCTCTGCCTCCTGAGCAGCTAGGATGACATGTATGATTCACTGGCACCTGGCTTAGGAACACTCACTTTTTAAACAGAATATCCAGCAACTGCTCCATTGTACCCCACTGTCTATAGTGGTGGAGTAAGTTTCCAACATGGAAGGGATCACTTTTCTGGTAGGCAGGGACCAGGTCCATTATCAGAATTTGCAGCAAACATGAGTCTAGGTTCCATATATTATAAGGCATATTCAGGGTTTGGTCTGACTCATTTTGACACTGAGGTGGTAAAAAGGAATGGATCTTTGAAACATGGAAATGGGAGTACACCTCAAATTGAGTAATTGTAATAGAGTGGATTGAAAACTACACAGTAAATATTTTCTCAGTCTACACATACAAACACACACAAGAAGAAGGTTTTAGTGTGGACTAGGATGAGATTAAAGAAGTTTCCTGTCATAATTGTACCTGGCCTGAGTTGCCTTGTGATTCCCTTGGTTTCTTCTTATAAAAAAGCTTGAAACATTGTATTCGTGGTTTGGCACTGATCCAATGTCTGCAGCATCGAGTGAGGCACTCACACTTCTCATGACTGAGACCTGAGTCTCTTGAACTTTGAAAACAACACAGGAACATCTTTCTTTTTCCTGAGCCACAGGCCAAGTGAGCTGGCTTTAGCTGACTGTCAGTTCCATTCTCCTGGCTCTCAGAGTTCCACATTCTATTCCATTGTGAGGGAGGTAGTGTCATCTCTTGGAGACGAATGATCTAAGCTGCCTGCTCACATAAGACCATCCCAAAGACAAACTGGAGGCTGAAATAGCTCCTTCTACATCACTCTATACACATGTGGACATTGTCAAATCCCAACATCCTCAGCTAGGCCTAGATACCGGCATGGCCTCAGCTTCAAAGAGCCTTTCCAAGGTCAGATCCATGCCTTATTTCTCACTTATTTCTCTCATCCTGCACAAATCATTTTGCCTCTCAGGACCCTCTCAGGCTTTCATGTGCTTCTCACATCTATTTTTGACATCTATTTCCGAGGACATTGTTAGGTTTTTGTTTCCTAATTTTCTGTTTGCTCTTGAAGCCCCTGTGTGCTGTCATCTTAAAAAAAGGTAAGTACTCAGAGGTGTGAAAATCAAACAAGTATTGAAAAACAAACATTATACAGTCAGACATTTTTACAGGTGTACATTCTTGTAAGATAAAAGAGTATTTTTGATAATTTTGTTACATTTTATGACAGGGGAAGGGGAGAAAGGAAGAGGTGCTGCATTGTCTTCTCATAATGCAATGATTATTATTTAAAAATAGTATAGTTGAAGGAATATAAGATTTAAAGGTAAAAACTGTGCTCCTGTTCTTTTCATAAGCTAGTCATTTTAAAAGTATCTCTCACTAAAGTCTTGTGGTCTGTGTCCCATGAACTATCCTCCTCCTTCAAAATAATCAAGGAAAAACCTTTACAAATAAGTGGGCTGTTTTCCAATCTCTGGATAAGAATTTAAGGTACAACATTGTCTGCGATTTTATGCATGTACATGTGTGTGGGAGTGTGTGTGTGTATGTGTGTGAATGCGTCTGTACATATATGTGTGGGAGTGTGTGTGTGTATGTGTGAGAATGTGTGTCTGTGCATATGTGTGTTTTAGGAATTGAACTCAGTGACTAAATGAAATGCAGAAGCATCTTTTCCTTGACTGTAGTGCTCTACCAATTTTGCCACAGTTCCACTGCACACTTTTTTGCAGTGAACTGGAGAGGAGAGGCTCATAAAATTTCCTGCTTAGGTTGAACTAAATCTCAAGTCTCAACTTCCTGATTAGCTAGAGTTATAATTATGAGCCTCCAGAACCTGGTGATAAAGCATTGTTACTGGAGTCATTGGGGTTGCAAGTTTCAGTAGAGCTTCACAACATTCTATATCATAAAACAGCAACAGAAAAACCCTAAGTTAAAATACAATAATAACATGTAATTACAATACAATTTAGTGATATAGTCTGCTAGCAAAACTTTCAGGAAACCTTGGTCTTAATGATTCAGCAACACAAAATCAAACAAAATGAGAATTTCAGTAGACTCTACGAATTTTTTAATTCCATCTTATTAATTTCAAAACATAAGAAACAAAAGCATTCATACTTATAAGGAGAATGTAAAAAAGATAAAAGATGGCAGATTAGGAGGAAAATTCTACACTGAAGGAACATTTTGTCATGGTGAATATATGGTGGTATTCTCATGGTGAATATATGATAATGTTCTTCAGAGCAGCAATAGATAAATATATATTTACTACACATAGTCTAACTTGTCTATCCTTACCAACTTCTAATCTTCTAGCACACATTATCAATATATTCCAAAAAATAACTAGCAGAGTCAGGAGGTTGCCAAAATACATAAGCTTCAATGTGTTAGGTGATAAACGTGCTAATTGTATTGACTATTCTATATATTGAACATCTAGGGTGTTATCATTGTATCTCTAAATATGTACAAACACTACTTCAAAGTGAAACAAAATACAAGAAGGGTTTGAAGGCATATGCCTGTAAACATAGCTATTTGGGACAATAGTTCAAGACCAGTGTAGTTTTATCTGCAATGCTCCCCAACCACTGTCTCTGCGTGATGGAATATGTCTATCATCCCAGGTCCATGAGGATCTGAGAGTAGGAAGATTTCAATTCCATGCCATACCAGGCAAGAACTTCCACATGGCTCCATCTCAACCAAAGAAGGTTTAACACTGGCTAAGACCTATCTCCCCTACCCAGGTGAAAATGAAAATAAGAGCATTGTAGTATAAGAAACAAACAATATTGAGGGAGTTCCAGGGAGATGGTGGAGGAGAAGCTGGAGGCTAAAAAAGCTCTTGCATAGAAAGCAGTTTTAGAGTTCCAGTGAAGAGTCCTAAGCCAGAGAACCACACCAAGTGTGCCATCACAGGACAGAGAGTTAGGCCAGAGAGGGAAAATCCAGGCAAGGTAGGAGATAGATCTGAGCTCTTGCCAGCAGCCGCCACCGTCACGGCGACAGCCATGATGGCAGTGGCCGACCCCCCATACATGAATCACAGAGAGTGTGGGACAAAGGAGCCAGACGCAGCAAGCGAGCAGATTCTACTCAACACCAGCAAGAACCGACAAGGAACAGACATCTTCATCCTGCAGTTCACAAACCAGAGACCACCCAGGAACCTAGAAGCCTGACATCCTCACTCCTTCTCAGGGAGCAGAGGAGGGAAGGCCACCCCTCCCCCCCCAGTACTGGAGATCTCCATCTTGGATACCGACAAAGCTTGGCGGAGCTGCAAGCTCCAATTCAGGCCTTAGAAGAAAACAATACAGTCATTTAGCAGGTCACAAGAAGCTAACCTGACCTGACCTGCCAGACTCAGCTACATCCAGGGAAAAGTCACCCTGCTCAGGTGCCAGCCCTAGGAATGGCTTTCTTCACTGGGTAATCAGAGCCAGAGGCTGCCCCTCCCTTTAGCAGCTTTGACAATCAATTGAAATTCAATAAACAGAAACCCTGAGAATGGCTCCAGGCTGGGCTCTGTGAGTTTCTCACAAACTAGCCCCCAGGAAAAGCTACTGTTTGATGAAATGCTTCAACTCTACCCAGAACCTAGCCTCATCACAGGATCTCCAAACTTGAGGAAAAACCATTTCCCTCTTTTGTGATACTCAGAGCAGATCTACCTCCCATTGAACTAACCTGGGAGGAGGATCGCAAAATCCTGGGTAAAGCAGAGCATGTTTTTGCCTGTTCGAACAAACTGACTTAAGAAACCAACCAAGCAATAGGACCACAAGCAGACCAGAGTCTCCAACAAGAGGCTGGTTACAGACACAAGGGAGATACAGGATTTTGCCCACCCCTCAAAAAAAAAATCAAAGAACTTTTTTTTCTTCTTCTTCTTTTTTTAACTTTTATAATTTTTTTTCTTTTCTAAAACTTTTTTAAATTTTTAATTTTTACCTTTTTTGAAAAAGATTGTTTTCTAGTAACTTTTTTTCCTCTTATAATTTTTATTTTAGGGATACATGTGTGTGCATTTTTCTTTCTTTTTTTTTCTTTCTTTTTCTAATAATATTTTTCTTTTTGTTTTTTGTTTAGCTCTACTGAACTTCTGATCTTTTTTTTTCTTCCTTTCTTATCCTTTTCACCTTTTCTTCTCTTTTGTTCTTCTTTTGTGTCTTAATTATTGTTCTGCACATCATCAGATAAACCCAGAGTTGACTATTAGACCCTATCCCCCATTGCGTACACACTTAATCCACAAATTTATTACTCATTTCAAAACTTAAATTCCTTAATAGCAGTACAACTTCTTTATACCTTTATAATATTTTAAGTATTTTTATTTTTAAGTTTTTCACATCTCCTTTATATCCCTCCCCTTCTCTCATTATATTCACTTTCTTCTCTGAATAGTTTGTTTTCTGTTTACATGATATTATTAATTTTTCCTCTTCTATTTTTTCTGGTCTCTTTTCTTTTCCCTTTCTTCTTTTTTTCTCTCTTTCTACTTTCATCTCATCCAACCTATTTCCTGCTTTGAGATTATTAGGACTTACTTAACTCTCCCTGTGCCTTCCCATATCTCTCTATTCCTATTTTTTACCCACATCTCTCCCTAACCCTAATAATTTCTGGTTTTCTAAATGTTTCTTTGCGGTTGGTAGCGCATTAATATATAATTGCTTGATGTCGAATAGATGTATCTGTTGAACTACCTTGTATCTGCAGACTATTGACTGTGCATATTCAGACTTTGGTTGATGCTTGCCTTAAGAAAGTGTTCTAGCACAAAACTGGTGTTATTTTCATCCCAAACGTGCAGAGTAAGCCGGAAAAACACAAGAAAAATGGCAAGTCCCGGTATCTCAACTCCCACTCATGATGATAAGGGGAAAGAACAGATAATGAGTAATCCAGAAGACAGTTCCCAAATAGCTCTACAAACACTGCTGGCAAACATGATAAATGAAAAGATTGAAAACATTCAAAGGACTCTGTATGAGCGTGATAGGGAGAGAGAGGAGACAAACCAAAGGTCAATGCAGGAAAAGACTGAAAACCTACAAAGGAATCTGTATGAGTGTGATAGGGGGAGAGAGGAGGCAATCCAAAGGTTTATACAGGAATATCATGAGCATGAGGAAGCTACTCAAAAACTGATACAGGATTTGCTTGAACAGATTGAGAATACTCAAAGAAAAAGGCAGGAATGGAGTGAACAGGCTGAGAACACTCAAAGAGAACCACAGGAATGGCATGAACGGGAGCAGGAGGAGGCTAAGCAAAGAGTAATACAGGAATTGAGAGAGCAAGATAAGAATACACAAAGATCACTAAAGGCATTCATGGGATCCATTAACAAAGAGCTGGAGGAAGTAAGGGAGACCACAAAGGGAATGCTGAGTGGAACCCAACAGAAGGAAAGGGAGTCCAAGGAAACCATAACCAGTCAAATAAGTGATTTGAGAATAAACACTAAACACCAAATTAAGGAAGTAAAGAAGTTCATACAAGATCTAAAACAAAGCTTCAACAAAGAATTTGAAGCCATCAAAGCTGAACAATTAGAAGGAAAAGAAATAATAAAGTAGAAAGTCTTGACAGCAGGTTAGACCATGCAGAAGATCGAATCTCAGGGATTGAAGACAGTCTAGATATTATAGAGAAAGAACATACAACCATGCAAGACAAGCCCAAAAATATGATAGATCTATCCAACACTTGGAAGACACCATCAGATTGTGTAATCTAAGGATAATGGTTGTAGAGGAGCACCTAGAAACATAAGTTAATGGTCTAGGAAATTTGTTTAACAGAATCCTAGCAGAGAACTTCCTAAACATGCAAAAAGATAGGCCTATTCAGATACAAGAAGCCTTTAGAACCCCAAATAGACCAGACCAGAATAGGACATCCCACTGTCACATTATAATCCACACAGGATCAATCCAGAACAAGGAAAAGATACTTAAAGCTGTCAGGGAGAAAAGGTTAATCACCTATAAAGGGAAACCAATTAGAATCACCTCAGATTTCTCAGCAGAGACAATCAAAGCAAGAAGAGCCTAGAATGATATATGCCATGCCCTAAAAACAAACAAATACCAACCAAGAATACTGTACCCAGCTAAACTCTCCTTCATAACTGAAGGCCAAATAAAAACCTTCCATAGCAAAGAAATATTGAAGCAATCTTCTCCACCAAACCAGCCCTACAAAAGATTCTTAAAGATTTCCTACACATAGAAAACCAACAAGACCACAATAAAGGCCAAGAAAATGCACCCAAACTGAGAATCCAAAACCATTAGAAGAACACAGTTTTCACAGTCCCCAAGAAGGTGGATAACATGGCAGGAAATCCCAAATACCTCTCAGTCCTATCTATCAACATTAACGGATTTAACTCTCCAATTAAGCGACATAGACTGTCTAGTTGGATAAAAAAAAAACAAGATCCTTCTATACGCTGCCTTCAGGAGTCACATCTTGCCCATAGAAGCAAACAAATTTTCGATGTTAAAGGCTGGAACGAAATCTACCAAGCAAACGGCCCCCATTAACAGGCGGGAGTTGCAATCCTAATATCAGCACCACATGGATCATTTTCTAAAGTAGAACACATTTTAGGCCACAAAGCAAACTTGTCCAAATTCAGAAACATTGAAGTTATACCTTGCATTCTCTCTGAACACAAGGGATTAAAATTAGAACTCAACACCAAAAGCCATCAAAGAAAATCCGGAAACACATGGAGTCTGAACAACACACTGCTGAATCACGAGTGGGTCATGGAAGAGATTAGAAAGGAAATTGAAATGTTCATGCTATTCAACAAAAATGAACACACAAATTACCAGCTCCTCTGGGACACAGCAAAGTCAGTACTCAGAGACAAGTTTATAGCCCTGAGCTCCTACATCAACAAATAGGAGAGATTTGAAACCAACAATTTAATGACATATCTAAACCTTCTTGAAAAAGAATAGCAAGATGAACCCCAATCCAGTAGACGGAAAGAAATTATTAAAATTAAATCAGAATTAAATGAATTAGAATCCAATAAACAATAGAGAGAATCAACAAAACAAATAGTTGATTCTTTCAAAAAATTAACAAAATTGAGAGACCCATAGCAAATCTTATCAGAAAAAGAAGAGAACACACCCAAATAAATAAACTGAGAGATGAGAATGGAAACATCACCACGGAAACAACCAAGATTCAGAACATTATAAGGGAATACTTCTCAAAACTTTATACTAATAAGTTTGAGAACTTGGCAGTAATGGACCTTTCCCTCAAATATTGACATGCCAAAACTAAACCAAGATGAGTTAAATCATCTTAACAGGCTCATATCAAGCATTGAAATGCAAAGAGCAATAAGAGATCTCCCAGCTAAGAAAGTCCAAGACCAGATGGTTTTACAGCGGAATTTTACAAGGCCTTCAAAGCAGAGCTCACACCAATACTCCTCCAACTCTTCAATGAAATTGAAAGAGAAAGTTCACTACCGAAAACATTCTATGAAGCCATCATAACCCTCAGCCCAAAACCAGGCAGGGACTCATCAAAGAAAGAGAACTATAGACCCATTTCATTGATGAACATTGATGCAATACTTCTCAACAAAATTTTGGCCAATCGACTTCAACAATTCACCCAAAAAATCATAGAACATGATCAAGCAGGATTCATGTCAAGGATGCAAACTTGGCTCAATATACGCAAATCAAATAATATTATTCATCACATCAACAGGAGCAAGAATAAGAACCACATGGTTATCTCAATAGATGCAGAAAAAGCATTTGACAAGATGCAACACCCCTTTTATGATGAAGGGTTTGGAAAAATTAAGAATCCATGGAACATTCCTTAATACAATAAAGGCTGTATATTACAAACCTACAGCCAGCATTATACTTAATGATGAAAAACTAAAGCCATTTCCTTTAACTCAGAAACAAGACAAGGATGTCCACCCTCTCCACTTCTCTTCAATCTAGTATTAGAATGCCTAGCTACAGCAATAAGGCAAGATGCAGACATAAAGGGGATCCAAATAAGGAAATAGATGTAAAACTCTCCCTCTTTGCAGATGACATGATCTTGTATTTAAAGAATCCCATAGACTCCACTCCCAAATTACTCAAGCTGATTCAAAACTTTGGCAAAGTAGGAGGGTATAAAATTAACCCCCAAAAATCAATGGCTTTTCTGTATGCCAACAACGAGAAAAGTTTTGGTGAAATTAGAAAATCAACTCCATTTGTAATAGCCCCACAAAAAATAAAATACCTAGGAATTAACTTACCCAGAGAAGTGAAGGACCTCTATGATGAAAATTTTAAAATCTTGAAAAAGGAAATCAAAACAGAAAATGGCAAAACCTCCCATGCTCCTGGATTGGAAAGAGTAACATCGTGAAAATGGCAATACTTCCCAAGGCTAACTACAAATTCAATGCGATACTCATCAAAACTCCAAGCTCATTCTTCAAGGAAATAGAAGAGGCAACCCAAAAATTCGTATGGAACAATAAAAGACCCTGAATAGCAAAAACGCTCCTCAACGGAAAGAACACTGCTGGAGGAATATCAATACCAAATTTGAAACTCTACTATAAAGCCATAATAATCAAAACAGCTTGGTACCAGCACAAGAACAGACCTCAGGACCAATGGAATAGAATTGAAAACCCAGAAATGAACCTAAAGACCTGTAGCCATCTAATCTTCGATAAGGGAGCTAAAATAATAGAATGGAAGAAAGACAGCCTCTTCAGTAAATGGTGCTGGCAAAATTGGTTAACTACCTGTAGAAAACTAAAGCTAGAACCTTATATATCACCCTGCACCAGAATCAACTCCATATGGATCAAAGACCTCAGAGTCAAAGCATACACTCTGAAAACATTACAGGATGGAATAGGAGAAACCTTAGGTCTCCTTGGCTCAGGCCGAAATTTTCTGAATAGAGACCCGAAACACAACAAATCAAAAAAAGGTTGGACAAATGGGATTGCATGAAGTTGCAGAGCTTCTGCACGGCAAAAGACATAGGTAGCAAGATCAATAGAAAGCCCACAGATTGGGAGAAGATCTTCACTAGCCATACAATGGACAAGGGTCTCATATCTAAAATACATTCGAAACCCAAAAAATTAAATCCCCCAACAACAAATCCTCAAAGAACAACTGCCCAATAAATAAGTGGGCTAAAGACTTAAAGAGAAACTTCTCTGAAGAAGAAAGAAGGATGGCTAATAGAAACATGAAGAAATGCTAATCTTCCCTAGCCATAAAAGAAATGGTAATCAAAACAACATTGAGATACCACCTCTCCCCAGTTAGAATGGCAAAAATCAAGAACTCTAACAACAGATGCTGGAGGGGATGTGGACAGAAGGGAACCTTACTGTATTGTTGGTGGGAGTGTAAACTTGTTCAACCACTTTGGAAAGCAGTATGGAAGTTTCTCAAAAGACTTCACTTAGAGCTCCCCTAAGACCCAGCAATCCCACTTTTGGGCATTTACCCAAATGTTTACAAACAAGACTACACTAAAGCTACCAGCATAACTATGTTTATTGCAGCATTATTTACCATAGCTAAGATATGGAACCAACCCAGAAGCCCCTCAGTAGATGAATGGATCAAGAAAATGTGGTATATATATATACACAATGGATTTCTATGCCTCCATCAGAAAGAATGACATTGTCCCATTTGTTAGGAAGTGGAAAGGCTTGGAAAAATTGTATTAAGTGAAGTAAGCCAAGCCCAAAGAAACATAGGTCCCATGATTTCCCTTATTTGCAATATCTAGTATATGTATGAGTCAAGCAGAAAAGGTCAGATAATATGATGTTAGGAAAATGAACCCTTAGATATGTATTTAAATGTTTTTTTTCTTTTACTCATTTGTTTCTAACGCATTTATAAGATTATTTCCTTGTTGCTGTTTATTTCCCTCCCCCACAGTATAACCCCTGCTTTCCCTATATTTTATGTCGGTAAAACTTGTGGAGGAGAAGAGGGAAATCATGTCGTTTAAGGATACAGGTGGACCGGTTGCAACACTGAAAAGTACAAGTTTTCATGTCGAAAACAAACTTTACAACTTTGGTGTGGCCGGGGGTGGGGGGAGGATTGGGTTGGGGGACTGGGAGAGGCTGGGAAAGGATGTGAAGGGTAAACAAAGGAGGAGGCTGCAATGCTTGATTAGAAATGTACTCATTATCTTGCCCATGTAATTGTATCCCCTCTGTACAGTATGTTCATAATAAAAATTAAAAAATGAAAAAAAAGAAACAAACAATATTAAACCTGCCAAAATAAACCATCATGAACAACACACAACTAGTGTTTGTTCCTCATACCATTCATCTGAACTATAGCTTCGATTATATATGTGAACCAGGGGCATTAAGCAGTTCATCATTTTACAAATGAGTGTTTGAGTGTCTGCTTTGACTCCCAAGGTTTTGATCCATTTGGAGTTGATTTTGGTGCAGGGTGATAGATAAGGATGGAGCTTTAGTATTCTATAAGTAGTTAACCAATTTTGCCAGCACCATTTACTGAAGAGGCTGTCTTTCTTCCATTCTTTTTTTAGCTCCCTTATCAAAGATGAGATGACTATACATCTGTGGGTTCATTTCTGGGATTTCAATTCTATTCCAATGGTCCTGAAGTCTGTTCTGTTGCCAGTACCAAGCTGTTTGGATTACTATGGCTTTGTAGTTGAGTTTGAAATTTGGTATTGATATTCCTCCAGCACTATATTGTCTGTTAAGGTTCGTTTTGGCTATTTGGGGTCTTTTATTATTCCATATGAATTTTTGGATTGCGTCCTTTATTTCCTTGAAGAATGAAGTTGGAATATTGAGAGGTATCACATTTGTAGGGAGCCTTGGGTAGTATTGCCATTTTAACGATATTAATCCTTCTAATCCAGGAGCAAGGGATGTTTTTCCACTTTGTAAGTTCTGTTTTATTGTCTTTTTCAGGTCTTTAAATGTTTTCATCATAGAGGTCCTGCACTTCTTGGTTAAGTTAATTCCTAGGGATTTTATTTTTTGTGGGGCTATGATGAATGGAGTTGCTTTCCTAATTTAAGCCATGCTTTTCTCATTGTTGGAATACAGAAAAGACATTTTTTGAGGGTTAATTTCATACCCTGCAACTTTGCCAAAGTTTTGAATCAGCTGAAGTAATTTGGGAGTGGAGCCCGTGAATAGGAGAAACCCTAGATCTCCTTGGCCCAGGACAAAATTTTCTTAATAGAGACCCAGAAACACAAATAATCAAAGAAAGGTTGGGCAAATGGGATTGCATGAAATTGCAGAGCTTCTTCATGGCAAATGATATAGCTAGGAAGATCAGTAGAAAGCCCACAGACTGGGAGAAAATGTTCACTAGCCATACAATGGACAAAGGTCTCATATCTAAAATATACCTGGAATTCAAAAAATTAAATCGCCCAACCACAAATCCTCAAAGACACAACTGCCCAATAAATAAGTCGTCTAAGACTTAAAGAGAAACTTCTTTGAAGAGGAAATAAGGATAGCCAATAGACACATGAAGAAATGCTCAACTTCCCTAACCATAACATAAATGTAAATCAAAACAACATTGAGAGACCACCTCACCCCAGTTAGAGTGGCTAGAATCAAGAACTCTAATAACAGATGCTGGAGGGGATGTGGACAGAAAGGAACCTTACTGCATCGTTGGTGGGAGTGTAAACTTGTTCAACCACTTTGGAAAGCAGTATGGAGGTTCCTCAAAAGACTCCACATGAAGCTTCCCTATGACCCAGTAATCCAACTTTTGGACATTTACCCAAATGATCACAAACAGGACCATAAGAAACTACCAGCATAGCTATGTTTATTGCAGCATTATTTACCATAGCAATGATATATCCAACCCAGATGTCAATCAGTAGATGAATG
Source organism: Dipodomys spectabilis (assembly GCF_019054845.1). NCBI lineage: Eukaryota > Metazoa > Chordata > Mammalia > Rodentia > Heteromyidae > Dipodomys > Dipodomys spectabilis. The sequence continues at coordinate 609,652 of NW_024871143.1, forward strand.
GATCAAGAAAATTTGGTCTATATACACAATAGAATTCTATGCTTCCATCAGAAAGAATGACATTACACTTTTTGTAAGGAAATTGAAAAGCGTGGAAAAAATTATATTAAGTGACATAAGCCAGGCCCAAAGAAACAGAGGTCCCATGTTTACCCATATTTGCAATAACTGGTATATGTCTGAGACAAGCAGGAAAGTTCAGATAAGTGGATGTTAAGTGAAATGAACCCCAAGAGAAGGATCCAAATGATTTTTCTTTCTTGTGATTGATTCTCACATATTTATAAGATGATTTCTTTGTTGCTTTGTATGTCCCTCCCCTACGATATAACCCTGCTTTCACTGTATTTGATTTTGGTATAATTTGTGGAGAGGAATGGAAACAACAAATGGTTTAAATAGGGATACAGGTGGACCCATTGCATCAATGAGATATACAAGACGTTGTTGAAAAACAAACTTTACAACTTTGGCCGGGGGAGGATGGGGAGTGCGGTGTGTGGTGGTGGGGAGGTGTGTGTGGGGGAGATAAGAAGGGATCAGAAGGGGAAACAAAGGATGGGGCAACAATGCTTGAGAAGAAATGCACTCATTACATTGCCCAAGTAATTGTAACCCCTCTGTATTGTATTTTCACAATTAAAAAAAGACTTTTTGAAGACAGGTGTCAATGGCTCATGCCTGTAATCCCAGCTTCTCATGAGGCTGAGATCTGAGGATTGCAGTTCTAAGCCAGCCCAGGAAGAAAAGTCCCCATAAGACTCTTTTTCCAATTAACATCTCAAAAGCCAGAAGTGGCTCCGTGCCTCAATTCGTAGAGTGCTAACTAACTTGAGCACAGAGTCTCAGGGACAGTGCCCAGGCCCTGAGTTCAAGCTGCACAATTGACAAAAAAATAAACATTTCAAAGTCTGAATTACTTGTGAATTAAAATGTCAGCATTGGTATAGAATTCTATAATCTTCTACAGATTTCATTATATTTGTGGTTAGAAAAAGTAGCACTTGAATAAAGGACGTTTTTTTCATAAATTAGGACAGATTGTTCTCTAACTAGAGGAAATTGCTGGACTCATACATAATATTTTGGTTGGTTTTTGTTTTGTTTTTAGGACAGGATGAGAAACCTTATTTCTGCCAATGGCCATTTGGATATGTATAACATCATTCACAGGCCATGCAGAATTAACAGTAAAGACAGGACACAGTCAACTGGCAATAAACTTATTTGTCTTTATGCCATGTTCCAAATGATTTTTTTAGCTTATATTTCCCCATGGCCTATAGTTTCCTATTCCTGATTTCCTCAAAATACAAGCATGTTCCACCAATTCAGATTTGAGCCAGGCAATATGTAGTATTAGTGCCAAGAGTCGAAGAAAATTGTAATACAACCACGGAAGCATGAAACCAACACTTTAGCAGCTGGACACTGAGGACTCAGGCCTATAATCCTTGCTACTCAGGAGGCTGATGATCACAGTTCAAAGCCAGCTGGAGTGAGAAAATCTGTGAGACCTTTTTCTCCAATTAACATCCAAACAGCCATAAAGGGAGCTGAGGCTTGAGAGGTAGAGTAACCTTGATTACAAAAACTCAGGGGTAGCACCCAATCCTGAGTTCAGCTGAAGGTCAAGCACAAAAACAAAACAATCAACAACAACAAAAAAACCGGGAGAAAGCTCAGGAAGGGTGGCATTGTCTACAAGACAAATGTACACATTACATGAATTGTGAAATGGTAACATCGCTGTACACACCTTAGTAACAATTAGATTTAAAAAATAATCTGAGAAATCCCGAAGCCATGGAGCCTAATGATGCGCATCTACTTTCTAGAATTTCAGAGCCCCATTCTCTGACCTGGTAGCACACAGGTTGTAGCCCAGGGTGATGAGAAAATATGAAGCCAGAGATCCTTTCAGATTGTCCTACCAACTCTTTTATTACTTTAAGCAAAAAAACAAAACAAAGCAAAGTAAACAAAATAGACTTTATGGTTAATTAAGCTGCAATTAAATATTCCAGGCCAAATTATATTGTTAAATGATGAGTTAGTACATATGTTTTGTAGATACTGAACTCACATGTGTCACAAAAATACCCATGAATTCATAACTAGAAACTTTGAAGTGTAAAGTATATTAATTAGGTGAGTTTCATTAGGTAGCCAATGAAGAGAACACCGCACTGTATTCAGTCAGGTAAAATCGTTTATTTACTGAACTGCTGCCCATGCCATATATGGTGGAAAGGCATGTACAAAAAAATAGAGCGACCCAACCTTGAGCCAGGATTCATCTAGGCGAAGGACCGAATGAGGTGTGGCCAGGTGGGGGAAAAGTCTGGCCACACTGGATCTAGATGTGACTTCAAGGCCTGGGACTCTCCTCTGGTCAGATGGAAAGTGTGACCAGAGGCTGACCAGGTTGTGACTTAGCAGGAGGGGGAAGTGGCTGCCTCCAGGTGTGCCAGATACCTAGATAATACATGAAGGGTGGAAACTAAGCCAAGAAGTGGGGAGGCGTCTGCATAGAGTCTGCATGGCCTGGAGCAAACCTAATACCAAATACAGGTAGTACCTCTGCCATGTGACTCTTGACTCCAAACAGTTCATTCTCAATTATTTTCTTTCTTTCTCTCCTTCTTTCTCTCTCTCTCCTTCTTTCTCTCTCTCTCTCCTTCTTTCTCTCTCTCTCTCTTTCTTTCTTTCTTTGTATCTTTCTGTCTTCCTTCCTTCCTTCCTTTTTTCCTTCCTTCCTTCCTTTCCTCCTTCTCTGTCTCTGTCTCTGTCTCTCTGTCTCTCTCTGTCTCTCTCTCTCTCTCTTTCTATTTCTCCTCTCACTCATTCTCCCTCTCTCCCCTACTGAACACTTTCTGAGTTGAACTCACAGGCTTGGAAGAGCAGCTCAAGTGACGAATGTGAAATTTAATTTAATGTTACCTTACACCTCAACAGCATGGCATCTCATGCCATTTGGAGGAGGAAAGCAAGCACGTTCACTGCATTTTCTGAGGTCCATCCTGGGAAGGTGTGGAAGATTCCACCCTCCTCTTGGGGAAATCTCAGCCCAGTTTCTGCATCAGGAGAGGTGACTGCCACCAAGTGTGCCAGTTACCATGTGACGCAGATACTAGTCAGAGACTTAGCCTCTTGTGGTGCTGAGATTAATGGCATGATTCAACATGATCCACTAGATTGTTAGGATTGGGACTTCCTAAATTTTTGGTTAGGCTTTGTTCAAATTGTGATCTATTTATTTCTGATTGCTAACCATGATTAAACATGTGAGCCAGCACATCAAACCATTTAAAGTCCTTTATCACACATGGAAGACATGAAGTTTCTTTTCCCAAGTGACATACAACTTGACAGACAGCAAAAGTAAATCCTTAATTCTGGTCTAGATGTGTTTTTAATGTGAAACAAAATTACTTAGCAAAATATCTGACTACTGTGATTATACTTTCAAATTTACCTTATATTTCAATATCAAATCACCTATATTAGCCAATGATTAACTCAAATTACCTGTAATCATTTATTTCTGTCATATCTTCTAAAGGTAGGCAGAACAAGAAAGACTAGACTTGTTAGGGGCGGGGTCTCTTGTGGAGTAGGTGGGACTTTAGGATGGAGGCTGGCAGGTGGACAGGTTTTCAGTGGAAAAACGTGGCGTCACTGTGGAGGAGGCTGTTTGGGGCAGAGCTTGGAGGAAGAAGATCAAGGTTACAAAGGAGGAGGTTACTTAGAGGAGGGGTTCTGGTGGAACATTGTGAGCCCTAGTGGGCATGTAGGGTGGTGATTCACATAAGGCAGGGAAGAGAAAGGAGCCTGACAGAAGTTGGGGTTTCTGATGCAGTAATGTGGAACTATTAGGGAGAGGCTTTTTGGGGTCTGGTTTTGAGAGGATAAGGCGATGCTAGAAAAACGTGGGCTAGAAAGTGACGGGGTTCCTCGTGGAGAATGGCAGGCCTTTGGAAAGTGTGTTAGGGTGGAGGTGGGGTTTCTGGCAGAGCAGGATGTAGTTGCAATATATGGAGGAGTTTTTCAGAACCAGGGCTTTGTGACAGCAGGGATAGGATACAGTGGACTAGACTGGTTAGGACTGGGTTTCTGGTGTAGCTAGTCACCACTTCGAAAAGAGGAGTAAGTTTGGGTGGGGAATTAAGTGTTGCAAGGCAGGACAAGGACTTTGGAAAGGGTTTCCAGTAGTGCAAGGCAACCTTCACCAAGGGACTATTGAGGGACAGTGATTTACAGTTGAGCCTGTGAGGCTTCCAGAGGGAAGCCAACTGGTGCAGTGGTTTCCAGTGGAGCAATGTGGGTGTTGAGAGATGGGATAGTGTGGTGGGGGTTTTCTAGTGGGGTTTTTCTGGAGCAGGGCAGGGCTTGGATCCATGGGCCTATTGGAGGAAGGGCTATGAAAAGGAGTGGAAGGTCTACAAAGGTGTAGGATATTATGGGCAGGATATCTGGTGTAGTACCGTGTGTATCTGAGGGAGGACCCAATAGAGGGAGGTTTATCTGGGGAGCAATGCAGGGCATTGAAAAGGTAGATATGGGAGGTGGAGAGGCTTGTGGTGAAGCAAAGCTGGCATTCCAGGCAGGAGATGGGCTGTGTGACAAGCTTCTGACCAACCAAGGTGGGGCTTCAAGGGCAGTTATAGGGAAGTGGACGTGTTTGGTATAGCATGATGGGCTTTGTGGGAAAGATTATGTTTAGGGCTAGATTTAAGAGGTTAGGCCACTTAAAAGTAGACTAGTTATGGGCGGAGTTTCTGATGAAACAAGGTAGGGCTTGAGGGGAATGAAAGGAAAGGGAGGAGCTTGGAGGTACTACAATATGGGGGCAATGGGAATGTGAGGGACTAGCGTAGTTAGGGATGAGTTATATGGTGGATGAAGTGAGAATTAGAGGGAAGAGCCAATGTAGGTGTGGTTGTTGGTGCAGCAAGGAGGGACATAGAAGGAGGCGATATAGATGTGGCCTGGTTTCTGGTGGTGCAGAGCAGGGATTCCAGGAAGGGGTGGAGTAGAGGAATGCTTTCCCTGTAGCAGAGGAGGACTTTCAGGAAGGTCACAGTCAGGACTTTGAAAGTTTATAGCAGGACTACCAGGGGGTAGGTTACTTAAGGTTGTGCTTTTTAAGGAGGAGAAATGTGTTTCCAGTGGATTCAGGCAAGTTTTATAGGAAGTAGGGATAGGAAAGTGGCAAGACTTATTGAAGAGTGGAGCTACAAAAAGTAAACCGTTACTGTTAATAGAACACAATTTTTCTGTAAGTTTTGAATTATATTACTTTTATGTATGCGAGAGATACTGGAGAAAGTAACCAAGTAATAATTCCTTCCTAGTAAAATTTTTCTTTATTCCAATTGAGTGAAAATAAAACCACAGGTCACATTAGGCTGAGAGACACAAAGTGGACTAAGACACATAAAGCATTGGAATTGATTCCCTAGCACAACCTTTAAGGACCACAAATAAAATTTTAAAATGTCTCACTTAGTCACAATGGACACTCTATTGTCTTAAAATTGTGAATGAATAGAACCTTTTCTCTGACCATTTTAGAAATCATAAAAATAAGTGGCAATGTTTTAACTTTATATAACATTGGAAAGTATACTAAAAATAATTAGGAAAATCTAAAATTGTACACAGAATGTTTGTTCTCCAGCAACAATTTTAATCTAAAAGAATTTAAAACCAGAAAATTGCCAAATAGTGAGTTTGCAGCATTGTTTCTTTTTAGTTCTCAAAATGGTGACTTAAGCAATGTGTCTTTATCATTGGATGCATCGATGTTAAAACATATCTAAGAATGTGAAGCACTACTATACAAACCCTGAAGAAACTCAGAAGGATCTGTGAAATGATGTTGCAATAAAATTGATGACTAATTACAGTAGGAATTGATCTTCACTAGGCTCAAAAATATTTTCCAGAAAAGGCTACATTGAAAAAAAAAAACAATGAAAAGAAAGCAGGGAGGCAGACTTTGAAGTAAACATTATCAAATGAACAACATCTATGGAGCCATGATTGCAATCTTCTTTTACCTAAGTTACAGTTACTGACCCATGTTCTTCCCTAATGCCAAATAACAATACCATGACAATGCAGTAATCATTTTCAAGGCATTAGACTTTACAGAAAGAATTCAATGAATGTATTGCTAGAAAATAAAGATAGATGTTTGAGATAAAGATTGAAGAAAATATCCCGAATTTCTGTCCCTTCGAGGTGAAGAGGGGTACAAGCCAAAGCACAAGGAGAACGGATGGAAGTACAATAGTGCACACCAGTAGTTCCCAAGGTGCAATGTTGAATGTAACAGGGGAGAAAATCAACATGACCATCAAAGGACTTAGCACTTGAGAGTAGAGGGAATTACATGAAAATACATGGAGAATTACAAAGGATGCCCTTGCATATTTGGCAGAAGTGTGCATGGCATAGAATTCTAAAATATGAGGAGATATTATAAGAAACTACTTGTACTCAAATGGTGCGATGATCAGTAATAAACATGATTACAGGACATTGAATAATCATAAAGGTCTTGCTTCAGTAGGAGATAAATTCTGTTTTGAAACACCTAACACACTATAAAACCAAGAGAAGAAGTTTCAAATTATATATAAGTGACTTGACTGCAACAAGAGAGTTCAAAAAATAAAATCACATAATGTGGATGCAAAAGGTTAACATTATAAAGGTAATCTTTAAACAATTCATATTTTATGGGACTAGTACTGATTACAAATTATTTTTTTTCCTTACATATTTTGGATTCACAAAACAACAAACAACAAAACAAAACAAAACAAATGACCCTTGACAATAGAGCTGGATGCCAGTATCTCTATCTTACTAGGCTGAGATTGGAAGCTCATGGTTCACACACATGGCTGCAGTAGCAATCCATGAGACATTTATGTTCAATTGTTCAATCAAAGACAGAATGAAACATTGGTTCAAATAGTACAGACTCAGTCAGTCATGAGTGAAAAAAAAAACTAGCAAGAATTTGAGGCTCCAAGGCAAGTTTCATTACTGCACACACACGCGCGCACACACACACACACACACACACACACACACACACAAACCCACACACACAAATGGAATCAGAGAGGAAGAGGGAGAGAAAAAAGGGATTGTTAATAGTTTAAAAAGTGAACCTTTCTGATGGAGGCATAGAATTCCATTGTGTATATATACCACATTTTCTTGATCCATTCATCTACTGAGGGACATCATGGTTCGTTCCATATCTTAGCTCTGGTAAATAATGCTGCAATAAACATAGTCGTGCTGGTAGCTTTATTGCGGCCTTGTTTGTGATCATTTGGGTAAATGCCCAAAAGTGGGATTGCTGGGTCATAGGGGAGCTCTATGTGGAGTTTTTTGAACCTCCATACTGCTTTCCAAAATGGTTGAACAAATTTACACTCCCACCAACAATGCAGTAAGGTTCCATTCTGTCCACATCCCCTCCAGCATCTGTTGTTAGAGTTCTTGATTATAGCCATTTGATACAGGTGGATCCATTGCAACAATGATATGTACAAGTCGTTATGTGGAAAAACAAACATTACCACTTGGGGGGAGGAGGAGGACATGGTGGGGGACGGGGGACTGATGGGAAGGGATGGGAAGGGGAAACCAAGAGGGAGGCTACAATGCTTGATAAGAAATTTAATCATTATCTTGCCCATGTAATTTTAACCCCTCAATACAGTATTTTAACAATGAAAAAAATAAAAGTGAACCTATCTGCCAGGACTATCCTAAGCATACATTAATTAATGAAAATGAGGGAAACCATGGATGCTATGTTACTTTGAGTCTGGCTTCCTTCACATAATATGATTTTTCCAAGTCTTTCCATTTTGTTAAGAAAGAGGCTCTGTCATTCTTCTGATAGAAGCATGAAATTCCATTGTGTATATATACCACATTTTCTGGATCCACTCATCTATTGAGGGGCATCTGGATTCGCTCCATATTTTAGCTATGATAATAATGCTGCAAAAACATAGTTGTGCTGGTAGTTTTAGTGTATGTGTATGACAAAGATATGACAATAAGTATATATCTAAAGGTGGAGGCATGAATATGTTAAAAACAGGAATGAGAAAAGGATGTCCACTCTCTCTACTACTCTTCAATATAGTAGTGTACTTTCTAGCAAGAGCAATAGGCAAGAGAAAACCATAAAGGGGATGCAAATAGGGAAGAAGTAAAACTATCCCTTTTCACAAATGAAATGATCCTGTATATAAAGGACCCTATAGCTTCCTTCCTCAAGTTAGTAAAGGTGATGCTAACTTTCAGCAATGTAGGAGGGTATAAAAACCACAAGAATCAGTAGATTTTCTGTGTTACCAACAATGGGACTGATAGATTAAACCATAATATTCTGCAATTGTGGCCAGCCTGGAGCACATTTTCCCAAGAATATTCTGTAGTGTAAAAGAGGAACAACTATCAAAATAAAGGTGAAAATACTTGTCTGCTACAGACTGATTCATGTTGCTTATATCGGTTGTTGTTTTCATTACTTCAAACACATGGATAATTTATATTGGGATTACAAAAATTGCAAAGGATTAATGGAATCACCATTCAGTTTACTTTCATATATCCAATATAATACACTTAACCCCTTACGGAAAATTAAGTCCAACTGTATAAACAATGTCAGGAATATAAAATAAGCCTCAGTAAGTATCATCTGGCACAAATACACCATCATCTACTCAGAAATTCAGTCTCTCTATAAATATTTATTTGGTACAAAATAATAAAAATTTAATTAATGAATATGACTTTTAAGTGTCATCTGAAATACTCCTCGTGTATATAATTTATATAATTGTATAGATGTCACCTAGACAGGAATTTAACATGCGTGTAGAAATCAAATTTCCACAATTTAAGCTAGATGAGAGGAGTCATACCTTCGTGTACTGTGTGGTGTGAATTTTACCACAAGGCTGCACCCTTCAACCTAATACCAAATTCATGTGCAATAATTTCCTATTTGATGTTGAGTGCTAAGTGTAGAATACAATTTGAATTACCACATCAATTTACATAAATGAAACAATAATGACGTATTGTTTAAATTTTAATGCTTCTCAATTTTACAATTCCTGAAATATATCATTAAAATTAGTTTCACATTTTTCTTTTCTATAGCTACTAAAATTATACATTAAACATTCAATATTAAGAAATCAATAATAAGTAACCTATTATTATAATGATATACTATTAAACTGTGATTTGAAGTATATTTCTAACAAATTGTGATGTAAAAAACATTTAATAGAATTATGGGTAATATTTTTTAAACTCACCAGCTTGTTATTTGTTTCCTAGTTGTGTCATTTGTTATTGTTCCAAGTCATCTCTCCATGTTCATTGTTTTTTATATATTTTGGGGGGGGGCGTCCAGCCGTGGGGCCTGAACTCTGGGCCTGGGCGCTTTCCCTCAGCTCTTCAGCTCAAGGCTAGCGCTCTACCACTTGAGCCACAACACCACTTCCACCTTTTTTCTTTTTGTTTATGTGGTGCTGAGGAATTGAACCCAGGGTCTCAGGCATGCAAGGCAAGTGCTCTACTACTGAGCCACCTTCCCAGCCCTCCACCTTAATTGTTTAGTTTTCTATTTTATCTCTATTGGTTTGCTGATTGTGCATTTTCCCCTTTTTAGTGACTGACATGAGGATGAAAATCTGTATGATAGCTTATTACTTCCTATGTTACTGTAAAATTCCTGTTGTCTACAGCTGTTCTACTCTTCATTGTATAATACAGTATTTCCCCCACTTCCATCTCCTGTATTTCTGCTCTCATGTATGTTATTTTATTATTTAAAATTTTATTGTCAAGGTAATGTACAAAGGGGTTATAGTTACATAAGTAAGGTAATGAATTCCTTTTTTTCTAACTTGTTACCCCTTCCTTCATTTTTCTCCCTCTTCCCTCCCAAACCCCCCAAGAGTATTTCCAATATATTGTCTTGTGATTATCACTTTTGCATAGGTTTCCCCTTTGTCCTTTGTCTCTCCATTTTTTTCACTTTCACTTCCCTAGTTGAGACCAACATATTTACAAAACCCAGGGTATCAAAATCAAATATAGTGATAAGTCGGGAAAACACAAAAGGTTAAAAAGAAATCACATAGTACATTAAGAACAACAACAACAAATAACATGTCTTGGAGTTCATTTCGCTTGGAATCACCTTATATGGTCATATGTACTTAACAATTGAGCTATTCTGCTCATCTACTAAGATTATCCTTGATGTACACAATAATCCTCCCCTATTAACCAGTAATCCCACTTCTGGGTATTTATCACAGTGACCACAAACAAGGCACAATTATGTTTATCACAGTATTATTTACCATAGCTAAGATATGGAATCAACCCAGATGCACCTCAGTAGATGAATTGATCACGAAAATGTAACACACACACACACACACACACACACATACACACACACACATACACACCTATATACACATGGAATACTATGCTTCCATCAGAAAGAATAATACCACCTCTTTGTCAGGAAATGGAAGATATTGGAAAAAATCACATTAACTGAAGTAAGCCAGACTTAAAGAAACATATGTCCAATGGGTTCCCTTATTTGTAATAATTAGTTTATATCAAAGATAATCTCATGTATTTTAATTTGACATTTTGTTCTATGTTGAGCATACAACATTATTGCTATCTTATTTGTTATTATTTCTACAAACCGGCAGGTATATTTAAAGAATTATGTTAATCTCATCCATTACTGAAGGAGAACAACTAAAAGAGTAACCCCTACAAGGAAGAACAACTCCTACTTAATTAGCTTCATTCCTATGTGAAGCCAGTGTTGTCCGCTGCATCCTCATATTGTACATTACAACTCTATACTTGGTCATCCTGTATATCTACTATCATCTATATTGTGACATAAATGCCCCAGAAATTCCAGTTTGCTTTACTTTTTGAAAAATTTCTCTGTTGTTTTAGGTTGGTGTGTGTGTGTGTGTGTGTGTGTGTGTGTGTGTGTGTGTGTGTGTGTGTGTGTGTGTGTGTGTTTGGACAAAGATCCAGAAGACAACATTTTTCTTTATTTAGAATACATCTTTCAGGTCATTGTAAGTTGTGGCTAACGGGAGAAGTCTCTTGCTAGTTTAGGGATGAAACAAAAATATATTTGTGCATGCACCACAGTTGCTTTATTAGTCTGTAGTTGAACACATAACTTTGATTTATATCTTGCTTGTTGTGGATAATGTGAATAACAATGAACTATAGATGTATTTACTAGTTACCCAGAGAGAAATAATCATATGATTGGTGGGTCAGATGATATTTCAACTCTGTATTTCTTTAGAAAACTCCATACTACTTTCTAGAATGAGAATAATAACCGGTATTTTAACCACGAGTGTAGAAAATTTCCTTTTCTCCACACTATCACCAACATAATTACGTTTTGAGTTTTTTGAAAAGGCAGGTTTTTATTATGTGCTGTACCCAGACTGGCCTTAGGCTCAAATCCTCTTACTCCAACCTTCCAAATGCTTGGAATTACAAGCCTTTACCACCACACCAAGTTCCTTTGATTTTTTTGCTGAGTTATAATAGTTATGAAGTAGTATCATAATAATTTTGAATTGCATTTCTCTAATGACTTCTGTTCACAAAGCATTAATCCAGCATAGAAGTGGTATTAAACACAACTTTGTAAACCCACTGGTGATTTTCAGGGCATTTTGCAAAATATGGCTATTCAGAACTTTTGTCGATTTTTAATCAAGTTCCTTGTTAATCTCATCTTTAATCTCTATATACAAAATCAATAATTAATTCAATATAGTAGAAAGGAAAAAAATTGAGCAACTCCTCACAATTTTCAATTTTCAATAACATGATATTGCTTAAATCATTTTCTGTTTACGCTTGAGACTATATAACTCAATTTATTTAGACCTTTTACAAGGCTCTCTGTATTTTATTTATTTTATGCTGATTGCTCTTTCCAAATCCTGCATGTCTAATTCTCCTTGGTTTCTTGCAGTCTCATGTAGTTCAGGTTTCAAACTGAAGAATAAATTGAAGGAAGCAACCCAAAAATAGAGTTCCTCTCATCTGATGATGCCTCTACAAGAATGAGGAAAGAGTTCATCCTGCTAAGGACCTTTGTATGATAGGATATCAAAAGGAGAATTCATTCTTCTATGTCTTCCCTGCCTTTGCAATTTACCTTAAATGATGTAAAACTCAATATACTGCTCAGTTACTTTTACGTTTTATGAGTTTTGCACATTATCATATGGACTTCACCCCAGTCTACAGCATTCCTTCATTATTCTGTCACTGATAGTTTTACACTATCAAGACATAAGATAACCAGTTTGATTTACAGCATGAGAAGTTATCCAGCTGGTTTCCTTGGAAGCACAGCATAGTCAATAAATAACATTACTTCTGGTTGCTCACTACATGTAATGATTCCTGTGATATATATCACATTCTGTTTAATATTAAAAAAAAAAACTACTGGGTAAACTGAAAGCTCATTCATAGAAGTTTATGCTAAGTATTTCAAAAGCTTTATGTCTCTTAGGTCTTAAAAAATTTGCTGTAATGCTAATGTTATTACCATTTTAGTGTTGAGAAAAATTGTAATTCAAGGCACTAAGTGCATTGCCCAAAGACATATAGTGAGGAAGGAAATGAGTCAAAGTTTCCAAAAGCCTTTCAGCAATACAAAAATGTAGGTAAAATCTCTCCATTCTCTTATACTCTCAATTCAATATTCATATTGTCCAATAAATAATAGCATAAAAAATATTGCCCACGGTAATTGTTTTCTATCACATTTTGTCTTCAACACAGACTGAGTTGGTGACTTTGGGTTATCATGCACAGTGCTGAGATTATAAATTGAGGTCCAAAAAGAGCCAAATTTTTCTGTCCCACAGTTCCAGTATTCTTTTTAAAAAGTACTAAAACTTTTAAATACCATTACTTACTGTCTTTTAAGTATCCCAAAACGTAAACAATTCACATATAGTCACTCCAAAATGCATATAGTCACTCCAAAATGCTTTAAAAGTAGGAAATAATAAAACAGGCCCTCCTAAACTAAAGTTTCTTCTACACTTAAAATTATTCCTAAAGCCTTGTACTGGTTTGTCATACCTGTAATCTTGTCTACCCGGCATATCTACAAAGGAGCATGGGATCTGTGAATAGGAGTTGGAAGCCAATTAAGGCAAAAAAAAATCAAAATATTATTTTTCAAAAATTTAAATGAACTAGCAAAGGTCCAGGAATGGAGATGTAGCTCATATAATAGCTCACAAAGCTAGAGAGGAAAGGCCTTGCAAATCCTTGAAGCTCTGAGTTCAAACTCTGGGCATGCCAACATGCACGCACGCACACACATGCACACGCACACACGCGCATACACACGCACACACATACACTTATTCAAAATATCTTCAGGTCAGTATTTTGCATTAATTTCTTGTTTAATGATATTATATGGTTAAAATAATGGAAATAAACTCTTCCATCATTTTTAAACGTTTTTTATTGTAAAAATACTGTACAGAGGGGTTACAGTTACATGAGCAAAGTAATGAGTATATTTCCTATCTAACATTGTTACCTCCCCCTTTGTTTTTCCCCAACTACCTCTCCCTTACACCTCCACAAGTACACACTTCACCCCCCCCCCCACCCTGCCTAAATTGTAAAGTTAGTATTTCAACATAGTGTCTTGGGCAACTCATTGTTATAATGGGTCAAACAGTATCTCTATTTGAGCATTTTAGTTTTTCCCTTTCCCTCTCCAAATTAGAGAAGTGTATATAAAAGATGCAGGTGCATCAACACCAAATACAGTGAAAACAGGGGTTATACCGTGTGGGAGGACCAAATTAAAAAAAAAAATCTCATCGTACATTATAAGTGCATTAGAAACAACAGCAAGAAAGGAAAAACACACACTTGTGTCCCTAGCTTGGGTTCATTTAGTTTAACATCACCTTATCTAGTCATATGCACATAGCTTTTGACCTTTTCTGCTTTTCCCAGACATATATAACTTATTGCAAATAAGGGATACCATGGGACCTATGTTTCTTTGGACTTGGCCTATTTCAGTTAATATAAATTTTTCCAAGTCTTTCCATTTTCTAACAAATTGGGCAATGTCATTCTTTCTGATGGATGATAGAATTCCATCACACACACACACACACACACACACACACACACACACACACACACACACAATGTTTTCTTGATCCATTAATCTATTGTGGGGCATCGGGGTTGGTTCCATATCTAAGCTATGGTAAATAATGTTGCAATAAACATAGTTGTGCTGGTAGTTTTAGAATGGCCTTGTTAGTGATCATTTGGGTGAATGCACAAAAGTGGGATTGCTGGGTCATAGAGGAGCTCTATGTGTAACCCTTTGAGGAACATCCATACTTCTTTCCAAGTGCGTGAACAAGTTTACACTACCACCAAGAATATAGTAGGGTTCCCTTCTGGTCACATGCCCTCCAGCATCTGTTGTTGTGTAACGCTTCATGAATTTGGGTGTCATCCTTGCGCAGGGGCCATGCTAATCTTCTCTATATTGTTCCAATTTTAGTGTATGTGCTGCCGAATTGAGCACAGAACATTTTTTATATATAAAGTGGAATTGATTTTTTTAAACTAGATAATTCAACAAAAAGCAAGTTCAAAAGAATTGTGAAATTTTAGATCCAGATATTTGTTACATAAGCACACATTTAAGAATAAAGTCAAGATTGATATGACAAAAACAAAATGAGTCCAGATGTTTGTTGTTCAAGAGATGTGTAGGAGGAGGAATTCAATTATTCTATACAGGGCACCTCTCATAATGAACACTGCAGCAAGTGTTAAGGTGTGCTAAAAGTTTTAATGTTTTAAATATGTTTAATTTTGGGAACCTGCTTATATATGCCAAAATTAAGACTGTCAGGTCATAAAACTTTTCCATAAAGTATTTAAGATTTATGGTAGCTGACATATATTACTAAGTATGTACATTTCAGAGTTTATAGAAAATTTATTAATGAGAAGTTGCAAAGTCTTTGTGTAAAGAAACAGAGCAAAGAGATAAGACTTTAACTACACAATTTCTGTTGAAACTTTAGGGCTTCTTTTCTTTATATGTTAGCAAGGAACAAATGATTATATAAGCCATGTATCAGTGATGAGTGAGACATAAAAAGTTATCTTACAGTGTAAATTTAAAGGGTACTCATAGCTTATAAAATTCTTGTTGAACATCATAATCTTAGCCAGTTTTAAATGTACAGGAATATGAGCAAATTGTAAAATCTAATATGTAGTATACTTCAAATATTGGAAATACTGGTATTTGGCTTTTATTTAATTATTCATTAATATTTAATTATTGGTTTTCTTTATTTTTTGCATTATTTTCTTTTTTGCAATATAATACAACTTTTTTAAGTCGTCATTATGAGGTATTTTGAAAATGTTACTGGGATGACCATTTTTTATAGGTGCATGTGAATTCACAGCGATCAAAATTAAGAACAAAATATTGATTAAAAATTTTCTCAATTAGAGTCTGAATCAGGAGTGTTGATAAATGTCCACACATAAAATCTTAGCCTTAAGCTGAAGCAGTGGTTTTACAGAGTTGAGGCCACAAAAGTGAGAGACTGTGTTTTGTTTAGTTTTTTGGTTTGGTTTTTGTTGGTTGTGGGGCTTGAACTCTGGGTCCTGGGTGCCGTCCCTCAGCTCAAGTCGAGTGCTACCACTTGAGCCACAGCATCACATCTGTCTTTTTCTCCTTATATGGTGCTGAGGAATCAAACCAAGGGCCACATGCATGCAAGGCCAGCACTCTAACACTGAGCCACCTTCCAAGAACCGGAGAGACTGTTCTTTTAAAAATCATCTGAACAACATTTACTTTCTGCTTTGGGTTATATAATGAAATACATGAATATCTTTTTATGTTTTTGTGAATTGTCATACTTCTAAATTTATACTAACTTCAGCCATTTCATCCTTTTCAAAGTCATGAAATATCTCTGAGAGTTTGCTTCTGTGAAGACTGTTTTTGCATTTATAATTTCTTCTGAGTAATCTTTAATTTTTATCAAAATTAATTTATATTTTTATATTGATGGATTATCAGACATCAAATACCTTCAAATGTACATGGAGAGTCTAAAGATAGCAGTATGAAGGTTCTCATACAGCTCTTGTTTATCTGTTATGCACTTCCAGTATTATGATATTTCTCTCTCTCTTTCTCTCTCTCTCATTTTCTCTCTTTCTCTTTCATGCTCCATGTCTGCTATTTAGAATTTCTGCTGGTCTACTATTATCCTTCAGGATCCACTGGTTTTGTGGGAACATGATAGGGACCATCAGTTACCCTTGCACTCTTTAAAAGTTATAAGAGTAATGTGATATTATTCTTTGCCATTCTAAATGGCAAAACAACAGATCTAGGAATTCCTTTTCACTTTTATTTCTATTATAATTTTATCTCATAGGCATCCATTTGTGACCTAAAAGTTCTTTTTCTTTTACAAAGAATGTTTTTTTTTTATTATCAGTCAGTAACCAAAACAAAGCTATCCTAGGGAAAGTAGGCTGAAGTTGTTCACAGGGATGAAAAACAAGGTAATGGGGGAAATGAGCACAGATCCTCAGAGCAGTTTATCATGTACATTTTGTGAGAATGGCAATGTGCTGGGAACTCTAGATTAAATCACTGAACAGCTGATATATATACACATATATTTATATATTTATATTTATTTATATTTGCATATATGTGTGTATATGTCCTTATATATGTACACATGTATGTTACTATACACACAAATATACACATACATATACACATGTATACATGCACACAATATATGCCCTTATATATGTACACATGTATGTTACTATACACACAAATATACACATACATATACACATGTATACATGCACACATGGAGAAAGACACATAGATACAGCCAACACAAGTTTCACTAATTGTTGAATATTCCTTAGATGGAATGCTTGGAACCGAATATGTTGAAGATGTCTTTGTCTCTAAGAGTTTTTTTTCCACTCATCTTATCTCCTAAAATTGGTAGTTTTTGCCAGAATCGACTTGCAACATGCCGTACAAGTGATAACAAATCACTCAGAAATCTCAGTAAGTAATGGTCTTATGGTGTCTCCTTGCTCCCCATGGAATTCTTGCTCTTGTAGACAGTCTCAAAAACCAAAGCAGAAGAATATCCTGGTAAAAAATAAGGTTATAAGGCTTTAAATGGCATCCTTCCTTGAGCTTTTTTACAAAAGCTACCATCAATTCCTTGAGAGCTTGTTTGGAGGTTCTAGCAGGGGAGCTCAGCTACCCGTATATCCTTAACCTAAGACTGATCCTCCTCTATTAGGGATGGTCGTCCTCCTTGACCGAGTGCACAGTTTCGGGAGGGACACACATGTAGCGGTGAGGGAGGAAGGGGACACCCAGCCGGAGCAGCCGAATCAACCCTGGCGATAAATGGGGTGACAGATGTCGCAGCAGATCGCCCTCACATCCAACTACCATCAATTCCTAAGCAGATGAATGAGGCCTCAGAAGACTGGACCTCAGGTCAACACTTAACCAACCCATGTGAAAAGTCTAAAGTTAGAAAGGCTGACTGAGGTCTTCCATTTCCTGGCCAAGAAATTAAAAATAAAGAAAGTTTTTTAATGTATTAAAAATTGAAAATAATTTGTAACCTGTCAATAAATGTGTACAATACAATTATACCAACTGACAAAAGATGATGTGCATTTCACTTATGTGCTTTTGGACTTGGTGAGTGACTATAGGTGTGTCTACACAAGTAGAATAAGCATAAATCAAGCCAGCATTTCTTCATTTAAGATACAAGGAAAGGATGCAAGTTGACCCACTGTAGCAATGGGATGTACAAGACAATATCAGACGGGGGTAAAGTGGGGAGTTGAGGAGGTGTGCAGGGAAGGGATGGTAGGGGAAAATCAAAGGAGGGGGTAACAATGCTCAATAAAAAACGTACTCATTACCTTACTTATGTAACTGTAACCCCTCTGTATATGATATTTACAAAAAATATATTTAAAAATACGAAGAAAACTTCTTCTATACTTATATGAAGTATTTGTCACCCAATATCAGTAAGGTACTGGTTTTAGGACCACAGGCATATTAAAATTTTGGATGCTCAAATTCTCTACATAAACACAGTATATTATTTACATTAGAATCTGCCCACAACCTAGTGCAGTATGATTGCTATTAAAAATTTTACTACATTTTATATTTGTAGTGGAAAAGTATATGCACTATCAACGGATACAAATTTTTCAGATAATTTTTGTCTGCATATTGTGGATGGAATTGGAAGAGCAATTATGAAAAACCCAAATTTCATCACCATGAGCTGTCTGTAAAATGTAACAAGGATCTAATACAGCATCATTGAATGGTGTGGATCTTCAAGAAGAAGTACTTGAGTTGAGACATTATCAGAAAGTGTAAGCACGCAAGGACTTTTTAGAAATGCAGCTGTTAGATTTCTCATAGAGAGCTTTCATAACACTTTGTGAAACACAAGTCAGAACCTCACTGAAGTGTAGAGAGATTTCCCTCACCTTTCTGTCAAGCTCAGTCATTATCAATCAATTTATAGCTAATCTTGTATAATCCTCTAATAAGAAAATGTTTATGGAATGTTATATGCAGAAAAGCTGGTAAGGATAACTTTTTCCAATTAGGACTGAAGGATTGACCTGCCCTCCCCACCACGCTATTGTCCCAGGCCCATACAGACTCCAGGCAAAATCCCAGGTACATGTGACCTCCTTGGAAGTGCAGGGAAATCCACGTAAGCCCACTGTGGGCCAAACTGAAAGTTCCCCACCTTCCTTGACTTAGGGGCTTTTCATTAACTTCTACCTCCTTGTTCAGACCTCCTATAAAAACCCAGATCCTATCCCAGCTCCCTCACACAACCTCCCAATGCACTGGAAGGATGGTGCCCCTCATTGTGCCTCAATAAACAGTCCTCACCTGTTGATGATGTAGTTCAGCCTATTCCTTTTCCATTCTCCTCCATTTTCCTAACATATGGTTCTGACACCCTGGAGGACTGGGTGCCCTCTGCCCAGGGGCCACACCCCTCCTTGCCACCCCTCATGGAGGCTTTCTGCTACCTTCCTCCTCCTTCCAAGGCCTTTCTCCACTGGGAGAACAGAGCCCTCAGAGCTTACTTTGGGCTAAACAGCCACATGAAAGACCTCTTGATCTTTGCCTTTGTAAACAGTGCAAGCAGTGGACAGCAACCCTGCTGTGGCTTGAGGTATTATTGGCCCCCTGCATAAACCCAGAAAAGGTCTCTCCCCCTATTCTTTCTCTTTTACTCTGTTCCTGGACTCTTATCTCCAGGCTGGAGGGTCTTTGCCTTTTGGTCAACTTCACTCACCATGTAAAAGCCTCAGTACAAGATTACCAGCCCAGTCTGTAGTGGAGGTGCAACGAAATGGACCCCAGGAATCCAGGATTCCCTTCCTTCCTTCCTTCCTGTCTGTGGGAATCCAGGAGACTCCAGGAGTGTCTCTTTTCCTGACACCATGACCCCCTGTAATTAGGACCTTTGGGGATGCTCTATCCTAATTACTTGGATATGTCCATCTGCCTTCCCAAAACACCAGGGATGCCTGGAACAACGGGACAGACTCAGTAGTCCTACCAAATTTTCCAAATTGTCTCCCAGAGACACCCCATTGGTATGACTGTGGTCTAATCTTAAGAAACTGGGCTGACTGATTTACAGTAAAAAAAATCTGACGTGTTTTTCTTCCAAAATCTGGTCTCATTATCATGGCCAGCACTGGCCTAAATTCGGAACCTTAGGTTTTCCTCTTAGTGATTTAAACAATTCTCCAACAAAACGGTGGGGAGTCCCAGGTCCCCTATACATAAGCCCTCCTCTACCTCTGCTCCAGAAAACCCTCACTCTGCTTATTCTGTTCTGTTCACCAAGTCCTTCTCTGACCTCCACTCCAGAGTTCCCCCTACCCGCTCTCCAGCCTTGCTCACCAAGCCCTTCTCTGCCATGATTCTCTTATCTCCTCTAAAAAGTAACTCCTCATCTTGTAGCAGCTCAATCTGTCTCTCACCCCTTTTCTCTCCCCCTCTCCCTTTCTCTCTCACTCTCTCTTTTCTTTGATGACCTCTGGCACCAAAGATCCTTTTCTCTTTCCTTGCCCTTCTAACTGCACTCTTGCTATTTGCAGTTGGTCCAGCTTATCTAGGCTAAGACTGTCTGCCTGTGTCAAGCAAACTCCTTCTGCTCACCCCTGTCCCTGTGCTTTCCTGTCTGCCTACCTGTGTAGCTGACACAAGGTGAGGATGGGCATAGGCCTCCAAAGATAAAACAGCAAGGGCTGGGAAGGTGGCTCAGTGGTACAGTGCTTCCCTTGCATGCCTGAGGCCCTGAGTTCAACTCCTCAGCACCAAATAAGCAAAAAGAAAAAAGCCGGAAGTGGCACTGTGGCTCAAGTGGTAGAGCACTAGCCTTGAGCTGAAGAGCTGAGGGACAATTCCCAACCCCACAGTTCAGGCTCCACGACCGGACCAAAAAAAAGAAAAACAAAAAGATAAAACAACAAGCTAACAGCCCTGTTAAAAATCCCTCTACACAAACCCCTCCATACTTATACACTTCTCAATCCTGTTCTATGGCTAATACACCTTCTTCCCTTCCAGACCCTAAATAAATAGGCCTCTGCTCTGGAACTTTCGTTAACCTGTCACTGAAAGTGTATGGGTGTCAAAAACACTGAGGACAGCCTCTCTCTTTTACGGCTCTCTCCCTTTATCACACTGAAATCCCCTAAAAGAAACAAACCAGTTCTTTTTCTTTTTGGACTTAGACAATAATCCAATCCTTTTCTCTTTCCTGAGTCCACTCACATCAAAATCTTTATTCTTAATTTCTTCTCTAGGAGACTGCAGAAGAGAAATCCCTCCCTCTCACATCTTCCAATAACTCTCTCTATCCACTCACTCAAACACTCACTTTTCAGCACCTTCATTATGCCACATCATCCCTTTAAATGTCTTCATGTTAAAAGTGTTATTTCTTCTCCTTACAGTGGCTGTTAAGCCACCCTCTCCCCCAATTCTCTCTACATGCCCTGGAAGCTGACAGCTAGAAAGAGACAAAGACCACATAATGGATTTTTCTACAACCTCCACTCTTCCACCAACCTTACTCCACTCTCCTCTTCACTCTTCTAGGGGTTAAAATATTTAAATCATATAATATGCCTCATCTCCAAAATCGATTTAAAGATTTTCTGCTCTTGTTATTAATGTTTGTTTAAGGGTGGAAATTCTGTTTGTCAAAATTTGCCTTGCATATTGTTTGGTATTGCCTACTTTTCTGTCATTGACACGTGTTTTTATCATATTGGGCAAAACAATATCACTTTGCCACTGGAATTAAAAAAAACCCATATGGTTGGTTTTCATTTTTTTAAAAACTTAAGTGCACCTTAAAACTTTGGTTTAAGTATAAGTGTGTGAACCTGTTCAGCATAATCATATTATAATACATAAAACCTGTGTAAAAAGTTATCTTCTTCTATTTCTTGATACAGATATTTCCTATCAAATGTGCTGTTTGTTAAAAGAAAACATTTTTATCAAGGGTAGTAGTAAAAGGAATGAGACCCAGCTCATCTACTAACCAGCTGTGATGAAAAATACCAGTAAGGAGGTAAGAATTGTCTTAAAATGTTTGTTCCACATATCTGTTTCTGTCCTCAGAAAATTCGAGTATGTAGGAGATGGTATGAGTATGCCTTAAAAGACAGCTTATGAGTAAAGTTTGTATGTAATTATTGGCTGTGATTTAACATTAAAACTAGCATGTTATTCTCTATATCCATCTAAAGTCAAGTGTCTTTAGCCAGTCTGTGTATAATGTTGTAAGTAATTAACCATTCATCCGAGGGATGCAGTCTAGCCAAGATCCTGCCTGAAGCATGCTACCGTCTCCATGGTATACTGGACTCCTGCCTGACTCGATCACACACAGCTGATTCTTGGTAAAAGACTCCTTTAGATTTACAAAAACTAGACTCTTGTGGGACACTCTCTATAAACCTTACCCAGCCTGACCTGAAAAAGCCAGCTATGTTGTTAGGCTATTAATACATGTATAGGCCAGGAGAGCCTCTTACACACTTTGGTTATAAGGTTTCCCAGGCAGTCAAGCTATACTCAAACCCTCATCCTAGCTATTGAGTTGTGTCATTGCAGAGTTCTGGCAAGTATTTGTTGATCAATTTTTGACAGGGTGCACATAAGCTCTACTTGTTCCCACTGATCTCCTTGTTACTTTGATTGGAAATTATAAAGTGTTTTTGTGGCAAAGATTGCAATTCAAAGCCATCCCAGGCAAAAAATCCCTGAGACTCTATTCCTATACAACCAGCAAAGAACTAGGCTGGAAGCTGGCTCAAAAATTAACCATCCAAATGCTAAATGTGGCCCTGTGACTCAAAGTGGTAGGATGCTAGCCTTGAGCAGAAGTGCTCAGGGAAAGTGCTCAGGCCTTGAGTTCAAAGCCCATATCCTAGCCACAAGCAGCTAGATTCCAGGACAAGGCGGAAAAGTATAAGAGGAGATGATGTCACATCAGCCACTTTGTGCCTGTCCTTTCAAAATTAACCAGAGCCAGGAGGTCAATAGAAACAAGTTGAGAAGCCTGTCCATCTAATGTCCATATCTGTCTAACTTCTAACTGGACAAGAATTTACATTCTTGCCTTTGTTACCAGCTATTTATAGGAAATGATCAAAGTCTCTCACCAGGCCCTTTACCTTAACTACTCCAATCCAGCCCTAGTTTCTGACTGGCTATGGGCTCATGATCCAAATGAAACTTTTCTGGTTTGTGCCCTGGGTGTGTTTTCCTATGTAACTCATATCAACCAGTCAGCCTTTTGCTTGATCACAGCATTTTCAAGTTTCTCTCTAACAGGATAATAGCCCTGACTCAAGACCTGGGACCATGTCAAGGCCATCCTATTACTGCAGGCAACCAGAGGCTTTGCTTACACTGCCTTGGACCGAGCACAGACATGGACCTGAAGACCCCAGCCCCAGTGACTTCTCGACACCCCCATGCCAGCTGAAGGCAGCCAGAAAAGACCCCTTTTTATACTCCACCTTTTATACTCCAGGTTTCAAAATGATTGGAATCTGCTTTGTTCTCATAACTCCATGTTAATCCTCTATCAGCCCAGTTCTTTTTATGTATCCAAAGGTCCTATATGAAGAACTTGCCTCTCCCCTCTTGGCCCTATCCTTTTATGTATCTGAAGATGGAATATGAAGGATTGACCCCCACCCTACTATCCTAGGCCCATATAGACTGCAGGCAAAACCCAGGTATATGTGAACTCCTTTGAAGTGCAGGCAGGGCAATCCACCTAACCCAGCTGTAAACATCTCATTGTGGGCCCACACCTTCCTTGAGCTAGGGGCTTTCCATTAATCTCTACGTCCTTGCTCAGACTTCCTATAAAAACCCGATCCTGTCCCAGCTCCCTCACACAACCTCCAAACCTGCTGGAAGGGCTGTGCCCCTCGCTGTTCATCAATAAACCGTCCTCACCTGTTGATGATGGAGTTCGGCCTATTTCTTTTCCATTCTCCCTCATTTTCCTAACAAGGGCAGTCTGTTTTCTATGATCAAGAAGAGAGAAAATTAGATAAGCATCCATTTACAGCCTTCTGAATAATTCTGATTCTGCCCACGTCAGTTACCTATCCATACCTATGTCCGAGTGAGAGGATTTTAGAAGAATTTAGTGTTTTAAAAATTAAAATTAAATGTAGAATGAAATTTGTTCCAATGCATCACTTTAAGATATTTAGAAACAACTGAGAAACCTAAAGGTCTATAAGATTTTTTTTATTGGAAGTGAAGGGGTTGTGGAATTTGGTTCTCTATATTTTAAGCAATTTGCAAAAAGAATTGGCAAAATAAAATTTACATTTGCAGCAGACTTGACACATAAATTTTTGTATATTGAAAGAAACACAAGCCATAACAATATGTCAATGCTATCCTCTTATCTATTTCTAAATGTTTATGATTTTTGTCTCTTAATATTAAAACTTCGAATTTGTTTTAATCTTTATCAAGTTGTGCAAAGGGGTTTCGCTTCATCATGTCAGTGTTTAATAAAGTATATATGCATTTCAATGTACAATACATCTGGAACATTGAAATCTTTCCACTTTTCTTCCTTCCCTTACCCCAACACCACCTATCCCTTCAAGTATCCTACTTATATTCTCACATATGTACATTGAGTGATATGACTGTATTAGTCCACCATTTCCATTAGGGCAGAAGTGCCCTACTCCCTTTAAGCCCAGATCTCCCTTTTAAGACTTGTTTCAACTTCATGGTATTTTGTTAAATTTCTCTGCTTTTGGCATTTGGCTTTGGGCTAACCACATTCTCTCTTCCATGTTTAACCTACATAAATGAGGTTATTTCTCCACATTTCTAATCTCTGAATGGCTGAGATGGGTCTCCTTTACTGTGCATCTGTCTTTTTTTATCATAATTTGTGATATTAACTCAAAACTGCTTTGCCTTTTGTCAGCAATTGGGCTGTTATAAGAGAATACTTCAAAGTAAGTGGCTTAAAAACAACAGAATTTTATTACCCATATGCTAGAAGCTTAAGCATTGATTATAAAAATGCTTGTTCAAAGCAATTCCTTGTCTT
This sequence comes from Dipodomys spectabilis, assembly GCF_019054845.1. Lineage (NCBI taxonomy): Eukaryota > Metazoa > Chordata > Mammalia > Rodentia > Heteromyidae > Dipodomys > Dipodomys spectabilis. The sequence continues at coordinate 634,575 of NW_024871143.1, forward strand.
TTGGGGGTCCACTTTCTGGTTCATCACAATCTATTTGCTGGACATTCATATGGCAGAGTAGTTATATTGGGCTTCTTTTATCAGGATCATTATTGTAATGCCATCTCTGAAAGGTTGATTCTAATGTCACCAGCCGGGGGAATAGAATTTCCACATGTGCATATGAAAGGAGTTACAACGTCCAATACACTTTGCAATTTTTTCTTTAACTCAGTGTAGTGTATCCTTTGGATATTATTTCATAGAAATAATAACTTAAGGACAAGTTTATATCATGTGACTTATGTGAATGATTCTTCTTGCAATGGGAATAATTAGAGTGATGGCAAAGTGAAGTATGATTGTTCAGTGGCTCTTGAATCACATCATAGGTAATCATGTAAACGTGGTACAGCCTATCTACGGCCCTTCTGATGTATTTGAACAAGCTCTGATGAGTTAATCGCTTTCAGAAATATTCGATTGAGCCAACAAATACAGATCTCCTTTGATTTAAATCATGGCTTGCTTGTAGGACTCAAACAGACACCAAAATCAGAGGATGCTAAATTCTCTGATAAAATATATAATAAAATTTTTATAATTAATATAGCATGAAGACTGTTATATTAATAGCACTATAAATACTTGTATGCATATTATATAATATATTGACATCCTTTGGTTTAATCAGTTTTTAGAATATTTATAACTAAGTGTAAATGGTATGCAAATAGTTATTTGATGATGTATAGAAAATAAGAAAAAGATTTGCATACATATTATTACAGATGCAAACATATTCACCTGGTTATATATGATCCTTCATTTGTTGGTTTCATTCATGCATAGAGAACATACAAAGAAGTGAAAATTGCAAACTTGAACTTACTAAAGGATTAATTACATGAAGTTTATGTTGGGCTAAATAGATTTTATAAATTAAATTGTTTGTCCCTTCCTTTCTCCCACCCTTCCTTCCTTTGTTCCTTCATTCCCTCCTTCCTTCCTTCCTTCCTATTTTCCATCCTTCCTTTCTTCTGTCCTTCCTCCTTCCTTCCCTACATCCCTACCTCTCTCTCTTTCTCTCTTTCCTTCTTCTTTCCTTTCTTACCTTTTTCTTCTTTCTTTCTTTTTTCCTTTCTCTCTTTCTATTATTCTTCCAATCTTCTTTTCTTTCTTTTACTCAGAATATTTTTTATGTTTATAGAAAAATACGAACTGCTGTACTCTAAGGTGTTATGAGTAATTATAAATATTAACTAGATTGATATTAATTTTAATGACCTATATTATATCTTAAGACATATTGTACTAAAAACAACTTCACAAATGTTGCAAGATATGTAACAAATATTACTGTACCTGATATTGTTTATTTCTTCAAACTAAAATAAGCATTTAGACATATATTGTGTGTGTGTTTGTGTGTTGTTCCTGTGATTTTAACTCAAGACCTGTCCCCTAGTTGTTTTTATTTCCCTCAAGGATATTGCTCTATCATTTGAGCCACAATTCTATTTCTGGCTTTGTGTGTGTGTGTGTGTGTGTGTGTGTGTGTGTGTGTGTGTGTGTGTGTGTGTGTGTGTGCAGGTGTGTGTGGGTTTTGTGATGTGTGTGTGATTAATTGAGATGTGTCTCACAAACTTTCTTGCCAAGGCTGGCTTTGAACTCCAGCCTCCTGAGTAGCCAGAATTACAAGCTTAGACACCCATATGTATCACAGATTTCATATATCCAAGAATACAATAAATTTCATATTATTTGAATGCTAGAGGATCAATTTAACAAATAACGTAGATATTTATTTAGTTATTAAACCTGAACCTGTACTGTGAAAAAGTTTTCAATTTTTTGAAAAAATATGCACTCAAAGATTTAAATGACAGAATCTTTGGACAAATTGAAATACTCTATTATTCAATAGCAAAAAAGGGATCATTAATCAAATTTCTCATGTAAGCTAAAGGCAATAGGCTCTATCAGGCTGAATGAAGCAATTTTTCATTAAATTAAATATTATCTAATGTGGTCACATGATTTTCTCTTCTTTTTAACCTAAAAGTTTTTGACACAAAAATGTAGCTTCATACATTTTTTGATTATTTAAAAATCTTAGTTACTGGTCATATATTTCTGATATTTGATTACCTAGTCCTTTTACAGAAACAGTGAATTTCATTTATTTTATGTCAGCAGTTATTTTTACAAATTGAATCAATCTCAGTATAAGATAACTAAAGCAAGATATTCCATCACTTATCCAATTATTCCTATAGACTTGAATATAAGTTATTTTTGAATGGTAAGAAATTCATATTATACCTACACTCTATAGAATAATTAAGATAAATGATTATTTTTCCTTCAACTTGAAGGAAAGAACCTCATTATAAATAATAAATACTTGAATGGAAATGCTATAAAATTATGAAAAATTCATGTCATTATGAGTTAGATGAAATAGTCATTTTTGAAGATCACAACATGGAAACTCTTGAAGCTTCTGCATCTGCTAAATAAAATGTATTTGCATTCAAAATATTTCATTCATCTCTCCAGTAATGGTATAACCAAATCACTGCTATGCCAAATAGCATCTCTGATATTTAGGAACAGAAGTTATCACAACTGTATAGAAAGATCTACCCACTACACTAGAAATTAAATCTGAAATCATAAAGGATTGTGATTAATAATTAGCTTTCACTACATTGCCATAAAGAGGTGAACCCTTTCAAGTGGGCATAGTTGAAGAGATTAGGTCACTCAGAACTTGAAATCAAAGAGGATGTTAAGATCAAAGTCCTTTCTTCCTCTTCCTTCTTTTACTTCTCCTTCTCCTTTTCCTTCTCCCTCTCCCTCTTCCTCTCATCCTTTTTCTCCCTTTCCCACTCCCATTCCTCCTCTTCTTTACTTCCTGGCTTCCATGAATACAAAAAGGCCATCACATGTTCCTGAGCAATGAGGATAAGAAATGTAAATTGAAATGTATAAAATCAGAAGCCAAGATAAAACTTTCCTCCTTTTAATTAATTTTATGAAGTATTTTGTCATATTGATAGGAGTCTGACACAGCATGCTCTCAATATTATAATGGATAATAAATTGACCGAAATTGTCCTAATGAAATGAATGAATTAATATTATATTTGGAGAACCCTACATGAAAATAAGAGGCACTTCAATAAGAGGCAAAAAATATGTTCAGATGAATATGGCGGAGGAGAAGCTGGAGGCTAAACAATTTCTGGCATACAAAGCAGTTTTAGTGATCAAGTGAACAGTCCTAGGCTAGAGAACCACACCAAATATTCCATCAGAGTACAGAGAGTGGCCAGAGAGGGAAAATCAAAGCAAGGAGACAAATCTGAGCACTTGCTGGTAGCCGCAACTGTGGTGGCTGCGGCAGCAGCAGCGGTGGCCATAGCCTCCATACCTATAGCACAGAGAGTCTTGGGAAAAGATGCCAGATGTGGCAGGCAAGCAGATTTTACTCAACACCAGTAAGAACTGAGGAGGAGCAGATATCTTCATCCGGCAGATCGCAGGCCAGACACAGCCCAAGACCAAAGACTCCGGAGTCGGTAGAAGCCTGACATCCTCACTCTAAGGGAGCAGAGGAGGGAAGGCCACCCCTCCCTGCCACCACCATCAGAGATCTCCATCTTTGATATTAAAAAAGGACCATTTGAACAGCTATCTCCAACTCAGGCCTTGGAAGAAAACAAGAGTCATTTAGGAGGTCACAGGAACCTGACTTGAACTGCCTGGCTCAGTTCCCCCCAAAGGAAAGTCAACCAGCCCAGGCAAGGAAGCCTCACCATTGGAGGAGTGACTTTCTTCTCTGGGTAAACTGAGCCAGAGGCTGCCCCTCCATACAGCAGCATAGACAATCAATTGAAATTCAGTAATCAAAAACCTGAGAATGGCCCCAGGATGGGCTCTGTGAGTGTCCCAGGAGCTATTCCCTCAGGGAAAAGCTACTGTTTGCTGAAAGACCTCAACTTTACCCAGAACCTAGCCTAAAAACAGCATCTCCAAACTAGAGGAAACAGCCATCTCCCTCTTTCGTGATACTCAAAGCAGATCTCCCTCCCACTGAAGTAGAATGGGAGGAGGATCACAAAATCCTGGGTAATGCAGAGCATTTTACTGCCTGCTCAAACTCACTTAAGAAACTAATCAACCCACAGAAAAAACAAACACCACAAGCAGACCAGAGACTCCACCAAGAGATTGGTTATGGACACGGGGGAGATGCAGGATCTTCCCATTCTACCCCCTTCCCCACCCCCCTCAAAAAAATCAAAGAACTCTTCTTTGTACCTTTTCTTAATTTTTCAAAAATTGTTTTCTATTAATCTTTTCTTCCTTTCATAATTTTTATTATCGATGTGTGTGTGTGTGTATGTGTGTGTGTGTGTGTGTGTGTGTGTGTGTGTGTGTGTGTGTGTGTTTTATCTCTTCTGATCTTTTGGTCCTTTTTATTTTTATCTTTTCAATTTTTTCTCTTTCTTTTTGGTGAGAATTAATTGCTGTTCTGATCATCCTCAGATATTTACCCATCGTCGATTATTAGACCTTATCCCCCATTGTGTACACACTTCATGCAGCAATTTATTACTCAATTCACAATCTCTTAGGATTAAATTATTTTAAATTATTTTATTTTTATTTTTTGTGAACATACTGTAAAGAGGGGTTAAAATTACATGGACAAGATAATGAGTACATTTCTTATCAAGCATTGCAGACTCCTCCTTTGTTTACCCTTCACATCCCTTCCCAGCCTCCCCCGTCCCCCCACCCAATCTTACCCCTCACCCCCCCGCCCACACAAAAGTTGTAAAGTTCGTTTTCGACATGACAACTTGTACTTCTCATTGTTGCAACCGGTCCACCTGTATCCTTAAATGACTTGTTTTTCCCCATCTCCTCCACAAATTATACATTCATCAAATATAGTGAAAGCAGGGGTTATACTGTGGGGGAGGGACATACAAAGAAACAAAGAAATAATCTTATAAATGTGTTAGAAACAAATGCATGAAAGAAAAAAAAATTTAAATACATATCTAAGGGTTCATTTTCCTAACATTATATTATCTGACCTTTTCTGCTTGACTCATACCTATACTAGATATTGCAAATGAGGGAAACCATGGGACCTATGTGTCTTTGGGCTTGGCTTAATTCACTTAATATAATTTTTTCCAAGCCTTTCCATTTCCTAACAAATGGGGAAATGCCATTCTTTCTGATGGAGGCATAGAATTCCATTGTGTATATATACCACATTTTCTTGATCCATTCATCCACTGACGGGCTTCTGAGTTGGTTCCATATCTTAGCTATGGTAAATAATGCTGCAATAAACATAGTTGTGCTGGTAGCTTTAGTGTGGTCTTGTTTGTAAACATTTGGGTAAATGCCCCAAAGTGGGATTGCTGGGTCATAGGGGAGCTCTATGTGAAGTCTTTTGAGAAACCTCCATACTCCTTTTCAAAGTGGTTGAAAAGGTTTACACTCGCACCAACAATGAAGTAAGGTTCCCTTTTGTCCACTTCCCCTCCAGCATCTGTTGTTAGAGTTCTTGATTTTGTTCTCTTTTTTAACTTGGAAGTTATAGATTATATCTTTTTATACTCTAACTTGGTTCAATGATCTGCTGTCTGTTATTTCTTCTCTTCCCCTTCTTTTGCCCATCTACTTACATAATTTTTATTTAAAGAGACAAACTTGAGCTTGCATTTCTAAATTCTCCTAAATTATCTGAATTTCTTCATACTTCTGGCAGCCTCCTTAATCTATCTCAAGGGAATATTTTGTCACTACCATTTTTATCCTATATGATATCTTCCTGCCTAATTCAATGCAAAATATACATTAGACTCATCCAGATATCTCAACACTTGTACCAACATAAAAGACTATGTTACTTAGAAATCATTATTTTAGTATACCTATGGAGGTGGCATCTGTAATTTTTGAATGACCCTAACTGATACTTACATGCAATCATGTTTTAAACCAATATACCACTCAGAAGAATGAATCACTAAAATGTGGTACACACACACACACACACACACACACACACACACACACACACACACACACACACGGTGGAATTCTATGCTTCCAATTCATAAGGAAATGGAAAGACTTGGAAAAATCTTACTAAGTAAAATAAGCAAGATATAAAGAAAAAGATTCCATGGTTTCCCTCATGTGTAATGAGTAGGAAGTGTCTAGGGTAGTCTTAGCAGATGAGCAGAATGGCTCAATACCTATGTATATGTGACCATATAAGTGGATGATGAGCAAAATGAACTCCTAGTGTTCCCCTCTGGTTTATCCCCTGCTGTATTTAATTTCAGTATCCTGTGTATTGTATACATATTTATCTTAATGTTGCAAAGGAAGAGGAACAACAAAATGGCGACACAAAAGACAAAGGGCAAACCAATGCAATAGCAATACTCAGAAGACAACATTTTGGAAATTTACATTACTACTTATGAGGGGTATTGTGATTGAAAATTGTGATTAAAATGAGAGGGAGGGGATAAAAAGTTCGACATGTTATGTATTCTCTACCTTTCAATTACTGCAACCCCTTTTATATATTAAATGGACAATAAAATTAAATTTAAAAACAAGCTACATAAAATATAATTTCACTGTATTGGCATAGTAAATATTATTCTATGTGTATGACCTTTTTAAAAAAATGAACAATATTTGGCTTCTAATTTGAATTAATTGTCCCTCTCTTTATCAGAGGGTCATCAACTTGAATGTTATCAAACTATACAAAATTTTCAGAATATACTTGTCATTATTTTGAAAAAAACATTATTTTAGTATTGTCTCATACTACATAGAAAATAGTTCAATTCTCTGGAAACTCCTAACTTTTAAAACTAAATATTTGTTGATAGGACAGAGTATATGTCATCTTCAAAATTCCTATGACTACTAACGACTCATTTTCAAATTCTGAACATGCCATACCAGAGATATTTAAAACAGTGCCTGTATGCATTTTATTTAATTCCGCAAAAAATGCAGTTTCCAATGGGGCGTTACATAGTTAAAAGTCAACAGAAAAACTAGCCACATTCTGGTAGAAGATAAAACTATGAAGTATCTATAATAATTAATTCCTCTAGAGTAAACATTTGTTCATCAGAGTAAGCTATTATTTTTATGACAATCAATCCCAACATTTTATGCAGTGAAGTCATTCTAGCCCAACACTTTCCAAATTGTAAGGTGCACCTTAAAATTCCCTAAATTCACAGCATGACTAGCTTATCATTATAGTGAAAAAATTCTACACTTCTGATAATGAAATGCCTTTTCGATTGCTGAAAAAACACTACACTAAACTTTGCTGCATCGTTTTACCTCAAGTGGTATTCTTGAGATCAGAAAACTTGCAAATATTATTTCTACTCATCTTTTTATCTATCATAGATATTCAGGAGACTAAGATCTGAATATTATGGTTCAAAACCCACCCAGGCAGGAAGGTTCCTTAGATTCTTATCTCCAATAAACTGCTCAGGAAAAGCCAGACACAAGTGTTACTGAGTTTCGAGTGGTAGATCAGTAGCCTTGACCAAAAACAGGCTCAGGGACAGTGCCCAGGCCCAGCGGTTAAGCCCTAGGACAAACAAAACAAAACAAAACAAAAAAAACAAAATTAAAACAAACCCCAAACCTAGCATTTTTCTCATTGCATGCAGAGGTACGTAATTAAGGAAATGTCTTCCTGTGTTATGTATAGGTAGAAGAAAAAAGATGTCGCACAATAACTCTCTTCATACCATGTTACACCAAAGCCTCAAAACATTGCTCTTTTTCTAAATTTATAAATTAATATTATCCATTTGTTGGCAACTGTTTCTAGCATTATCATGTTATACATGAACTGTTGGAATTATCTATTAACTAAGTCCTTTAACTCGCTTGAAAGAATATTCTAGACAAATAGAATGCCAGAATAATTTGTAAATTTGTAAATTAAATCTTCTACTTAAAAAGAATTTTGTAGTATCCTGTAGAATATAAAATTACAAACAAAACATGTTTATTTTAAATTTAAATTCTCATTTAGCCAGGTTTACAAAGTCCTACATTAGAAAATTTTGCTATTTCTCCAGGATTAAGCTTTTGTAATCCTTCATCATTTCTGTGGAAACCAACACAATGATGCTTACTTTTTTAAATTTTTGGTTTGGAATCATGAGCTATTTTGCATCTAGGAATGTTCTGTAATGAAGAGAGCATTTAAAACATGACTGAGGATGATATATGGGTTGCATTTCAATAGGAAACTTGGCTTCTCAAAACATAATGACAAAATTAGCCCTAACTTCCAACTGTGAATTCCTGTCTTGTTTTTTTGGTTTGTTTTATTAAGCAAAATTATACTAACTAGTTACGGGAAGGTATCACTATGTAATCCACTCTCTAATCTCCTGTCTTAATCTGAATGCTAGAATTTCAGGCTTGTATCACATTGTCCTAGCATAGTTTGTTGGTTTATTTAACCTAGAAGCATACTAGTAATTCTGAACTTCTCCGATGATCTTATCCACTAGACTGACTGCTCAAAGTGTTTCTGTACAATTTTCAAAGATGTTCTAACATTTGACACAGGGTATGAACATTTTCAGATGCACCTGCAGGGGTCTCTGATTCATTCCTCCATGGATCCTCCATGATGATTACTTGCCTCTCTTACTGTGTCTGGTCCCTACCTATGTAATATTATCAAGCTTTTTGGGGGAAAGTTCACTTGAGGAGTTTCTAATATTGAAAATTCTGACTTGATTATAGTCTTACTCAGGACATATTTTCTATTATTTTCTAACTTTTCTACACATTCTGAGAGTTGTTTCATATGTGTGTTTGCACATGTAAGTGCTTCTGTGTGTATGTGAATGTTTGTATGTATGTATGCAAAATCCTCAAGCTCTTATTCAGCAATCTTGCTCATGACTAGTATTACATCACTTGAGCCATTCTTCTAGTGTAACTTTTGGCTGGTTAATTACAGGTAGTGTTGCAAAGACTGTTCTGCCCAGGCTGGATTCAAACTTAACTTCCCAGACTCTTTTACATTCTTAGTTTTTATTTTTTCCAGGAGTATCATGTTTTAAACTAGAAACACTTTCGTGAATGTAAAGTCTAACCTGTAGCCCAGATTTTTAACTCAAGAATTCATACAAAGGTAGATGAACATACACATTATATATCCTGAGTGTACACTGCTAGAAATGTGATCTTGAGCCGGGTACTGGTGGCTCATGCCTATAATCCTAGCTACTCAGGAGGTTGAGATCTGAGTATTGCAGTTCAAATCCAGCACCAGGAGGAACGTTTTCTGAGTCACTTATCTCAAATTAACCACCAGAAAACTGGAATTGACACTGTGGCTCAAGTGGTAGAACTCTAGCCTTGGGTTTAAGACCCACAACCATCAAAAAAAGAAAGAAAGAAAAAGAAATGTGATCTTAGCCACCAGTTCATTGCTAGTATAATTCCTGCTCTCTCAACATGGCCTTTTTTTTCCAGTTAAGTCCATGCTTTTATATCTGACTTGCTTTGTGAACAGAATTATTCTTCTATACTATGTTATTACAAATTTTCATGATTAGCTACCATGATTTAGATCTAGTGGAAAACAAGAGTGGCCTCATCCTTCATGTTCCACTTAGTAGTAATGCTTTCTCTATATCACTCCCATAGATCTACTTAGTGGCTTTGAATTTATTGTTTCAATGTTGTCTTATTTGTAGAGTCTTCTGTAGTCTATTGAACTATTAAACTTAAGCACAAAACTTCTTTTTCTTGTATTATTCCTATTGTTTCTCCTACTGTTAACTTATGTACACTTGGGAAATAATGCACAACACACACACTCACAAAGAAATGTTTCTGAGAATCTTCTTCCCACTTAAAATTGGTCTTAATTACAGTGTAATTAGGAAATTTAAACTTAAACTACTCCAGGAAGTTTTTTTCATGTTTTTTTTGTTGTAAAAATGGTGTAAATAGTGGTTAGAGTTACATAAATAAGTAAATGAGTACATAATCTATCAAGCACTGTTACCTCCTCTTTTGTTTTTCTCCTGCCATCCCTTTCCTCCCCACTGCCCCAAATCCCTTCTCCCCTCTTCAAGTAGTAAAGTTCATTTTCGACATAGTGCCTTGTACAACTCATTGTTACAATGGGTCATACTGTATCCTTGTTTCTTCATTTTGTTATTTCCCTTCCCTTCCCCACATTAATAAAATGTATATGCAAGATACAGGTTGCCGACAACAAATATAGTGAAAACAGGGGTTATATCATGGAGGAAGAACATAGAAGACAAACAAAAAAAATACATACTACATGTTAAATACATTAAAAACAATAGCAAGAGAGAAAAATCAAGTTGTGTCACTATCTTGGGGTACATTTCACTTAACATCATCTTATATGGCCATGTGTACATGGATAATGTTTTATAAGCGATTTAAATTCCATATTTTCTCTTTAAAAAGTTATTTCTGAAACACAAGTTACCTCATGTCCAAAGATGTACTTGTGCTATTTAAATGAAACCAGAAAATATTAATTTTACTTGGAGCAGCATCATAGATTGTTACTGGAGGTAAGTGGAAGGAACTGATACTGGAAGTGGAAACTGATCCCAAGAGAGGAATTGAACATAGAGAAATGAAAAAGTTCAAGTTAATTTGTGCTGTCCTTTTTATGGTACAAGAAAAGAATCCAAGGCCTGAAGGAAACTCTGTCCCTTACCTTTTCGAGTGTGTCCTTTACTCATATAAAACTTGTCTGTAAGCTTCCAGTTGGGAGTATTACAAAAGGAAACAATATTCCATTTCAAGGCCAGCATAGAATAAAAGGAAATAACTTTGTTTTAAAAGTGTTCTAGTGCAAAGAAACAAAGACATGGAGGTTTTAAAGTGTCTTATGCACGGATATTTCTCTCCTGAGATGATTCTCCTATTGTAGAAGTCAATTACCCATTTCTTTATTCTGGTCCTGGGTCCTCCACAGCAATAAGGATTCCAAAAAGCAGGATCCAGTGAGTATAATCAGCAAAAGGAGCCTCTTCTCAAACTAGTGCTTTAAGGATGGTCCTAAAGAAATATGTGGGTTTTTCATTTTCTTGATTGTTTGTTTACTTTGTGCTGGTTCTGGGGCTTGAACCAGAAGGTGGACCCTGTCCCTATACAGTTGTCTTTCCTGCCCACCTACCCCCTAAACTACTACTCTACTGCTTGAGCTAAATCTCAAATTCTGCCTGTTTTAGTGCTTAATTACAGATAAGAGTTTAACAGGCTGTCCTGCCTGGGTTGACTTTGAACTGAGATAGTAAGAAAGCCAAGTGACATCAACTGTATGGACTTCTCTTTTGAAACAAGAATTATTAGATGAAGTTTATAATAAAGTTAATATTTGACCATTTTTAAAAGAAGAGAATATGTCAAGCAAAGAAGCCATAACTTAAATAACTCAGCAAAAGTAGGTGCACTGAATCATTTTGGAATTATTTTTTCTGTTTGGGAAGATTACAATTGACTTCGTTGTTCCTTTTGGGGAAACTTGAAGTCATATTTGCAGTTTTTGGTGGTCATGGGGCTTTAACTCTGATGCTGGGCCCTGTCCCTCAGCTCTTCCGCTCAAGTTGAGTGCTCTGCCACTTTAGGTACAGCACCACTTCTGGATTTCTGGTGGTTAATTAAAGATAAGTGTCTCATGGATTTTCCTGGCCAGTCTGGCTTTGAACCACAATCCTCTAGTCTCAACTTCTTCAGTAGGTAGGATTATAGGCATATGTGACCAGCATCCGGCTTATATTTGCATTTATGTGCACTTAATGACACTATGTAGACAAACAATGGAAATTTGAATCAATGATGACCTTGCAGCTTTTCAGAAAAATTGAGGTAGCAATAAAAATATCCTCCTTTTCCATGTTGTTACATTATTGACTCATGTTATGGGACTCTTACATTAGCATCCTCTGTTGTCTGCGTATGTGGACTTAGTATCAGAAATGACTGAAGATTTTAGAAAGCAAAGGAGTTCAGGAATGAAAGAACAGCATAGAAGTATATACCATTTATCACACAGTGATTAAGAACTAGCCTAAGGAATTAGAATGCTAAAGACAATGAGGAATAAGCCTAGTTGATAACTAGTTCTTCAATAACCAAAAATGGTTCCCTAGAACAGATTGTGGTATAACTTAGTTATTATCATTTATTCCTTCCATGTGAAGTTATTCCTTCTCTTTTCTCAAAACTATTAATTAGTCTATTCCTTTTTGATGCTATAACTTACCAAAAAGATTTCCAAATCTCACATAGACTACCCTTCTCATTGTGATTAGAAATGACGGCTCAAAACCTGGAATCTTTGAATTTCCAGGATTAATCTCCACCTGATATCTAAGCACATTCTTGGCATTAAATTGCCATGACCTATTAACAGAACATTGTTTTTTGTTTTTTGGGTTTTTTTTTGTTTTTTGGTGGGGAGGGGGGGTGTCTGGACGCGGAGCCTGAACTCTGGGCTTGGGCGCTGTCCATCAGCTCTTCAGCTCAAGTCTAGCGCTCTACCACTTGAGCCACAGCGTCACTTCTGGCTTTTTTCTTTTTGCTTATGTGGTGCTGAGGAATTGAACACAGGGCCTCATGAGTGCAAGGCAATCTATACCACTGAGCCACCTTCCCAGCCCTTTTGTTAAATAATAGTAATCTAATATAGGTAAAATAAATTACGGACTATTGTTAGGCATCAGTTGGAATGATCAATTGTATATTCCAAGTATGGGTTATTTATTTTGCATTTACTAGCTAAATGACTTTTTGCCAATCTTGGGACTTGAACTCAGGGACAGGGAATTGTTTTTTTGTTTGTTTGTTTGTTTGTTTGTTTTGGCTCCAGGCTAGCACTTTACCACTTGAGGCACAACTCCACTTTCAGTGTTTCTTTTTCTATTCATGTGGTACTGAGGAATCAAACCTAGGGTTTGATGCATGCTAAGCAATAACTGTTCCATTAAGCCACATTCCCAGAGCCCTAAAAAAATTCTTTTCGTTTTTATATTAATAAGTTTTTTTATTGTGAAAATACCGCACAGAGGGGTTACAATTTTATGAGCAAGGTAATGAGTACATTTCATAGCAATCATTGTTGCCCCTCTCTTCCCCTTACCATCCCTGCCATCGATTCTCCCCCTCCCACCCCCGCCAAAGTTGTAAAGTTTGTTTTTCAACATAACCTCTTATACATCTCATTGTCGCAATTAGACTTGATTAAGATGGCATTACTTTTTCATTTCGTTACTGTGTATTATAATTTAGGCCAGGTGGTAGAAAAAGAAGTGGAAAACAATACTAAGTCCAGTAAGGCTGACATTCCTATCACATCACTAAGTAAGTACAGTGTTAAGGCCAGCAGGACGCATAGGGCTGATGCATGTGACATTATTATGTAAAACACTATTGGTCATCATCTCCGACATCCATAACATTCTGCTTCCACTTTCAAGATAAAGAGGCAAATATCTAAGCCTTTTAAATTGATAGAGTGTGTTTCCTAGGAAAGAAGAAGGAGGATGTGGAAGGTGATGGTGGAAAAATATGTATATTAGCTCTCTGTCCACATTTTTTGCATTTTTAAAAAGTGCTATTGATGAACTCCCTCTTACATGTAATTGACTATACTGTCTGCACAAGATGCAGAGAAATGAAACATTTATTCTGGTGGATAGTAACATATATTAACAAAATCCATTTCTGGAAAAAAAGATACTAGGTAAGAAAGTATAAAGTATTGTCTATGAAATGGTTTCTTTTCTTGGAGAATAAACGGTAGTATTGAAATGCTTACTCCAGCTTTCTTGGAAATTTTATGCTGTCTCAGTATCAAAATGTTCTCTAATTCCTGTAACATCCAAGCATAAAAGACATGATTTGAAGATCTCAGTAGTTTTAAAAATAAAGGTACATAATAACTTCCTTCTTGTAGAGATTTGTGATAGCGAGTATGATTGATTGTATTATAGTTCTCTTTTTTCCCCCCTCTTTATCTCAAGTGTTGTATATATGGTCATATTACTCTATGTCCTGCATCAGCGTCCTGTTGGTGAGATTTACCTGTACTTTGCAATGTCAAGCTGGTTCATGTGACTTACATCAGCTTACAAAAATGAACCAGAAGTAGTGAAAGGCTATTTCTAGGGGAAGATTTCTGTCTCATTGTCTGTGTCTAATAGCTGAATTGTTTTTCCTTAGCTATAAAAATAGCATAGTTTCAAAATGAGTCTTCTTTCAACTTATATACTAGAAGAATATATCATGTGAAATTGAGGCAAAACTCAAATACAGCCTCACCATATAACAAAAGCAGAATTAAGCTAATGTTAGAATATGATATTAAGATGTTAGTTTCTTATATTTTATACCTTTATGTTAGTTGACTATAGCATACTAGAATTTAATAAATACAAAACAAGAACTAAACAAATAGATAAGATTTCCTGTTGGACATTATTACAATTTTTTTATAAATAAACATTCTCCATGTGATCATTTATGGGGTTATCTATTTTCTATAGATGGGTTTAATCATTTTAGGTCATTGTATCTAATATCCATAATCATTATCCAGACCTTGTGATTGAGGTGAGGAAGAACAAAATATCTAGATTTCTCCTTCTCTTTTCCTCTTCTCCTTTTTGTAGTGTGAATTCTAATCCTTTCTCCAAATTCTCCTATTAATAAAGGAAGAATGACATGTTGTGGATATCAAGCAAAAGGCTTCAAATCAAGAATTTCATACTTTCCTGGAGGAGGATGGGAAGGGATGGGAAGGAGAAAAAAAGGAGGAGCTACAATGCTTGATAAGAAATGTACTCATTATCTTGCCCATGTAATTGTAATCCCTCTGTACAGTATTTTCACAATAAAAAAATAGATGAGAAGGGGTACCAAGATGGTGACAGGGCAGTACGGAAACGCCATAGCTCTCCCCAACCCAAAAGAGAGTTCAAGTTCCGATGCTTAATCTCCCCAAGAGACTGACAACAACAAAAAGATGAACACCCAGAGAAAAACAGAAGGTGGAAAATAACAAAAAAGAAAGAGAGAAAAAGAAGAATTTCAGAACAGAGGAGCAGGAAGACTCTTCCCTCAACCTTTACTGGCCGCGCAGCAGCACACCAAGCCATGGCCAGACCACCCAGCAGGGGCTGTCCAAGTCCCAGAGATACAGGTATTTGTCTGCAGATAACCTGCGCAGAAGCAGCCTGAGGTACTAGTGTCAGACCCACTGATCGTGATGAACGGAGAAACCTCCTAGCCGGGAGCTTGAACAAAGATCCCAACCCTCACTCTCCATCTGAGCAGAGAGGCTCCATCCCACCAAAGCCCCTCAACCCCATGGCAGGAACCCCAGAACTACATGGGACTCCCACCGAACACCAGAGCAGAAGACATGCAAGGAACTGGTGCTGATCCGGAGAGTGCAAATGCAGACAAACCCCAGTGCTCAGAACCTGCACAGAGGCCCCTCCCCCACCCCTCGGGCAGAGGTTAGAGGCCCATCTCATGGTGCAGACCCAAACAGCATCAAATTAGGCAGAGACAGAAGAGAATCACACAGAGCTACCACCACCCAGCCCAGCCCACATACACCTCAACTGAACTCTGATTGGAAAGGCAACCAATGACCTACATCACACAGAAACAACTAGCTCCAGGGTGAGTACCCCGCAGGGGACTCTGTATCCCTCAAGAGAGACCAGGGCTGGTGGGAATCCCCAGACCATGAGCCAGACCTCCTACCGCAACACCTGTACCACAGGACCCACTAAAACTGGGAACTGTTGGAGAGCTCCACCAAACCGTGTAGCACACTCAGCTGACCAGGCTACAGCAAGAGCGCCCCTGGAAGGGAGCTTAAACGCCCAAGCCAGGAACAGCACCCCTGGGTCAAGATACCCAACAGTGGAAGAAATTTGAACTGTGTACCCCAGGCTGTGTAACCTAGGTGGGATACACAGCAGCACATCTCCAACCCGCGTTCCCCAGGCCTTGGGCCGGGACCAGGCCTGGGGATCCAGTGCCTGAGCAACACAACCAACCTTTCACAACTGAAGTCAGAAGCTGAGCATAAGCCTCAGCAGAGGGGAGAAAACAAGGAACTGCACCCACTGGGAAGCACGCCTGTGAGAGCAAAAGACCAGGGGGGCTCAGGACAAGAGAAGCCCAAACCCCACCAGAACCCGATCCGATCCATATATTCTAGGTTATTAGACAACACAGGCCACCAGGACCTGATAATAGGCAGGAGCTCAGGCTGGTAAGGTGGCTCAGCAGTAGAGTGCTTGTGTTGGGTGCATGAGGTCTTGGATCTGATTCCTCAGCACCACATAAGCACAAAAGGTCAGAAGTGGTGCTGTGGTTCAAATGGTAGGATGCCATCCTTGAGCTTAAGATCTGAGGGACAGTGCCCAAGCCCAGAGTTCAAGCCCAAAACCAGCCTTTCCTCCACAAAAAAAAAAAAACCATCAGGAGCCCATAGCAGACTCCAGCATCTGAGAGAGTTCATCCAGCACATCCAATCTTGCCAAGAGCACCCGTAGGAGCAAACAGGAGCAGTCTAGGCCGCTCAACCCTTCCAATGACGAGAGCTGCCAGTGATCTACAGCAAAGAGCTGAGAACCCTATGTGGGTCAGACCAGCAGCTGGAGGTCGGCCCCCAACAGAACCGAAATCAGGTACAAACTCTCTACCAACACAGAAACAACAACCAAGCAAAATCAGACACATATTGACCAAAACAAAATTTCAGATTCGTCTCCAATAATCCTGGACCCACATGGGAAAATCACAGAGAAAAATTACAAGATTTATTAATAGCCAGGATAGCAAGGTATCCCCAATAGCCAGCAGCCACACAGGGGAGAGCCCCAGTGGGAGCAAAGCAGGAATGAAAGACAAAAGCTACATCCAAGGGATGCTGGAGACAATGACTCAAAAAATAAAGCGAGAAATAGACCAGAAATTAAAGAACATGGGGACAAACTATCGAAAGAGATGCAGGATCTCAAACACGAGGTACACACAAAAGTCGAGGAAGTACATACCTCACTCAGAAGTGAGAAAAATGCCAAAATAGGCAATACATACCTTATTAAGAAGTGAGATCAGTACTTTGAGAACCAACACCAAATCCATAAATGAGTCCATTTCTTCCTTGCAAACCACAATGGAAGCCACAATTAACAGAGTGAACGAAATGGAATGTAGAGTGTCAGATACAGAAGACAGAATACACCAACTGGACCAAACAATGACAGATATGGAAACATCACTTAAATTATGCCCAAGGGAAATTCAAGAGCAAGCAGATAGTGCCAAGAAATTTAACTTTTGTATAATTGGAATGGACGAAGGTGAGGAATATCAAAGCAAGGGAATGCAACACCTATTCAACAAGATAATCAGTGAAATTATCCCCATCTCAAAAAAGAACATCTTACCTACATAACAGAAGCATATAGAACACCTAACAAGCAAGGCACCAGGAGAAACACTTCTAGACACATTACAGTAAAAATGATAGACCTGAATAATAAGGAAACCATCTTGCATGCAGCAAAAATGAAGAAGGAGCTATAATAAACGGGAAAAAATTAGAATCACTGCAGATCTCTCCACACAAATA
The DNA here is from genome assembly GCF_019054845.1 of Dipodomys spectabilis. NCBI lineage: Eukaryota > Metazoa > Chordata > Mammalia > Rodentia > Heteromyidae > Dipodomys > Dipodomys spectabilis. The sequence continues at coordinate 652,324 of NW_024871143.1, forward strand.
CTGAATGCAAGAAAGGCCTGGGAAAGTACCATACGAGCGCTGAGAGCCAATAACTGTCAACCCAGACTGATATACTCGGAAAAGCTAGCATTCACATTCGATGGAGAGCTGAAAATTTTTAATAGCAAATAAAAACTAAATGAATACATAAACATTAAGCCAGCATTACAAAGAATACTAAGAGTGGGAACACAACCTGAAGAAAGCAACCAGGAACAGGGACATGTACCCAGACAGTCATTAATAGAAATCTAACTGAGCAAGCACAGGAGGAAAGGAAAGAAGAAAAACTCAGGGAAATTGGGAATGACAGGGATCAAAATGCATCTCTCTATACTATCTCTTAATATTAACGGGCTTAATTTGCCAATCAAAAGAAAAAGAACTGCGGATTGGATTAGAAAACATGACCCATCCATCTGTTGCCTTCAGGAGACACACCTCTCAGCCAAACATACAAACAAACTCAGAGTAAAGAGTTGGAAAAGGATCTACCAATCAAATGCCCCCAGTAAGAAAGCAAGTGTAGCAAGCCTGATATCTCAGAAGATAAACTTTTCATTATAATCAATACAAAAAGACAAGGCTGGACACTACATATTAATACAGGGAACAACCCAAGAGGAGGACAGTTCCCTCTTATATTACCAACTTATATTCCCCAAACATTGGTGCACCCAGATATGTTAAGCAAATACTCTCAAACTTACAGAATAAAATAGATCCCAATATGATAATACTAGTAGACTTTAACACCCCACTCTCGCCAAAGGACAGGTCTACCAAACAGAGGATTGGAAAAGAAGCTACTGAATTAAGTGAGGCCATACTTCAACGGAATTAACTGACATCTACCGAGTATTTCACGCTAAAACAACAGAGTACACATTCTTCTTAGTAGCTCATGGAACTTTCTCCAAAATAGACCATATCATAGTTCATGCAACGAACTTAAGCAAATACAAGGGGATCGACTTAATCCCCTCTATCCTATCTGATCACAGTGGAATCAAGCTAGTTCTCAATAACAAAGCATACAGCAGAAATTATTCTAATACATGGAAATTGAACAGCACACTTCTAAGCAATGGCTAGGTAACAGAAGAGAACAAAGAAGAAATAATTTCCTACAACTCAATGAAAATGAAAACACCGCACAAAGAAACTTGTAGGACACATCAAAAGCAGTCCTGAGGGGAAAATTTATTGCCCTCAGTGCCCACATCAAGAAAATAGAGACAGACCAAGTAAATTATCTCATGTTGCAATTAAAATAGCTAGAAAAACATGAAAAAAAATGCAACCTAAATTTACTAGAAGGAGCCAGATAACCAAACTAAGACTGGAGATTAATGAATTAGAAAATTGTAGAACCATAGCCAGAATTACCCAAAGAAAAAACTGGTTCTTTGAAAAAATAAATAAAATTGATGGACCGTTGGCAAGATTAATTAAAAAGAAGAGAGGAAACCCATATTAACAGGATTAGGGATGCCATAGGAAAATTCACAATACATACACAAAATATCTAAAACAATCTTAACGGACTAATTTCAAAAGTTATACTCTCTAAAGTAAGAAAACCTGGCAGAAATGGATGCATTTTTAGAGAAATACAAGTTGCCCAAACTGAGCAAAGAAGAAGTAAATCATTAAATAAGCCAATATCCTACAACGAGATACAGAAACAATCAGAAGTCTTCCAACAAAAAAAGCCCAAGACCAGATGGATTCACAGCAGAATTCTGTAAGACCTTTAAAGAAGAACTAATGGCCATAATCCTCAAGCTCTTCCGAGAAACAGAGAAGGAGGGAGCTATCCCAAACTCATTCTACGAAGCCAATATCACACTCATCCTCAAACCAGGCAAAGACCCAACCAAAAACGAGAATTACAGGCCAATTTCCTTGATGAACACAGATGCAAAGATCCTTAACAGGATTCTAGCTAACAGAATCCAGAAACATAAAAAAAAAATCATACACTATGATCAGATAAGCTTCATCCCAGAGATGCAGGGATGGTTTAACATACATAAGTCAATAAATGTAATCCTACACATCAACAGAGCCAAGGTCAAGGTCAAGAACCACATGATTATCTCCACAGATACTGGAAAGGCCTTTGATAAAATTCAACATTCATTCATGGTAAAAGCTCTGGAGAAAATAAGAATAGAAGGAACATTTCTTAAAACAATAAAAGCCATTTATGACAGACCAATAGCCAATATTATACTTAATGCGGAAATGCTAAAACCAATTCTCTTAAAATCAGGAACAAGGCAAGGATGCCCACTGTCTCCACTCCTCTTCAAAATAGTCCTGGAACCCTTACCCAGGTAAATAAGGTAAGAAAAAGACATTAAAGGGATCCGCATAGGAAAAGAAGAAGTTAAACTATCCCTTTTTACAGATGACAAAATAGTATACCTTCACGATCACAAAAACTCCATTCCCAAACTCTTAGAAATCATAAATCACTTCAGCAAAGTAGCAGGATACAAAATCAACCCATAAAATCAGTTGCCTTCCTGTACACTGACAATGTACAAGCAGAAAGGGAGCAACCCCATTCACAATAACCTCCCCCAAAATAAAATATTTAAGAATTAACCTAACCAAAGAGGTAAAAGAACTATTTAATGAAAACTATAAAAATGTGGTATATATACACAATGGAATTCTGTGCCTCCATCAGAAAGAATGACATTGCCCCATTTGTTAGGAATTGAAAAACTTGGAAAAATTATATTAAGTGAAGTAACCCAGGCCCAAAGAAACTTAGGTCCCATGATTTCCCTTATTTGCTAAAACTAGTATATTCTGAGTCAAGCAGAAAGGTCAGATAAGTTGATGTTAGAGAAATGAACCCTAAGATAAGCATTCAAATGTATTTTTTCTTTCAGGTGATTGTTTCTAACACATTTATAAGATTAGTTCTTTGTTGCTTTGTATGTTCCTGCCCCATGGTGTAACCCCTGCTTTCACTGTATTTGATGTTGATATAATTTGTGGAGGGGAAGAGAAAAAAACAAATTATTTAAATAGGGATACAGGTGGATCTATTGTAACAATGAGGTATACAAGTCATTATGTCGAATACAAACTTTACAACTTTGGTGGGGGGAAGAAGGATTGGGTTGTGGGGGCGGGAGGAGCATGGGAAGAGATGGGAAGGGGAAACAAAGGAGGAGTCTACAATGATTGATAAGAAATGTACTCATTATGTTGCCCATATAATTATAAACCCTCTTTACAGTATTTTCACAATAAAAAAAATAAATAAAACTATAAAAAGTTAAAGAAAGAAATTACACAAGATACTAGGAAATGGAAAGACCTCCCATGCTCTTGGATAGGCAGACTTAATATAGTGAAAATGGCAATACTGCTTTCAAGTATTTTCATTGCCTATTTTCATTATTGCCTTTGTTCTGGTTTTCTTATCAGGAACACAGGGTTACACAAAAAGATCTTCCTAAGATATAGGATCTTAGGCAGAAAAAAATAAATGTATAATTAAAGATTTTCATCTCTTAAGAGAATAAAAAGGTCAGAAGACATTTTGTTATTACTTGCATGGTTCAGATGACTTGAATGTTTTGGTTGTTAAACTAAGTGGAATACATGTAAAATGTTACAGTTGTTCCAAACGATGATACTTTTCTGCTCCAATAAGATGAAACCTCTGACAAGGTTAGAGGGCATATCGATTTTGGGGGAGAAGTCTTAATTTTAGAATGCCAAGGTAGATACCTAAAACAGCACTGTCTATCACATATCTGCTAATTTTATACTATGGCCTATAAGTTTATAAAACTACACATATGAATTGAATGAGAAATGTTTGATTTACACAATTGACTCAAAAACAACTAAAACCAGAAAACACTTCTATATATTTATATAAACTAATATATCCAGTGAGGATTTAAAAATTTTTAGAATATATATTTGACATTTATGTCAAAATATTATTTGTAAATGTTTATTTTTAATTGTTGTCAGTCGTGGGACTTGAAATCTGGACCTGGACACTGCCCCTCAGCTCTTCAGCTCAAGATTAGTGCTCTACCACTTGAGCAACTAACAGTTTTCTTTTGTCTCATTTGAGGTAAGTCTCATGGACTTTCCTGCCTAGGCTAGCTTTGAACCATGATTCTCAGCTCTCAGCCACTTTAGTAGCTAGAGTTACAATCATAAACCACTGGCGCCTACCTACAATACAGTAGATGGAAAGAAATCATTAAAATTACACCAGAATTAAACGAATTAGAATCCAAAAATAAAAATTGTAAGAACCAAAAACCAAAGAGTTGATACTTTGAAAAATTAAAAAAATTGACAGATCCTTAGCAAATCTTATGAGAAAAAGAAGAGAACACACTCAAATAAATAAACTCAGGTATGAGAATGGAAACATCACCACAGTAACAACCAAGATTCAGAACATTATAAGAGAATACTTCTCAAAATATTATGCTAATAAGTTAGAGTGCCTGGCAGAAATAGACGTTTTCCAAGCCAATATCGAAATGCTGAAACAAACCAAGGTGAGTTAAACCATCTTAACTGGCTCATATCAAACACTGAAATAGAAACAGTAATAAGAGACCTCCCATCTCAGAAAAGCAGCTTTACAGCGGAATTCTATAAGGCCTTCATGGCAGAGCTCACACCAATACTTTTCCAACTCCTCAATGGAATTGAAATAGAAAGTTCACTACCGAACTCATTCTATGAAGTCATCATAACCCTCATCCCAATACCAGGCAGGGACTCATCACAGAAAGAGAACTATAGACCCATTTCTTTGATGAACATTAATGCAAAACTTCTCAACAAAATTCTGCCCAATCAATTTCAACAATTCATCCAAAAACTCATACACCACCATCAAACAAGATTCATTTCAGGGCTGCAAAGCTGGTTCAATATACACAAATCAATTAACATAATTCATCACATCAACAGGAGCAAGGATAAGAACCACATGATTATCTCAATAGATGTAGAAAAAAGCATTTGACAAGATCCAACAATCCTTTGTGATGAGGGTTCTGGAAAAATTAGGAATCCAGGGAACATTCCTCAATACAATAAAGGCTGTATATGACAAACAGCCAGAATTTTACTTAATGGTGAAAAACTAAAGCCATTTCATCTTAACTCAGGAATGAGACAAGGATGTCCACTCTCTCCACTTCAATTTAGTAATAGAATGACTAGCTACAGCAATAAGAAAAGCGGCAATAAAGGGATCCAAACAGGGAAAGATTAAATAAAACTCTCCCTCTTTTCAGATGACATTAGCTTGTGTTTAATGAATCCCACGGACTCCACACCCAAATGACTCAAGCTGATTCTAAATTTTGGCAAAGTAATGGGGTATAAAATTAACCCTCAAAAATCAATGGCTTTTCTGTATGGCAGCAATGAGAAAAGTGTGTCTGAAATCAGGAAAGCAACTCCATTTGTAATAGTCCCACAATCAATAATACCTAGGAATTAACTTAACCAAAGAAGTGAAGGACCTCTATAATGAAAAATTTAAAAAACGTGGAAAAAAGAAAAATTTAAAAACGTGAAAAGGGAAATCAAACAGAAATTAGAAAGTGGAAAAACCTCTCATGTTCCTGGATTGGAAGGATTTACATCGCGATAATGGCAATAATCCCCAAGGCTATCTACTAATTCAATGTGATGCCTTTCAATGTTCCCACGGCATTCTTCAAGGAAAAAGAAGAGGCAATCCAAAAATTTACATGGAACTATTAAAGGCCCCAAATAGCAAAAACAATCCTTAACAGAAAGAACAGTGCTGGAGGAATATCAATACCAAATTTCAAACTCTACTATAAATCCATAGTAATCAAAACAGCTTGGTACGTGCACAAGAACAGACCTCAGCACCAATGGAATAGAGCTGAAAACCCAGAAAGGAACCTACAGGCATATAAGCCATCTAATCTTTGATAAGGGAGTTAAAAAATTAGAATAGAGGAAAGACAGCCTCTTCAGTAAATGGTGCTGGCAAAACTGGTTAACTACTTGTAGAAAACTAAAGCTCGATCCTTATATAACACCCTGTACCAGAATCAACTCCAAATGGATCAAAGACCTCAGAGTCAAAGCAGACATTCTGAAAACATTACAGGATGGAATAGCAGAAATCATAGGTCTCCTTGGTACAGGCCTAAAATTTCTTAATAGAAACCTAGAAACACAACAAATCAAAGAGAGGTTGGACAAATGGGATTGCATGAAATTGCTGAGCTTCTTCATGGCAAAGGGTATAGCTAACAAGATCAACAGAAAGACCACGCATTGGGAGATCTTCACTAGCCATACAATGGACAAGGGTCTCATATCTAAAATATACCTAGAATAGAATTGAAAACCCAGAAATGAACCCACAGACCTATAGCACTGTAATCTTCAATAAGGGAGCTAAAAACTAGAATGGAAGAAAGACACCCTCTTCAGTAAATAGTGCTGGAAAATTTGGTTAATCATTTGTAGAAAACTAAAGATGGATCCTTATATATCACCCTGCACCAGAATCATCTCCACATTGATCAGATACCTCGGAGTCAAAGCAGACACTCTGAAATCTTTAAAGGATGGAATTAGAGAAACCCTAGGTCTCCTTTTCACAGGTCAATATTTTCTTAATAGAGACCTGGAAACACAACAAATCAAAGAAAGGTTGGAAAAATGGGATTGCATGGAATTGCAGAACTTCTGCATGGCTAACACATAGCTAGCAAGATCAAGGGTCTCATATCTAAAATATACCTGGAACTCAAAAAATTAAATTCCCCAACAACAAATTTTCAATGAAACAACTGGGCAATAAATAAGTGGGCTAAAGGCCCACTGAAGAGGAAAGAAGGAAGGGCAATAGATACATGAGGAAATGCTCAACCTCCCTAGCCATAAGAGAAATACAAATCAAAACAACATTGTGATATCACCTCACCCCAGTTCCAATGGCTAAATCAAGAAATATAATTGCAAAAGATGCTGGAGGGGATGTGGACAGAAGGGAACCTTACTGCATTGTTGGTAGGAGTGTAAACTTGTTCAACCACTTTCGAAATTAGTATGGAGGTTCCTCAAAGACGCCACATAGAGCTGTCCAATGACCCAGCAATCCCACTTTTGGGCTTTTACCCAAATGATCACAAATAAGACCTTACTAAAGCTACCAGTACAACCATGTTTATTGCAGCATTATTTACCATTTCTAAGATATGGAACCAACACAGATGCCCCTCAGTAGATGAATGGATCAAGAAAATGTGGTATATATACACAATGGAATTCTATGCCTCCATCAGAAAGAATGACATTGCTCCATTTGTTAGGAAATGGGAAGAATTGGAAAAAATATATTAAGTAAAGCAAGACAGCCCCAAAGAAACATAGTTCTCATGGTTTCCCTTACTTGCAATCCCTAGTATATGTCTGAGACAGCAGAAACGTTCAGATAAGTAGATGTTTGATGAAATGAACCCTAAGGTAAGGATTCAAATGGTTTTTTTTTCTTATTGTTTCTAACATATTTATAAGATTATTTGTTTCTTGCATTTTATGTCCCTTGCCCAAGGTATAACCCCTGCTTTCACTGTAGTTTATGTTAATATAATTTGTGGAGGCGAAAGGGAATAACAAATTGTTTATATATGGATACAGGTGGACGTGTTGCAACAATGAGATGTACAAGACTTTATATGGAAAAACGACCATTACAACTTTGGCTGGGGGGCGGGGATTAAAGAGGAGAGGGACCGGGGTGGTGAGAAGGGAAGGGATGGGAAGGGGAAACAAAGGAGGTGGCAAAAATGCTTGGTAAGAAATATACTCATTTCCTTGCCCATGTAATTGAATCCTCTGTTTACAGTATTTTCACACTAAAAAATTATCTGAAAAAATTTGCATCAGTTGATAGTGCATATGATTTTATTTTTATTACAAACATAGAATGTAGTAAAAATTTTCATTGCAATTACACTGCACTAGGATGTGGGCAGATTCTAATGTAAATAATAGACTGTGCTTATGTAGAGAATTTGAGCATCCAGAATTTTAATATGCCTGTGATCATAAAACTGATACCTTACTGATATTGAGTGACAAATACAACTTCCGATAAGTACAGAAGCTTTCCTTGTATGTTTTTAATACATATTTTTATTGTAAATGTCCTGTGCAGAGTGTTTACAGTTACATATGTAAGGTAATGAGTACATTTCTTATTGAGCATTTTTACCCCCTCCTTGGTTTTTCCCCTACCATCCCTTCCCTTCACGCCTCCCAACTCTTCCCTCCAACCCCCTCCCCCGATAGAGTGTCTTGTACATCTCATTGTTGCAATGGGTCAACCTGTATCCTTTCCATGTATCTTAAATGAAGAAATGCTGATTGATTTGTGCTGATTCTACTTGTGTAGACACACCTAAGATCACTCGCCAAGTCCAAGAGCACGTAATTCACATGCACATCATTTTTTGTCATTTTGGTATAATTGTGTTCTACACATTTATTGACAGGTTACAAATTATTCTCAAATTTTAATACATTAAAATACTTTCTTTTTGTCTTATTTTCTTGACCATGAAATCAGCAAGACCTCAGTCAGCATTTCTCACATAGGACTTTTCACATGAGTTTGTTAAATGTTGACCTGAGCTCCAATCTTCTGAGGACTCACTCATCTGCTTAAGAATTGATGCTGGCTGTTGGAAAAGAACTCAAGGAAGAATGCCATTTAAAGCCTTATAACTTTATTCTGTACCAGGGTATTTTCCTGCTACTTTGGTTTTTGAGAGTGTCTACAAGAACTAGCATTCCCTGGGGAACAAGGAGACGCCATATGACGTTTACTTACTGAGATTTCCGATTGACTTGCTATCACTTGTACTGCATTTTGAAAGTCGAATGTGTCAAAACTTACCCATTTGAAGAGATAAGAGGAGATGCTGGGAAGATGGCTCAGTGGTAGAGTTCTTGCTTTGCATGCATGAGGCCTGGGTTCAATTCTTCAGCACCACATAAACAGAAAAAGCTGGAAGTGGTGCTGTGACTCCAGTGGTAGAGCACTAGCCTTGAGATGAAGAGCTGAGGGACAGCGCCTAAGCCCAGAGTTCAAGGTCTACACTGGGGTGGATCTTGTATTGAGTACATAACAAACTGCTTCATGTATTTGGCAAGTTACCTGTCTCCAGTGTGCCGTAAGAATAGGACTATCATATAAATTAATAAATTACTTTAAACAAAGAGATAGGAGTGGTAAAAGAATTTTAAGAGACAAATACATCTTCAACATATTTGATTCCAAACATTATGTCTAAGGCATATTCAACAAGTAGTGAAACTTGTGTTGTCTGTAACTATGTGTCTTTCTCCATGTGTGCATGTGTACATGTGTGTATGTATGTATTTTTGTGTATAGTAACATGCATGTATACATATATAAGGGCATATACACACATATATGCATTTAAAAATAAATATACATATATAAATATATGTGTATATGTTTATATCAGTTGTTCAATGATTTAATCTATAGTTCCCAGCACATTGTCATTCTCACAAAGTGTACATGATAAACTGCTCTGAGGTTCCGTGCTCTATGATGGGCATCCTTTGTAATCACTTCCCCCATTACCTAGTTTTTCATCCCTGAATATATTCGGTCTACTTTCCACAGGAAAGCATTGTTTTCATTACATGTATTTACTTATAATAAAAGAAAAAGGTCGTTTGTAAAAGAAAAAAGAAAACGAAATTTTAGGTCAGAGGTTAAAAGTATCCTATCCGTTTCAATGATTCCTATGAGATAAAATTTATAACATTAGTAAAAGTGAAAAGGAATTCCTAGATCTGTTGTTTTGCCATTTAGAATAGAAATGAATAACATCACGTCACTGTTATAACTCTTAAAGAATGCAAGGGTAACTGATGGTCGCTATCATGTTCCCACAAAACCAGTGGATTCTGATGGATAATAGTAGACCAGCAGAAATTCTTTTTTTTCTTATTGTGAAAATACTGTACAGAGGGTTTATAATTACATGGGCAAGACGGTGAGTACATATCTTATCAAGCATTGTAGCCTCCTCCTTTGTTTACCCTTCCTATCTCTTCCCATCTTTCCTCCCACCCCTCCTCCCCCCCCCCCAAGTTGTAAAGTTCGATTTTGACATGACAACTTGTACTTCTCATTGTTGCAACAGGTCCACCTGTATCCTTATTTAAACGACTTGTTTTTCCACTTCCCCTCCACAAATTATACCGACATCAAATATAGTGAAAGCAGGGGTTATACTGTAGGGGAGGGACATATTAGGGTGAGGTGGTATGACAATGTTGTTTTGATTTGCATTTTTTTATGGCTAGGGAGGTTGAGCATTTTTTCATGTGTCTATTGGCCATCCTTCTTTCTTCTTCAGAGAAGTTTCTCTTTAAGTCATTAGCCTACTTATTTATTGGGCAGTTGTTTCTTTGAGGATTTATTGTTGGGGGATTTAATTTTTTGAGTTCCAAGTATATTTTAGATATGAGACCCTTGTCCGTTTTATGGCTAGTGAAGATCTTCTCCCAATCTGTGGGCTTTCTATTGATCTTGCTAGCTATGTCCTTTGCCATGCAGAAGCTCTGCAACTTCATGCAATCCCATTTGTCCAACCTTTCATTGATATGTTGTGTTTCCAGGTCTCTATTCAGAAAATTTCGGCCAGAGCCAAGGAGACCTAGGGTTTCTCCTATTCCATCCTGTAATGTTTTCAGAGTGTCTGCTTTGACTCCGAGCTCTTTGATCCATTTGGAGTTGATTCTGGTGCAGGGTGATATATAAGGATCTAGCTTTAGTTTTCTACAAGTAGTTAAGCAATTTTGACAGCACCATTTACTGAAGAGGCTGTCTTTCTTCCATTCTATTTTTTTAGCTCCCTTATCAAAGATTAGATGACTATAGGTCTTTAGGTTCATTTCTGGGTTTTCAATTCTATGCCATTGGTCCTGAAGTCTGTTCTTGTGCCAGTACCAAGCTATTTTGATTACTATGGCTTTATAGTAGAGTTTGAAATTTGGTATTGATATCCCTCCAGCAGTGTTCTTTCCATTGAGGAGCGTTTTTGTTATTCGGGGTCTTTTATTATTCCATATGAATTTTTGGATTGCCTCTTCTATTTCCTTGAAGAATGAGGTTGGAATTTTGATAGGTATCGCATTAAATTTGTAGATAGCCTTGGGAAGTATTGCCATTTTCACCATGTTAATCTTTCCAATCCAGGAGCATGGAAGTTTTCCCCATTTTCTAAGTTCTGTTTTGATTTCCTTTTTCAAGTTTTTAAAGTTTTCACCATAGAAGAGCAGCAGACATGGAGCATGAAAGAGAAAGAGAGGAAATGGGAGAGTGAAAGAGAAAGAGAAATATCACAATACTGAAAGTGTATAACAGATAAACAAGAGCAGTATGAGAATATTCATACTGCTGTCTTTAGACTCTACATATACATTTGAAGGTATTTGATGTATGATAACCCATCAAAATGAAATATAAAGTTATTTTGTTAAAAATAAAAATGTCTCAGGAGAAATTTTAAATGTAAAAACAATCTTCATGGAAGCAAACTCTGAGCTATTTCATGACTTTGAAAAGGATAAAGTGGTTGAAGTTAGTATAAATTCAGAAGTATGACAATTCACAATGATATAAAAAGGTATTCATATATTTAATAACATAACCCAAAGCAGAAAGCAAATGTTGGATAATTGATTTTTTAAAAAACATTCTGTCAGGTGCTTGGAAGGTGGCTCAGTGTTAGAGTGCTTGCCTTGCATGCATGAGGCCCTAGATTTGATTTCTCAGCACCACATAAGCAGAAAAAGATGGAAGTGGTGTTGTGGCTCAAGTGGTAGCACTAGCCTTGAGCTGAGGGACAGCACGTAGGACCCAGAGTTCAAGCCCCATTACCAGCAAAATCAAAATATAAAACAAAACTAAACACAGTCTCTCACTTTTGTGGCTTCAACTCTTTAAAATCACTGCTTCAGCCTCTGGGTAAGATTTTAGGTGTGGACATTTATCAACATTCCTGATTCAGACTCTACTTGATAACTTTTTAAATAAATATTTTGTTCTTAATTTTCCTCTTCGTAAATTCACATGCACCTATAAAAAATGGTTTGGCCATCCCAGTAACCTTCTCCAAGTACTTCATAATGATGACTTACAAAAAGTTGTATTATATTACAACAAGGAAAACAATGCTACAAGTAAGAAAAACCAATAATTAAATATTAATGATTAATAAAACGAAAAACAAAACAATTACCAGTGTTTTCCGTATTTGAAGGGTACTACGTATTAGATTTTACTATTTTCTCATATTCCTGTACATTTAAAACTGCCTAAGATTATGATGTTCAACAAGAGTTTTATAGGCTATGAGCAGTCTTTAAAGTTACCCATTAAGATTACTATTTATGGCTCATCTCATCATTTGTATATGGCTTATATCATCATTTGTTCCTCACTAACATCTAAAATAAGGAAGCCCTATATTTTTAATAGAAACTATGTAGTTAAAAGTCTTAACTCTTTATTCTGCTCCTTTACACAAAGACTTTGCAACTTCTCATTAGTAAAATTTCTATAAACTCTGAAATGTACATACTTAGTAGCATATGTCTGCTACCATAAATCTTAAATACTTTATCAAAAAGTTTTATGACCTGGGGCTGGGTAGGTGGCTCAGTGGTAGAGTGCTTGCCTTGCATGCATGAAGCCCTGGGTTCGATTCCTCAGCACCACATAAGCAAAAAGAAAAAAGTTGGAACTGGCACGTTGGTTCAAGTGGTAGAGCAGTAGCTTTGAGCTGAAGAGCTGAGGGACAGCGCCCAGTCCCAGAGTTCAGGCCCCACTCGCAGACTCCCACCCCCAAAAAAATTTATGTCCTGCCAAACAGTCCTAGTTTTGGCCTATATAAGCAAATTCCCAAAATTAAATATGTTTAAAACATTAAAACTTTAAAAAAAAACCTTAACACTTGCTTCAGTGTTCATCATGACAGGTGCCTTGTATAAAATAATTGAATTCCTCCTCTTACACATCTCTTGAACAACAAATATCTGGAATTATTTTGTTTTTGACATGTCAGTCTTTATTCTTAAATGTGTGCTTATGTAAGAAGTACATGGTTCTAAAATTTCATGGCAATTATTTTGAGCTTACTTTTTGTTGAATTGTCTAGTTTAAGAAAATAAATTACACTTTATATATAAAAAATGTTCTATGCTCAATTCAGCATCAAGTACTCTAACATTGGAACAATACAGAGAAGATTAGAATGGCCCCTGAGAAAGGATGACAGGCAAATTCCTGAACCATTCCATACTTTTACAACAACAGATGCTGGAGGAGATGTAGCCACAAGAGAACTGTACTGCATTCTTGGTGGGAGTGTAAACTTATTCAACCCTTTGGAAAGTACTATGGAGGTTCCTCAAAAGACTCCACATAGAACTCCCCTATGACCCAGGAATCCCACTTTTGTGCATTTACCCAGATGATCACAAACAAGACCACACTAAAGCTACCAGCACAACTATGTTTACTGCAGCATTATTTACCATCGCTAAGATCTGAAACCAACCCAGATGCCCCTCAGTAGATGAATGGATCAAGAAAATGTGGTATTTATACTAATGGAATTCTATGCCTCCCTCAGAAAGAATGGCATCGCCCAATTTGTTAGAAAATGGAAAGACTTGGAAAAAAATATTAAGTGATGTAAGCCAGATCCAAAGAAACATAGGCCCTATGTTTTCCTTAATTTTTAATAACTATTTTATGTCTGAGATAAGCAGAAAAGGTTAAAAGCTTTGCACATATGACCAAATTAGGCAAATCAAACCCAAGATAGGAACACACGTGTGGTTTTCTCTTGCTTGTTATTGATTCTTACGTACTTATAACAGGTGATGTGTTTTTTTTGTTTCTTTATATGTTCCTCCCCCATGCTATAACCCGTTTACACTGTATTTGAAGTTGGTGCGCCCACATCTTGTATATACGTTCCTCTAATTTGGGGAGGGATCAGAAAAAAACAAGATGCTTAAATAGGGATACAGGTTGACCCATTATAACAATGAGATGCACAAGACACTATGATGAAAAATGAACTTTACAATTTAGGCAGGGGAAGTGTACTTAGGGAGGGGAGTGTGCTTGTAGAGGTGGGAGGGAAGGGATGGTAGGGGAACATAAAGGAGGAGGTAACAATGCGTGTTAGGAAATGTACTCATTACCTTGCTCATGTAAATGTGACCCCTGTGTACAGAATTTTACAATAGAAAACATATAACATGTTCTGAGATGGAAGAGTTTATTTCCTTTATTTTACTCATATAATATTGTTAACAAAGAAATTAATGCAAAACACTAATAATATGAAGGTATTTTGAATGTGTGTGTGTGTGTGCAAGAGCGTGTGTTCTCATCCAATTGCATGTATGTTGGTGTGCTCAGAGTTTGAAATCAGGGCTTCAAAGTCTTGCTAGGCCTTTAATCTCTAGATTGGTGAGCTACTATATGAGCTACATCTCCATTCCTGGCCTGTTGCTAATTCATTGAAATTTTTGAAAAATAATCCTATGAATTTATTTTTCCCTCATTGGTTTCCAACTGTTATCCACAGATCTCTAGCTTCAGTGTTGATATGGCGAATAGTTAGGTTTACAGATGTGACCAACCAGCGCAAGTCTTTTAGAATAATTTTAAAAGTAGAAGAAAGTTTACTTCACGGGGTCCTGTTTTATCATTTATTTTTAAAGCATTTTGGAGTGATTATATGCAAATTTTTTTCGTTTTTTTGGATTCTTAACACAATAAGTGAAAATATTTAAAAGTTTTAGTACTTTTTAAAAAGGAAACAGGAACTATGGGACTGAAGAAATTTTTCTCTTATAAGCTCAGCTCTGTGCATGATAACCCAATGTCACCAACACAATCTGTGTTGCAGACCAAATGTAACAGCAAACTATCACCATGGGCAATAATTGCTATGCTATTATTTCTTGGAAATATGAATATTGAATTGAGAGTGTAAGAGAATGGAGAGATTTTACCTACCTTTTGTGTATTGCTGAAAGACTTTTGGAAACTTTGACTCATTTCTTTGCTCAAAGTGTGTGTTTGAGCCATGCACTTACTGCCTTTAATTACAACTTTTCCAAACACTAAAATGGTAATAACATTAGCTTTATAGAAAATGTTATCTTAAGAATTAAGGGAAATAAAACTTGTGAAATACTTAACACAAACGTCTATGAATGAGTTTGAGTTTAGCCAGAAGTTTTTAAAATACTAAAAAGAATGTGATAAGTATTACAGAAACCATTACATGTAGTGAGCAATCAGAAGTAATGTTATCTATTGACCATGCTCTGCTTCCAAGGAAGCCAGGTGGATAACTTCTCATGCTGTAAATCAAACTGGTTATCTTATGTCTTGTGTGTGTAAAAATATCAGGGACAGAATGATGAAGGAATGTTGTAGACTGAGGTGAAGTCCATATGAAAATGTGCAAAACTGATAAAACATAAAAGTATCTTAGTAGTAAATTGTGTTTTACATTATTTAAATTACATCACAAAGATAAGAAAGACCTAGAAAAATGAATTCTCTTTTTGATGTCCTATCATAGGTCCTTGGATCAACTCTTTCCTCATTCTTGTAGAGGTATCATCAGATGAGATGAGCTATATTATTTTTTTGTTTGCTTCCTTCCATTTATTCTTCATTTGACACCTCAACTAATTGAGACTGAAAGAAACCAAGGGAAATTAGACACACAGGCTTTGGAAAGAACAATCAATGTAAAATAAATAAAACACATACAGCCTTGTAAAAAGTCTGACTAAATTGAGTTATATAGTCTCAAGCGTCAACAGAAAATGATTAAGAAATGTCATGCTATTGATAATTGAAAATGATAGGAGTTGCTTAATATTTTTCCTTTCTACTACTCTGAATTAATTATTGATTTTGTATAGAGAGATTAAAGATGAGATTAACAAGAAACTAGATTAAAAATGGACAAAAGTTCTGAATAGACATATTCTTCTTAAAGCCCTGAAAAATCGCCAGTAAGTTTACAAAGTTGTTTAATACAACTCCTATGCTGGCTTAATGTTTTGTGAGCAGAAGTCATTAGAGAAATGTAATTCAAAATTACTATGATACTACTTCATAACTACTATAACTTTTATCAAAAAGATCAAAGGAATCAGGTGTGGTGGCAAAAGATTTTAATTCCAAGCATTTAGGAGGTTGGATAAGTCTAAGGCCAGTCTGGGGTACTGCACATAGCAAAAACCGGCACTTTATTACCTTTAACAAAGGTAATAATGTTGGTGAGAGTGTGGAGAAAAGGAGATTTTCTACACTCTTCTTCAAAATACAGATTAGTGTTCTCCTTGCAGAAAGTAATATGCAGTTTTCTATAGAACTCCAAAGTTAAAATATAATCTGCCCCACCAATCGTGTGATTATTTCTCTCTGGGTAACTCAAATATATCTGTAGTTCATTGTTATTCACATCATTCACAACAACAGCCAATATATAAATCGAAGTTCAGTGTTCAACTACAGACTAATAAAGCAACCGTGATACATGCACAAATATCTTTCTCTGTTTCATTCTTAAAATAGCAAGATACTTATGCCATAGGCCACAACTTACAATGACCTGAAAGATGTATTCTAAATGAAGAAAAATAATGTACTCTGATCTTTGTAAACACACACACACACACACACACACACACACACACACACACCAACCTCAAACATTAAGAGAGAAATTTTTTAAAAAGTAAAATAAATTGGAATTACTGTGGCATTTAGGTCACAATGTAGAAGATAGTAGATATACTGGTTGAACCGGTATAGAGTCGTAATGTACAACATGAGGATACAGGGGACAACACTGGCCTTACATAGGAATGAAGCTAAATTAGTACGAGTTGTTTTTCCGAGTAGGGGTTGCTCTTTTATTTGTTCTTCCTTCAGTAATGGATAAGATGAACGTAATTCTTTAAATATTCCTGCCTATTTGTAGAAATAATAACAAACAATATAGCAATAATGTTGCATGCTCAACATAGAACAAAATGTCAAATTAAACTACATGAGATTATCCTTGATGTAAACTAATTATTACAAATAAAAGAAACCATGGGACCTATGTTTCTTTAAGTCTGGCTTACTTCACTTAATATGATTTATTTCCAAGATCTTCCATTTCCTCAAAAATGAGATGGTAGCTTTCTTTCTGATGGAAACATAGGATTTTGTGTGTGTATGTGTGTGTGTGTGTGTGTGTGTCCAGTCGTGGAGCCTGAACTCTGGGCCTGGGCGCTTTCCCTCAGCTCTTCAGCTCAAGGTTAGCACTCTACCACTTGAGCCACAGCGTCACTTCCGGCTTTTTTTCTTTTTGCTTATGTGGTGCAGAGGAATCGAATCCAGGGACACAGGAATGCAAGGCAAGTGCTCTACCACTGAGCCACTTCCCCAGCCCTGGAAGCATAGTAGTGCATGTATGTATATCTCTCTGTTGTGTGTGTGTGTGTGTGTGTCATTTTCTTGATCCATTCAGCTACTGAGGGGCATCTGAGTTGATTCCATATCTTAGCTAGGGTAAATACTACTGTAATAAACATAATTGTGCTGGTAGCTTTAGTGTAGCCTTGTTTGTGGTCACGTTGTTAAATGCCCAGAAGTGAGATTACTGGGTAATAGGGGAGCATTATTGTGTACATCGAGGATAACCATAGTAGATGAGCAGATTAGCTCAAAGCTATGTACATATGACACTATAAGGTGATTCCAAGTGAAATAAACTCCAATACATGTTCTTTGTTGTTGTTCTTAATGTACTATGGGATTTGTTTTTATTTTTGTTTTATTTGTGTTTTCCCCATCTATGGTTTATCGCCTGAAGTCACTGTATTGGATTTTGATGCCCTGGGTATTGTAATTATGTTGATCTGAACTTGGGAAAGGAAATAGAAAAAACAAAATGGTGAGACAAAGGACAAATGGGTAACCTAAACAACTGTGATACTCACAAAACAAAATGTTGGAAATAATCTTGGGGGGGGGGGCCATTGGGATGGAGGGAGAAAAATTGGAGAAGGGGTAACAAGTTATAAAAGAAATGAATTCATTTCCTTACTTATGTAACTAACCCCCCCTGTACTTTATCTTGACAATACAATTTAAATAAAAAATAAAATAAAATATATGTGAGCAGCAATACAGGAGATATGAGTGGGGGCAACAGCTGTGGAGATCAGTAATTTTACTTTTACATAAGAAGTAATAACCTAGCATACAGATTTTCAGCCTCATGTCAGCCATTAAAAAGGGAAAACAAAATGCACAATCAGCAAACCAATAGAGATGAAATAGAAAACTAACAGAGGTGAAGAGATGACTTCGGCCAGTAATAACAAATGACACAATTAGGAAACAAATAACAAGCCGCTGAGTTTAAAAAATATTACCCATAATTCTATTAAATGTTGTTTTCAACACAATTTGTTAGCACTGTAATTTAAATCACAATTTAATAATATATCATTTTAATAATAAGTTACTCATTTTTTATTTCTTAATATTGAATGTTTAATATGTAATATGTAATGTTTAAATAGCCAGCTATAGAAAAGAAGAAAGTGAAGCTAATTTTAATAATATATTTCATGAATTGTAAAATTGAATAGCATTAGAATCTAAACAAATAACATATCATTATTGTTTCATTTCTGTGAATTAATGTAATAATTCAAATTGTATTCTACACTTAGCACTCATCTTAACATGAAATAAATTATTGCACATGACTCTTGGTATTAGGTGGAAGGGTTCAGCACTGTGGTAAAATTCACACCACACAATACACGAGGATATAACTCCTCTCATCTAGCTTAAATTGTGGAAAATTGATTTCTAAATGCATGTTAAATTCCTGTGTAGGTGACATCTATACAATTATACACAATTATTGTCACGAGGAGTATTTCAGATGACAAAAGTCATATTCATTAATTAAATATTTATTATTTTGTACCAAATAAATATTTATAGAGCGACTGAATTTCTGAGTAGATGCTGGTTTATATGTGCCAGATTATATGTATTGAGGCTTATTTTATATTCCTGACATTGTTTCTACAGTTGGAGTTAATTTTCCATAAGGGGTTAATTGTATTATATTGGATATATGAAAGTAAACTGAATGTTTATTCCATTAATACTTTGACACTTGTCTAATCCCAATATAAATAATCCATGTGTTTGAAGTAATGAAAATAACAAAAAATATAAGCCAGATAAGTCATTCTGTAGTAGAAAAGAATTTTCACCTTTGTTTTGATAGTTTGGTCCTCTTTACACTACAGAATATTCTTGGGAAAATGTGTTCCAGGCTGGTCACAACTGTAGAAATATTATGGTTTGATTTATCAAAAGAGAAGGGAGGAAGGGGAACCTTCCTTCCGAAAGTTTGCCCCCAGGGATGTGATCTGCTTTATGGTGGTGACTTGGAAATGAACATTTTTCACAGTCAACCTTGAAAAGCCATCTTGATAGACCATTTCTGTAAGTGGATTGCTACAGTTATTCTGATATTATGAAATACATTGTACTTCTATTATCCCAGCTTTTCCTTTTTTCCTAGAACCTGAAATAAGTTCATCTTTAATTAACATTTAATACATTTCTTTTTTTTTACTGACAGAAAATCTGGGTGTAATTTTGATTTTTTATCTTTCCAATATAATATAAACTATGTTTTGACCAGTCACTTTCGAAAAATGAGTGATGTTCATGCACACTATTTTGGTGGCTTTAAGTAAATTGAGAGTTAATGTGGTATGGTAGTTCTTTTGCCTAATTGACTGAAGCATTAGACTATTCATGTATAAACCTGAGCATTGAAGTTTTAAAATTTTATATATAAAAGAGTCCCCAAAGATTTACTTTAAACTGATAATGGAGGGGGGGTTGTCTTCATGTCTAAACTTTATATTTATTTTTATAAAAGTAATGATGTTCACTGGAGAAATATAAAAGATGCGAACATATTCCAAAAGAGAAAAGATTTATTTATTAAAAAATAGAAAAGAGTAAAATAGTCACATTTCTTGCTTGAGACTGCATAAATTTCATATTAATATAGCTCAAGATGAGACTCAGAGATAAATTCATATTTATATTACTGAGAGTTAAATCACAATATAAGCTACATAGGTATTTTAAGAAATTGGTGATTCAAAGCCCTACATACCTAATGGATGAAGAATAGAATTGAAAATAGCAGAGGAAAACAAATCAACATGCAGGTATTATGATATTATAATAAAGAAATGAAAGAAATGAAGCTTTTGCCTGCTGAAGGAGAAAGTTTAGCCTGTAATTTCAATGTAAGGCATCAATTGTAATGAGTTTAAAGTCTTTTCCTACAAGATATCCAAGAGTACTATATTCAGCCTCTGAAGAGTAAAGAAGTAATTATTTTCATTAGCTTTGCTTAATATTAATTTAATTGTAGCAAATAGGTTAAAATGTCTGCTCCGTTTCATTTGATGTAATAACATACATTTCATATTATTACTGTCTCTTCATACAAGCCTGAAATCACTATTTTATAGTAACACAAGCAGAAAAAAGAAAATAACCTGGTACAACCATCACATACCCTAAATTAGGTGAAAAACTCCACAATAAAAACTGAACCTGAGGAAGTGGAAAAACAATGGCAGAATAACAACAGAAAATTACCCTAGCTCTATCTAATGAAACAGAGATTTAGAGTCCTATACAAAGTCTACTTCTAGTGGATCAAACCAAGCCAGTTATAATTATATATAGATATACAATTCAAAAGAAGTTTTTTATACTGTCTTCACAAGAAAACAGCTATTTATGAAAATTACCCAGCCATTCACGTGACTACTGTGACTGTGCTAGGCAACATGTTCAAAAGCAGAGATGCAGTGTGGAAATAAAAGGGCCACATGGGAAAAAAGCAGGAACAGTGACAGCCACATCCAAACACAGACATAATTCACCTTACCACTGGACAGTTCAAACTGTCATTGGAACCACATTTATTTTTTTTTGGGGTCCCGTCGAGGGGCATGAACTCTGGGCCTGGGTGCTGTCCCTCAGCTCTTCAGCTCAAGGCTAGCGCTCTACCACTTCCGGCTTTTTTCTTTTTGTTTATGTGGTGCTGAGGAATCAAACCCAGGGCCTCAGGCATGCAAGGCAAGCGCTCTACCACTGAACCACCTTCCCAGCAAGAACCACAAGTATTTATTAACATGACAACATCTCACCACAACTGCTGTCTACAAAAACCTAATTCCAGAAAAACAAAGGAAAATAGAAGACCAAACCAAAACCTGGCAAATCAACAAGAACATAGATAGTAACCTTTTAAGATCATAGATCTCCCAAATGAAAGCCAAGACATCCTTCAAGTGGACAGAACCAATCAGAAATTTAAAAAATGGATGTCAAGATAATATAATTCACACACTAAATAAGCAGGCCTTACAACAGGCAATCAAGGACCTAGAAGATACTTTCCAAATTATATTTCAAATACTGCTAAAAAATGTGATTAACGAAAAGATACAAAACATCTACAAGGAAATTTGTGAACAAGATGAGACCAACCAAAGATTAGCAAAATAATTCATGGAGTCTACAAACAGAAAGATAAATAATTTCTGAGAAGTCAAAGGAGTATAAGGGAAAAAAACGATGCCTAGTTAAAAGATATGAAAGAAGACACAGCTAAAAAAAATCCCCTAACACTCTTACCCAAAGAAAAGATGTAAAGAAAGTCCACACAAAACATAAAACAAAGTTTTAATAAAGAGAGAAGCCCTAAAATATGAGCAATGAGAAAACAGGGAAATCAAAAAGAAAGTAGAAAGTCTCCACAGCGAATAGATGACATAGAAGATAATCTCAGGTCTCAAAGACAGAATAGGTCTAATAGGAAAGAGGAGATAATCATTTAGAACCAAACCAAGAAATAAGAAACGATCTTGCTGGAAGTTCAAGACAGTTAGAAGATCAAACTTGGGGAAACAGGTATCAAGAAGGAGAAGAGCAGGAAACAAAGTGGATGGGAAACATATTACAGAATTCTAGCAGAGAAAATGTCAAACATCCAAAGAGATAAGCTCATTCAGAGAAGAGAAGCCTTTAGAACACCAAACGGAGAATACCAGAACAGAACAACCCACCACCACATTATAATCCATTAGAGGATCATTAGAGATCAAGGAAAGGATTATTAAAGCTCTCATCAGAAAAGACTGATTATATAAAAAAGATACATAGTCAGAATAATTACAGATTTCTTAGCTGATATGGTCAAAAGGAGAGCCTGGGATGATAAATGGCAAACATTAAAGGTAAACAAATACCAAGCGTAAATAGGGTCCCAAGCCAAACACTCCTTTACATTTAAAGGATATATAAAAATATTTTTGACAAAGAGAACTTGGAACAATGAATCTCCAACATGAAAGTAGAAGAATATTGAACAGGAACTGAGGGAAGAGAATCAGAATATGTCTACAGTGTAGAATACTGGATGTGTGTTGCAGATACAAAATCATCTTCTATAGGTTCATTTAGTGAAACTTGTCATCCTCTATTGAAAGCAAAATTTCCATATACAGATTTCCAGTTACTTTGCTTACCTATCACTTCTGATCACAAATCCTCTTATGAAATTTTATAGTATCTTTGAAAAAAATAAAATGATTTGCATATACTTATCATCTTAAGCAAATACAGTCTGTTTTTACATCTTTCATTCTGTGACAAACCCTTATTTTTTTGTTTCCCGGATTGCTGAAAAATGTATTCTTGGAAATAGGATATTGACAGTAAATCTGAGTGTAATTTTCATTTTTTAGCTTTCAAATATAATATAAACTTTGTTTTGACTAGTCATTTTCTAATTCATGAACAATAATATTTTGGTGCCTTTAAGACTTATTGTAGTTGTTGTGTCTAATTGACTGAACCATTAGAGTATTCATGTATAAACCTGAGCATTGAACTTTTTAATTTTCATATCTAAAAGAGTCTCAAAGGCTTTACTTTAAAGAAATAATGGAGGGGGCTTGTCTCCATGTTCAAAACTTTAAATGTATTTCTATAAAAGTACTGGAAATACATCATGTTCACTGGAGCAATATAAAAGGTGAGAACAAACAGAAAAAAAAGAAAAAAGAAAAAATCAACACTAAAAGGTGAGAACATATTGCTGAAGAGAAAAGATTTATTGATTAGATTAAATAACAGAAAAGAGTAAAATAGTCAGTTTCCTTGCTTGAGACTGCATACATTTCACATGAATGTAGGTAAAGATGAGACTCAGACATAAATTCATATTTATTTTACTGAGATTCAAAAAATAATATAAGCAATATAGGTATTTTAAAGAACTGGTCATTCAAAGACCTGGATTCCTAATGGATGAAGAATGGAATTGACAATAGCAGACGAAAACAAATCAACATTCAGGTATTATGATATTGTAATACTATTATGAAAGAAATGAAAAGAAAGAAAGTTTAGCCTGTAATTTCAATGTAAGGCATCAGTTGTAATGAGTCCAATTTCTTTTCCTACAAGATATCCAAGAGTACTATACTCATCCTCTGAAGAGTAAAGAAGTAATCATTTTTATTAGCTTTGCTTAATATTAATGCATTTATAGCAAATAGGTTAAAATGTCTGCTCCCTTTCATTCGATGTAATAACTTACAATTCATATTATTACTGTCTCTTCATACAAGGCTGAAATCACTATTTCAAAGTAACACAAACAGAAAAAAAGAAAATAACCTGGTACAACCATCGCATACCCAAAATTAGGTGAAAAACTCCACAATAAAAAATGAACCTGAGGAAGTGGAAAAATAATGGCAGAGAAACAACAGAAAATTACCCTAGCTCTATCTAATGAAACAGAGATTTAGAGTCCTAGCAGGTACTCCACTTCTAGAAGGTCAAAGCAAGTCAGCTATAATTATATATAGATCCACAATACATAAAAAGATTTTATATTATCATCACAAAAAAACACAAATCTATGGAAAGTTACCCAGCTAGTCAGGTGACTGCTGTGACTGTGGTGGGGGAACATGTTCAAAAGCAGAGCTGCAGGTGGAAATAAAAGGGCCACATGAGAAAAAAATCAGGGACAGAGACAGCCACATCCAAACACAGACACACTTCACCTTACCACTGGACAGCTCAAACTGTCATTGGAACCACAAGTATTAACATGACAACATCTCACCACAACTGATCTCTCCTCCTACACTTAATGGGCTAGACAAAAACTTAATTCCCGAAAATCATAAGAGAAGTCTATACCAACACCTGGCAAATCAACCAAGAACATAGAGAGTTAAACATTAAGATCATAGATGCTCTAAATGAAAGCCACGACATCCTTCAAATGTACAGAACCAATCAGAAAAATACAAAAAAAAGTGATGTCAAGGTAGTGTAATTCACACAGTAAATAAGCAGGCACTACAACAGGCAATCAAGGACATAGAAGGTAGTTTTCAAAATACATTACAAATAGTGCTGAAAAATGTGATTACCGAAAAGATACAAAACCTCTACAAGGAAATTTGTGAACAAGATGAGACCAACCAAATATTAGCAAAATAATTCATGGAGACTACAAAGAGAAAGATAAGTAAATTCTGAGAAGGCAAGGGAGTCCTAGGAAAAAAATAGATGTCTAGTTAAAACATATGAGAGAAGACACAGTTAAAAGACCAACTGCCAACCCCCCTATTCAAAGAAAAGATGTAAAGAAAGTCCACACAAGCCCAAAAACAAAACCTTAATAAAGATAAAAGCCATATAAAGTGACCGTTTTGAAGACAGATAAATAAAAATCTATGAAGAATCTCACCACAGAGAATAGATTACATAGAAGATAATCTCAAGCATCAAAGACTGAATAGGTCTAAAAGGAAAGAAGAGATAATCATTTAGAACCAATCAAAGAAATAAGAAACGATCTTGCAGGAACTTCAAGATTCAGTTAGAAGATAAAACATGGGGGAGATAGGTATCAAGGAGAAGAGCAGGAAACAAAATGGATAGGAAACATATTACAGAATTCTAGCAGAGGATACCCTAAACAGGCTGAGGTAGAATTACTAACATAAGATAAAATAGAATTCAAATTAAAATTAGTTAGAAGAGACATTACATACTGATAATGGCAGCTCTACATTAGTAGGATATGTAGAGTCTAAATATCAAAACCCTGAATCCTCGAGCATACCACTTCATCAACCAAATATTACTTAACCTAAAAACACATCTCAACAAATCATTGTCATCCAAGGAAAAACTCAACCAAGAAACTGCAGACCTCAATAACTACATTGACCACCTAGTCCTAACAGACATGTATAGAATATACATTCAGCGTCAGAATATACATTCTTCACAGCAGCTCATGGAAGATTTTCCAAAATAGAACACATCCTATGTCACACGGATATTCTGTCCAAAGAAAAATTAATTGAATTCCCATATCTTGTCAGATCATAAGAGAACAAACTTAGAATTAAATGGCTAAAGCAAATAAAAAATTGTCAAACCCATGAAGACTGAACAACATGTTGCTGAATGAACAATGGGACACTGAAGGTATTAGAAAAGAAATCTGAGGGGCTGAGAAGGTGGCTTAGTGTTAGAGTGCTTGCCTTGCATGCATGAGGCCCTGAGTTCGATTCCTCAGCACCACATAAGCACAAAGAAAAAAAGCCGGGAGTGGCACTGTGGCTCAAGTGGTAGAGTGCCAGCCTTGAGCTGAAGAGCTGAGGGACAGCACCCAGGCTCAGAGGTCAGGCCCCACAACCGGACTCCCCCCCAAAAAAAAAAGAAATCTGAAAGTTTCTGGAATTTAACAAAAATGAACACACAAATTACCAGCTCCTATGGTATTTGCAGTATTTCAAGGAAAATATATAGCTCTGAGGATGTCCATCAAGCAACTGGGGAAGTCTCAATTGAATATTTTAATTATGCACCTCAAGCTCCTTGAAAACAGGAACAAACTCAGACACAAAGCAGTACACAGAAACAAATAAAAAAATCAGAAATAACTAAATAAAGACAAAATAAAACATGGAAAGAATCAAAAAATCAGGGTTGGTTTTTTAAATAAATTAACAGACTTGAGAGACCCTTACCAAATCTGACTAAGAAGAGAACTTATATAGGTATATAG
This sequence comes from Dipodomys spectabilis, assembly GCF_019054845.1. Lineage (NCBI taxonomy): Eukaryota > Metazoa > Chordata > Mammalia > Rodentia > Heteromyidae > Dipodomys > Dipodomys spectabilis. The sequence goes on from NW_024871143.1 coordinate 678,705, forward strand.
ATAAAAAGCCAGCAGATTGTGAGATCTTTACTTTCTCTACAACACACAATGGCCTCATATCTCAAATATATTTAGAGCCCCAAAAGTTAACCCCCCAAAAAAACAAATTCTCAAAGAACCAACAACCCTCTTAATAAGTGGGCTAAAGATTTAAAGAGAGACTTCTCTGAAGAAGAAATATGCATGGCCAATAGACACATGAAGAAATATGCAACATCTAGCCATAAAAGAAATGCAAATCAAAGCAACATTGAGAATTTACTTCACCCCAGTTAGAATGACCATTATGAAGAAAACTAATAATAACATACTGGGCTTGTGGGGATGTGGCCAAAAAGGAACATTATTACACTACTGATGGAAATGTAAATTTGTTCAAATATTCTGTAAAGAAATATAGAGGTTCCTCAATAGAGCTCCCCATGACCCAGCAATGATGGATCAAGAAAATGTCGTATATATTCACAACAAAACACTATTCATCAGAATGAATGACATTGCCCCATTTGTAAGGAAATGGAACTACTTGGAAAACATAATAAGTCAAACAAGCCAGACCCAAAGAATCATAGGCTACAGGTTTTCACTCATTTGGAAAAACTAGAATATGTCTAGGCTATTTACAATAGCTCAATAGCAATACGAATATCACCATATAAAAATGATGCTTATCGAAAGGAGCTCCAAAAAATGGATAGAAGATGATTGTATAGTTAACTCTTTTTACTTATTTCTATTTAGTTTTCACCCTTTGGTTTACTCTCTGTAGTAACTGTTTTTGTTTTCTCAACCCTTTGTCTTATACATGTTAATCTGATTTGGGGAAGGGAAGGGAAATCACAGAAATGGTGGGACAAAGATCAACCAAAGCACCAGTGATATACAGTAGACATTATGTTAGAAATGAACTTCACTACCTTGGGGGAGGGGGATGTCAGGGTTGGGGGAAGCAGGAAAAACTGAGGGAGGGATAGCACTGTTAAAAATATACTCATTACTTATGTAAATGTAACCCATCTCTCTATATATCACCTTCATAATATAAAATCCCACCAAAAACAATAAGAGAACTCACCCAAAGAGAGAAAATTAGAGGTAAAAATAAGACAACACAACAGATATAAGCAAAATTGAGAACGTTATAAGAGAGTACTTTGAAAACCTTATGCCAATCGCCTGGAGAATCCTGGAGAAATTGATGCTTTCCTATACACAATCTGAACCAAGTAGTTACACCTAAGAAGTAATGAAAATGAAATGCAATAAACCACTATCCATTCCAGAAAAATCTAGGACTGAATTAATTTACCATGAAATTAAGGCCTGAAAAGAACTTACAATACTCAAACCTATCTCTTCAATGGAATAGAACTGAAAATGGAATTATCAAACACATTCTTTAAAGCTAGAATTAGACTCTTCCCCAAATCACATAGGGACTCACCAAAGAAAGAGAACTATTAACCCAACTCTTTGGTAAGCATTGATGCTTTTTAATAAAATTCTCACCTAACAATTTCAGCAATTAACAAAAAAAAATCATATGGTACGATCAAATAGGATTCATCCTAGGATAAAATTGGATTCAATATACTTGTCAATAAACATAATACAAACCATCAGCAGAAGCAAGGACAAGAAATACATAATCGTCTATATGGATGTAGAAATAGCTTTTAAGGACCTCCAATAGCCCTTTATGATTAAAAGGTCTGAGAAACTAGGAATACATGGAACATTCCTCAGTATGTATGTGACAGAGATAATTAGCATTTACCAAATGGTGGAAGCATGAAGACATTAAAATCAGGAATGAGACAAGGATGTCCACTCTCTCTACTACTCTTTAAAATGGTTGTGGACTTTCTAGCAAGAACAATAGGCAAGAGAAAAATATAAAGGAGATCCAAATAAGGGAAGTAAAACTATCCCTTTTCTCATATGTAATGATCCTGTATTTAATGGACCCTATAGCTTCCTCCCTCAAGTTAGTAAAGGTGATGCTAACTTTCAGTAATGTAGCAGGGTATAAAAACCACAAGAATCAGTATTATTTCTGTGTTACCAACAATGGGAAGATCCAGGCTGAAATCCAAAAAAACAACCTCATATGTATTAGTCTCAAAATAAAATCAAATCTAAACAAAACAACAACAATAACAACAAAACAAGGAATTAATTAATTTACCTAAAAATATGAAGGGCCTCTACTGTGAAAATTTTAAAAATATAAAAAGGGAAATTGAAGGAGATTCAAGGAAATGGAAAGTCTTTCAATGCTCCAGGTTGGAAGAGATAACATGGAGAAAAATGCAATAATGTCCCCAAATAATTGCCAATGCAATACACATGAAAATCCCAACAATATATTTCAATGCATTAGAGAAAGTAACCAAAATTTAATATGGAATTACAAAATTACACATAAAACAGAAGGCTTACAAATAAACTCATGGGCCTATAGTCATCATACACACACACACACACACACACACACACACACACACACACACACACACACACTGGAATTCCACTCCCCCATGAGAAAGGATGACTTTTCACCAGTATTAAAGAAACTGAAAGGCTTGAAAAAATTATACTAAAAGAAAAGAGAAAGGAATGCAGGCTCAGAACAATATAGGTTTCATGAATTCATTCATTTATGATAGCTAGAAGGTGCCCACAATTCTACAAGTAAACAAGACAGATTCTACCTCATCCCAGTTAGAATGGCCATTATCAAGAAAACAAACAATAGCAAATGCTGGCATGGATGTAGCCAATTGGGAACTCTATTACACTGTTGGTGGAAATTAAACTTGTTCAACCACTCTGGAATGCAGTATGGAATTTCCCGAAAAGACTAAATGTAGATCTCCCTTAAGATCCAGTAATTCCTTCAACGGCAGTAATCCAAAAAATAACAACAAGCTCACATGAAAGCTACCAGCATACCCATGTTCAGGGCCCAGGCCCAGAGTTCAAGGACTGGAAAAAAAGTTACTACTAATGGTATTTGTTTCCTCAAATATGAATCTTTTGACAAAAGATACCAAATCATTTTATTTTCAGTATCTAGGTTAGGACTTAAAGGTAGTGGGTGATAAAATGGCTTATTTGTTGAATGTTAGGATAAAATGTAGGCAGTCCAAGAAAGGGAGGATTTTTGTAGTTGTGGTCGAGTGGCTTGAAACCTGGGCTTGGGCACTGTCCCTCAGCTATTCAACTCAAGTTGAGTGCTCTACCTCTCGAGCAACAGTGCTACTTCTGGTTTTCTGGTGGTTAAAAGAGATAAGAGTCTCAGGAATGTTCCTGCCCAGGCTGGCTTTGAACCACCATCCTCAGATCTCAACTTCCTCAGCAGCTAGGATTACAGCTGTGAGCCACTGGCACCAGACTAAAAATGGGAGATTTTTAGAAAAGAAAATCCACCTCTTCATCTGTGTCTAAATCTCAGATATCCCTATTACAACACTTTCAACTCAATTCATCAGACTTTTGTAAATTTCTTCTTTTCCTTCATGTGGGAATACTGCAGTCAATATCAACTCAGTTGTGGGACTGGATCAATTGAATGGTAATTGCTAGCACCTAAATCAAGAACTGTTACAGCAAAACAAACGAATCCCTCATTGGAATAATTGTTTTCCCTTTCTCTTACAAATTTGTGCTTGATTAATTCATATTGTGATATTGGAACTCCTAACAGAGTGGTGACATTTTCTTTCTCTTCAACCATCTCCCACATGTGGTCAAATATTTAAGAATTCAAAGATTTCTATTGATAATTGATTAAGATGACCTCTAAGAAAATACACATTTCTGGAATTTGGTCTTCTGTCTTGTTTTTGTTTTTTAAATTTATATTTTTTATTGTGAAAATACTGTACAGAGGAGTTACAATTACATGGGAAAGATAATGAGTATATTTCTTATCAAGCATTGTAGCCTCCTCCTTTGTTTCCCCTTCCAATCCCTTCCCAGCCTCACCCCCCCCAATACCCCCCCCAAAGTTGTAAAGTTCGTTTTTGACATGACAATTTGTACATCTCATTGTTACAACGGATCCACCTGTATCCTTATTGAAACGACTTGTTTTTCCCCTTCCCCTCCACAAATTATACCGACATCCAATACAGTGAAAGCAGGGGTTATACTGTGGGGGAGAGACATACAAAGCAACAAAGAAATAATCTTATAAATGTGTTAGAACCAAAGGCATGACAGAAAAAAAAATTTGAATACATATCTTAGGGTTCATTTTCCTAACATAACCTTATCTGACCTTTTCTGCTTGACTCAGACATATACTAGATACTGCAAATAAGGGAAACCATGGGACCTATGTTTCTTTGGGCTTGGCTTAATTCCCTTAATATAATTTTTCCAAGCCTTTCCATTTCCTAACAAATGGGGCAATGTCATTTTTTCTGATAGAGGCACAGAATTACATTGTGTATATATACCACATTTTCTTGATCCATTCATCTACTGAGGGGAATCTAGGTTGGTTCCAGATCTTAGCTGTGGTAAATAATGCTGCAATAAACATAGTTGCGTTGGTCGCTTTAGTGTGGTCTTGTTTGTAAACATTTGGGTAAATGCCCCAAAGTGGGATTAATGGGCCATAGGGGAGCTCTATGTGGAGTCTTTTGAGGAACCTCCATACTACTTTTCAAAGTGGTTGAACAAGTTTACACTCCCACCCACAATGAAGTAATGTTCCCTTCTGTACACATCCCCTCCAGGATCTGTTGTTATTAGAATTCTTGATTTTTGCCATTCTAACTGGGGTGAGGTGGTATCTTAATGTTGTTTTGATTTGCATTTCTTTTAGGGCTAGGGAGGCTGAGCATTTCTTCGTGTGTCTATTTCCCATCCTTCTTTCTTCTTCAGAGAAGTTTCTCTTTAAGTCTTTAGCCCATTTATTTATTGGGCAGTTGTTTCTTTGAAGATTTGTTGTTTGGGGAATTAATATTTTTAGTTCCAATTATATTTTAGATATGAGACCCTTGTCCGTTGTATGGCTAGTGAAGATCTTCTCCCAATCCGTGGGCTTTCTATTGAACTTGCTAGCTATGTCCTCTGCCATGCAGAATCTCTGCAACTTCATGTAATCCCATTTGTCCAACCTTTCTTTGATTTGTTTTGTTTCCGGGTCTCTATTATGAAAATTTTGGCCTGTGCCTAGGAGACCTAGGGTTTCTCCTATTCCATCCTGTAATGTTTTCAGAGTGTCTGCTTTGACTCTGAGGTCTTTGATCCATTTGGAGTTGATTTCTGTCTTGTTTTTACATGCATAAGCTTTCTATGATTTATTTGTTCTACAAGGAATTCTACTTTCCAATCTTTGTGTGACCAATTTTAGTTCTCTCTGATCAGTCTTTCTGACTCTCTCTCTCTCTGGAGTCTCATTTCAGTCTGCCTCATCAAATATATGTTAGTTATCAGCTAAATGACTCTCACCTTCTGTTTTTTGCCTGCCTTCATGTAGGCTGTTATAGCAGCCCTCACTGGCTGTGCTAACTGGAGGTTTTTTTGTTTGGTTGATTTGTGTGTGTGTGTGTGTGTGTGTGTGTGTGTGTGTGTGTGTGTGTGTGTGTGTGTGTGTGTGTGTTGTTTTAAAGGTTTAGGATGACTATTCAACGTAGTAGCTTCTCTGGGCCCCAGTCATCCCTTGGCCTAACTAATTCCTATTTTAATTCTCTCAAAATGAAGCAATCTGGCCTCCTTGCAAAGACATCAATAATCCTCTGTAATAATCCACTTACAGAAATGGTCTATCAGATGGTTTTTCAAGGCTTATTGTAAAAAAATGTTCATTTCCAAGTCACTACCATAAAGCAGATCACATCCCTGAGAGCAGACTTTTGGAAGGAAATTTGCCCTTCCTTCTTTCTCTTATGATAGATCAAACCATAATATTCTGCAGTTGTGGCCAGCCTGGAGCATATTTTCACAAGCATATTCTGTAGTGTAAAAGAGGACCAACTATCAAAACAAAGGTGAAAATACTTGTCTACTTCAGACTGATTTATCTTGCTTATATTTGTTGTTATTCTCATTACTTCAAACACATGGATAAATTATTTTGGAATTAGACAAGTGGCAAAGTATTAATGGAATAAATATACAGTTTACTTTCATATATCCAATATAATACATTTAACCCATTATGGAAAATTAAATCCAATTATAGAAACAATGTCAGGAATATAAAATAAGCCTCAATACATATAATCTGGCACTCATACACCATCATCTACTCATAAATTCAGTCTGTCTATAAATATTTATTTTGTACAAAATAATAAAAATTTATTTAATGAATATGACTTTTAAGTATCATCTGAATTATTCTTCATGTATATAATTATATATATTTATATAGATACCATCTAGACAGGAATTTAACATGTATGTAAAAATAAAATTTCCACAATTTAAGCTAGTTGAGAGGAGTCATACCCTCGTGTATTGTGTGGTGTGAATTTTTCCACAATGCTGAACCCTTCTACCTAATACCAAGAGTTATTATGTGCAATAAATTATTATGAGAAATAATTTATTATTTGATGTTAAATGAGTGCTAGGTGTAGAATACACTTTGAATTATTACATTAATTCACAGAAATGAAACAATAATGATATATTATTTGTTTAAATTCTAAAGCTTCTCAAATTTACAATTCATGAAATATATTATTAAAGTTAGTTTCACATTATTCTTTTGTTAAAATATTATATTAAACATTCAATATTAAGAAATCAATAGTAAGTAACTTACTATTAATATGATATACTATTAAACTGTGATTTGAATTATAGTTCTAACTAATTGTGATGTAAACAACATTTAATAGAATTATGGGTAATATTTTTTAAACTTACCAGTTTGTTATTTGTTTCCTAATTGTGTCATTTGTTATTCTTGGTCCAAGTCATCTCTTCACCTTGCTTAGTATTCTATTTTATCTCTATGGGTTTGCTGATTTTGCATTCTGTTTTCCTTTTTATTGACTGACATGAGGCTGAAAATCTGTATGCTAGTTTATTACTTGCTATGTTAATATAAAATTACTGCTCTCCAAACTGTTCTACTCTACTCTACTACATACAGTATTTCCCCTCTCCCATCTCCTGTGTTGCTGCTTTCATATATTTTATTTTATTTATATTTATATTTTATTGTCAAGGTAATGTACAGTGGGGCTTTAGCTATAAAAGTAAGTTAATGAACTCATTTCTTTTCAAACTTGTTATCCCTTCTCCAATTTTTCTCCCTCTTCACTCCCAACACCCCCAAGATTATTTCTAACATATTGTCTTGTGAATACCACTGTTGCATAGGTTCCCCCTCTGTCCTTTGTCTCACCATTTTGTTTTTTCCCTTACCATTCCATAGTTCATATCAACACATTTACAATACCCAGGGTATCAAAATCAAAACACAGTGACTACAGAGGATAATGCATAGGTGGGAAAACACAAAGGATAAAAAGAATTCACCTAGAACATTAAGAACACCAACAAAGAACATGTCTTGTAGTTCATTTCACATGGAATCACCTTATATGCTGAGATGTACTTACTTATTGAGCTATTCTGCTCATCTACAAAGATTATACTTGATGTACACAATAATGCTCCCCTATTACCCAGTAATCCCACTTCTGGGCATTTAACTAGGAGACCCAAAACAAGGCCACACTAAAGCTACCAGAACAATTATCTTTATCACAGTAGTATTCACCAGAGATAAGATAAGGAATCAACCCAGATGGCCCTCCGTAGATGAATGGATCAAGAAAATGGGACACACACACAGATACACACACATGGAATACTATGTTTATATTAGAAAGAAAGATATCACTTCATTTGTAAGGAAATGGAAGATCTTGGAAAAAATCATATTAAGTGAAGTAAGCCAGACTTAAAGAAACATAGGTCCTATGGTTTCCTTTATTTGTAATAATTAGTTTACATCAAGGATAATCTCATGCATTTTAATTTGACATTTTGTTCTATGTTGAGCATGCATCATTATTGCTATATTGTTTGTTATAATTTCTGCAAACAAGCAGGTATGTAAAGAATTACATTCATCCAAACCATTACTGAAGGAAAAACAACTAAAAAAGCAATCCCTACTAGGAAGAACAACTCCTACTTACTTAACTTCATTCCTATGTAAAGCCAGTGTTGTCCCCTGTATCCTCATACGGTACATCACAACTCTATACCTGGTCATCCTGTATATCTACTATCTTCTACATTGTGACCTAAATGCCCAGCAATTCCACTTTGCTTTACTTTTTAAAAAGATTTCTCTCTTAATATTTGAGGTTTTTAAGAGAGAGAGAGAGAGAGAGAGAGAGAGAGAGAGAGAGAGAGAGAGTGTGTGTGTGTTTACAAAGAGCAGAGGACAACATTATTCTTCAATTAGAATACATCTTTCAGGTTATTGTAAGTTGTGGCTAATGCGAGAAGTCTTTTGCTATTTTAAGGATGAAACAGAAAAACATGATTGTGCATGTACCACAGTTGCTTTATTAGTGTATAGTTGAACACTGAACTTCGATTTATATCTTGGCTGTTGTGAATAATGTGAATGACAATGAACTACAGAATATTTACGAGTCACCCAGAGAGAAATAATCACATGATTGGTGGGTCAGATGATATTTCAACTTTGCATTTATTTTTCTTTTTTTTCTTTTTCTTTCTTTTTTTTTTTTTGTCGGTCGTGGAGCTTAAACTCTGGGACTGGGCGATGTCCCTCAGTTTCTCAGCTCAAGGCTAGTGCTCTACCACTTGAGCCACAGCATCACTTCTGGTTTTCTGAGTGTTTATTGGAGGTAAGGTTTTCACAGACTTTCCTGCCGGGGCTGGCTTTGAACCACAATCATCAGACCACAGCCTCTTTGGAAAACTGCATACTATTTTCGACTATTTTCTACTAACCCCTATTTTTACCAAGAGTGTAGAAAATTTCCTTTTCTCCACACTCTCATCAACATTCTTAGCTTTTGTTCAAAAGGTAATAAAGGGCAGATTTTCACTCTCTGCAATACCCCCCATTGTTGCTTTAGACTTAAATCCAACCTCCTAAAGACTTGGAATTACAAGTCTTTACCACCACACATGGTTCCTTTGATTTTTTTTTCGATGAGTTATAATAGTTATGAAGTAATATCATAGTAATTTTTTAATTTTTATTTTTTATTGTGAAAGTATGTACAGAGGGGTTACAATTATATGGGCAAGATAATGAGTACATTTATTTTCAAGCATTGTACCCTCCTCCTTTGTTTCTCCTTCCCATCCCATTATATCCTCCCCCCTCACCCCCCACCCAATCTTCCACATACACACCCACCAAAGTTGTAAAGTTCTTTTTCGACATAACGACTTGTACTTCTCATTGTGGCTTTGGGTCCACCTGTATCCCTATTTAAACGACTGGTTTTTCCCCTTCCCCTCCACAAATTATACTGACATCAAATACAGTGAAAGCAGGGGTTATACTGTGGGAGAGGAGCATACAAAGCAACAAAGAAATAATCTTATAAATGTGTTAGGAACAATATCATGAAAGAAAAAAAACAGTTCAATACATATCTTAGGGTTCATTTCCCTAACATCACCTTATCTGACCTTTTCTGCTTGACTCAGACATATACTAGATATTGCAAATAAAGGAAACCAAGGGACCTATATTTCTTTGTGCCTGTCTTGCTTCACTAAATATAATTTTTTCCAAGCCTTTCCATTTCCTAACAAATGGGGCAATGTCATTCTTTCTGATGGAGGCATAGAATTCCATTGTGTATATATACCACATTTTCTTGATCCATTCATCTACTGAGGGGAATCTGGATTGGTTCCCTATCTTAGCTGTAGTAAATAATGCTGCAATAAACATAGTTGTGCTGGTAGCTTTAGTGTGGTCTTGTTTGTAAACATTTGGGTAAATGCTCCAAAGTGGGATTAATGGGCCATAGGGGAGATCTATGTGGAGTCTTTTGAGGAACCTCCATACTACTTTCCAAAGTGGTTGAACAAGTTTACACTCCCACCCAAAATGAAGTAAGTTCCCTTCTGTCCACATCCCCTCCAGCATCTGTTGTTAATAGAGTTCTTTATTTTAGCAATTCTAACTGGTGTGAGGTGTTATATCAATGTTGTTTTGATTTGCATTTCTTTTATTGCTAGGGAGGTTGAGCTTTTCTTCATGTGTCTATTTGCCATTCTTCTTTCCTCTTCAGAGAAGTTTCTCTTTAAATATTTAGCCCACTTATATATCGGGCAATTGTTTCTTTGAGGATTTGTTGTTGGAGGATTTAATTTTTTAATTCAACGTATATTTTAGATATGAGACCCTTGTCTGTTGTATTGCTAGTGAAGATCTTCTCCTAATTTGTGGGCTTTCTATTGATCTTGCTAGCTATGTCATTTGCCATGCAGAAACTCTGCAACTTCATGAAATCCCATTTGTCCAACCTTTATTTGATTTGTTGTGTTTCTGGGTCTCTATTAAAAGAAAATTTCGGCCTGCGCCAAGGAGACCCTACGGTTTCTCCTATTTCATCCTTTAAAGTTTTCAGAGTGTCTGCTTTGACTCTGAGGTCTTTGATCCATTTGGAGTTGATTCTGGTGTTGGGTGATGTATAAGGATCTTGGTTTAGTTTTCTCCAAATTGTTAACCAATTTTGCCAGCACCATTTACTGAAGAGGTTGTCTTTCTTCCATTCTACTTTTTTAGCTCCCTTATCAAAAATTAGATGGCTATAGGTCTGTAGGTTCATTTCTGGGTTTTCAATTCTATTCCATTGGTCCTGAAGTCTGTTCTTGTGCCAGTACCTAGCTGTTTTGATTATTATGGCTTTATAGCAGAGTTTGAATTTTGGTATTGATATTCCTCCAGCAGTGTTCTCTCTGTTGAGGATCATTTTTGCTATTTTTGATCTTTTATTGCTCCATATGAATTTTTGGATTGCCTCTTCTATTTCCTTGTGGAATGAGTTTTGAATTTTGATGGGTATCTCATTGAATTTTTAGATAACCTTGGGAAGTATTGCCATTTTCACGATGCTGATCATTCCAGTCCAGGAGCATGGGAGTTTTTGCCAATTTCTAAGTTCTGTTTTGATATCCTTTTTCAAGTTTTTAAAGTTTTCATCATAGAGGTCCTTCACTTCTTTGCTTAAGTTAATTCCTATGTATTTTATGTTTTGTGGGGCTATTACGAATGGAGTTGCTTTCCTACATTCAGCCACACTTTCCTCATTTTTGGCATTCAGAAAAGCCATTGATTTTTGTGGGTTAATTTTATACCCTGCTACTTTGCCAAATTTTGAATCAGCCTGAGTAATTTGGGAGTGGAGTCTATGGGATTCTTGAAATACAAGATCATGTCATTTGCAAAGAGGGAGTATTTTACTTCTTCTTAGGCTGTTTGGATCCCTTTTATGTTTGCATCTTATCTTGTTGCTGTAGCTAGGCATTCTAATACTAGGTTGAAGAGAAGTGGAGAGAGTGGACGTCCTTGTCTTGTATCTCAGTTAAGAGGAAATGGCTTTAGTTTTTCAATATTAAGTGTAATGCTGTATTAAGGAATTATTATTGTATTAAGGAATATTCATGGATGCCTAATTTTTCCAAAATCTTCATCATAAAGGGGTGCTGGATCTTCTCAAATGCTTTTTCTGCATCGATTGAGATAACCATGTGGTTCTTAACCTTGCTCCTATTGATGTGATGAATTATGTTAATTGATTTGTGTATTTTGAAGCAGTTTTGCATCCCTGAAATGAATCCTGTTTGATCATGGTGTATGATTTTTTGGATGAACTGTTGAAGTGGATTGGCCAAAATTTTGTTGAGAAGTTTTACATCAATGTTCATCAAAGAAATGTGTCTGTAGTCCTCTTTCTTGATGAGTCCCTGCCTGGATTTGGGATGAGGGTTATGATGGCTTCATAGAATGTGTTTGATAGTGAACTTTCTCTTTCAATTTCATTGGAGAATTGGAGGAGTATTGGTGTGAGCTCTGCTTTGAAGGCCTGGTAGAATTCTGCTGTAAAACCATCTGGTCCTGGACTTTTCTTAGATGGGTGGTCTCTTATTGCTGTTTCTATTTCAATGCTGGTCTGGACCTTTAAGGATGGTTTCACTCATCTTGGTTAAATTTTGGCATGTCAACATTTGCTAGGAAAAGGTCCCCATTTCTGCCAAATTCTCAAACTTATTAGCATAAAGTTTTGAGAAGTATTCCCTTTTAATTTTCTTTTTTTTAATAATTTTTAAAAAGAGATTTCTTGTTTCTTCTTTATTTTTTTATTTTTTATTTATTTTATTTTATTTTATTTGTGAAAATACTACAGAGGGGTTACAATTACATGGGCAGGATAAGGCACACATTTCTTACCAAACATTGCAGCCTCCTCCTTTGTTTACCCTTCACCTCCCTTCCCAGCCTCCCCCCTCCACCCCCACCGACATTGTAAAGCTCATTTTTGACATGACAATTTGTACTTCTCATTGTTGCAACAGGTCCACCTGAATCCTTAAACGGCTTGTTTTTCCCCATCTCCTCCACAAGTTATACTGACATCAAATATATTGAAAACGGGGATTATACTGTGGGGGAGAGACATACAAAGCAACAAAGAAATAATATTATAAATGAGTTAGAAACACATGCATGAAAGAAAAAAAACCATTAAAATACCTATCTAAGGGTTCATTTTCCTATCATCACATTATCTGACTTTTTCCGCTTGACTCATACATATACTAGATATTGCAAATAAGGGAAACCATGGGACCTATGTTTCTTTGTGCCTGGCTTACTTCACTTAATATAATTTTTTCCAAGTTTTTCCATTTCCTAACAAATGGGGAAATGTCATTCTTTCTGATGGAGGCATAGAATTCCATTGTGTATATATATCACATTTTCTTGATCCATTCATCTACTGAAGGGCATCTGGGTTGGTTCCACATCATAGCTATGGTAAATAATGCTGCAATAAACATAGTTGTGCTGGTCGCTTTAGTGTGGTCTTGTTTGTAAACATTAGGGTAAATGCCCAAAAGTGGGATTGCTGGGTCTTAGGGGAGCTCTAAGTGAAGTCTTTTGAGGAACCTCCATACTGCTTTCCAAAGTGGTTGAACAAGTTTACATTCCCACCAACAATGAAGTAAGGTTACCTTTTGTCCACTTCCCCTCCAGCATCTGTTGTTAGAGTTCTTGATTTTTGCCATTCTAACTGGAGTGAGGTAGCATCTCAAAGTTGCTTTGATTTGCATTTCTTTTATGGCTAGGGATGTTGAGCATTTCTTCATGTGTCTATTGGCCATCCTTCTTTCTTCTTCAGAGAAGTTTCTCTTTAAGTCTTTAGCCCTCTTATTTATTGAGCAGTTGTTTCTTTGAGGATTTGTTGTTGGGGGATTTAATTTTTTGAGTTCCTAGTATATTTTAGATATGAGACCCTTGTCTGTTGTATGGCTAGTGAAGATCTTCTCCCAATTCGTGGGCTTTCTATTGATCTTGCCAGTTATGTACTTTGCCATGCAGATGCTCTGGAACTTCATAAAATCCCATTTGTCCAACCTTTCTTTGATTTGTTGTTTTTCCTGGTCTCTATTAAGAAAATTTCGGCCTGCTCCAAGGAGACCTAGGGTTTCTCCTATTCCATCCTGTAATGTTTACAGAGTGTCTGATTGACTCCGAGGTCTTTGAACATTTGGAGTTGATTCTGGTGCAGGGTGATATATAAGGATGTAGCTTCAGTTTTCTACAAGTAGTTAACCAATTTCACCAGCACCATTTACTGAAGAGGCTGTCTTTCTTCCATTCTATTATTTTAGCTCCCTTTTCGAAGATTAGATGGCTACAGGTCTGTAGGTTCATTTCTGAGTTTTCAATTCTATTCCATTGTTCCTGAGGTCTGTTCTTATGCCAGTAGCAAGCTGTTTTGATTACTATGGCTTTATAGTAGAGTTTGAAATTTGGTATTGATATTCCTCCAGCAGTGTTCTTTCTGTTGAGGAGCGTTTTTGCTATTCAGGGTCTTTTATTGTTCCATATGAATTTTTGAATTGCCTCTTCTATTTCCTTGAGGAATGAGGTTGGAATTTTGATAGATATCACATTGAATTTGGAGAGAGCCTTGGGAAGTATTGCCATTTTCACGATGTTAATCTTTTCAATCCAGGAGCATGGGAGGTTTTGCCATTTTCAAAGTTCTGTGTTGATTTCCTTTTTCAAGATTTTTAAGTTTTCATCATAGAGGTCCTTCACTTCTTTGGGTAAGTTAATTCCTAGGTATTTTATTTTTTGTGGTGCTATTATAAATGGAGTTCCTTTCCTAATTTCAACCACACTTTTCTCATTGTTGGCATACAAAAAAGCCATTGATTTTGGGGGGTTAATTTTATACCCTGCTACTTTATCAAAGTTTTGAATCAGCTTGAGTAATTTGGGAGTGGAGTCTAGGGGATTCTTTAAATACAAGATCAAGTCATCTGCGAAGAGGGAGAGTTTTATTTCTTCTTTCCCTATTTGGATCCCCTTTATGTTCGCATCTTGTCTTATTGCTGTAGCTAGGCATTCTAATACTAGATTGAAGAGAAGTGAAGAGAGTGGACATCCTTGTCTTGTTCTTGAGTTAAGAGGAAATGGCTTTAGTTTTTCACCATTAATTATAATGGTGGCTGTAGGTTTGTCATAAACAGCCATTATTGTATTGAGGAATGTTCCATGGATTCCTAATTTTTCCAGAATCTTCATCATAAAGGGGTGTTGCATCTTGTCGAATGCTTTTACTTCATATATTGAAATAACCATGTGGTTCTTATTCTTGCTCCTGTTGATGTGATGAATAATATTAATTGATTTGCATATATTGTACCAGTTTGCACCCTGAAATGAATCCTGTTTGATCGTGTTGTATGATTTTTTGGGTGAATTGTTGAAGTAGATTGGCCAAAATTTTGTTGAGAAGTTTTGCATCAATGTTCATCAAAGAAATGGGTCTATAGTTCTCTTTCTTTGATGTGTCCCTGCCTGATTTTGGGATGAGGGTTATGATGGCTTCATAGAATGTTTTCGGTAGTGAACTTTCTCTTTCAATTTCATTGAAGAGTTGGAGAAGTATTGGTGTGAGCTCTGCTTTGAAGGCCTTGTAAAATTCTGCTGTAAAACCATCTGGTCTGGACTTTCTTAGCTGGGAGATCTCCTATTGCTCTTTGTATTTCAATGCTTGATATGGGCCTGTTAAGATGGTTTAACTCATCTTGGTTTAGTTTTGGCATGTCAATATTTGCTAGGATAAGGTTCATTTCTGCCAAGTTCTCAAACTTATTAGCATAAAGTTTTGAGAAGTATTCCCTTATAATGTTCTGAATCTTGGTTGTTTCTTAAGGT
Source organism: Dipodomys spectabilis (assembly GCF_019054845.1). Classification (NCBI taxonomy): domain Eukaryota; kingdom Metazoa; phylum Chordata; class Mammalia; order Rodentia; family Heteromyidae; genus Dipodomys; species Dipodomys spectabilis. The sequence goes on from NW_024871143.1 coordinate 694,141, forward strand.
GATGTTTCCATTCTCATCTCTGAGTTTATTTACTTGGGTGTGATCTCTTCTTTTTCTCCTGAGATTTGCTAAAAGTCTGTCAATTTTGTTAATTTTCTTTAAGAACCATCTCTTTGTTTTGTTGATTGTTTCTATAGTTGTTTTGGATTCTAATTCATTTAATTCTGATTTAATTTTAATTATTTCTCTCTGTCTATTGTATTGGGCCTTATCTTGCTGCTCTTTTTCAAGGAGGTTTAGATGTGTCATTAAATTGTTGGTTTCAGATCTCTCGTATTTGTTGATATAGGAGCTTAGAGCTATAAACTTGCCTCTGAGTACTGCCTTGTCTGTGTCCCAGAGGAGCTGGTAATTTGTGTGCTCATTTTTGTTGAATAGCATGAACATTTGAATTCCCTTTCTAATCTCAATGACCCATTCGTGATTCAGCAGTGTGTTGTTCAGCCTTTATGTGTTACCAGACTTTCTTTGGTGGCTTTTGGTGTTGAGTTCTAATTTTATTCCCTTGTGGTCTGAGAGAATGCAAGATATAACTTCAATGTTTCTGAATTTAGACAGTTTTGCTTTGTGGCCTAAAATGTGGTCTATTTTAGAAAATGTTCCATGTGCTACTGAGAAAAACGTGTATTCTAATGCTGCTGGGTGAAATGTTCGATAGATGTCTGTAAAATCTAGTTGATCAATTCAGCTGTTTAAATCTGCGGTTTCTCTGTTGAGTTTTTGCCGAGTTGATCTATCTAGTGGGGAGAGTGGTGTGTTAAAATCTCCAACAATTAATGTCTTTGGATCTATGTGGGATTTGAGGGAAAGTAGTGTTTCTTGGATAAATTTGAGTGCTCCATTGTTTGGCGAATAGATATTTAGAATTGTATTCTCCTGAAGGAGAGATCCGTTAATTAGTATGTAGCGACCTTCTTTATCTCTTCTCACGAATTTTAACTTGAAATCAAATTCATCTGATATTAGGATTGCAACTCCCTTCTGTTTATGGGGACCGTTTGCATGGTAGATATTGCTCCAGCCTTTAACATTGAAAATGTGTTTGTTTTTATGGGCAGGAGATGTGACTCCTGAAGGCAGCAGATAGAAGGATCTTGTTTTTTCATCCAATTAGACAGTCTGTCTCGCTTAATTGGAGAGTTAAGTCCGTTAATGCTGAGATAGGACTGAGAGGTAATTGGGATTTCCTGCCATGTTATCCACCTTCTTGGGGGCTGCAAAAACTGTGTCGCATCTGTGGCGGCTGCTGGTAAGAGCTCAGACCTCTCTATTTGCCTTGATTTTACTTAGCTGGCCTAACTCTCTGTCCTGTGATGGCACACTTGGTGTGATTCTCTGGCTTAGGACTGTTCACTGGAACTCTAAAACTGCTTTCTATGGGAGAGCTTGTTTAGCCTCCAGCTTCTCCTCTGCCATCTTCCCCGCCACCTCCTTGGCTTAACTTGTTCAATAGTAGCATTTTCTCTTTATACCTATATAATTTTCAAGTAACAAATTTTGAGAATTTTTAGTTTTCAGTTTTTCGTATCTCCTTTCTATCCCTCCCTTTCTCTCATCCTATCCTTTTCCTCTCTCAAGATCATCTATAAACTTACATAATTTTTAAGTGTTTCATTTTTTAAATTTAAATTTTTGTTTTTTCCATTTTTTCTTGTTTTTTTTTTTTTTTAATTGTGAGAATGCATACAGAGGAGTTAAAATTACATGGGCAAGGTAACGAATAACTTTCTTATCAAGAATTGTTGCCTCCTCTTTGTTTCCCCTTCTATCCCTTGCCATACTCCACCATCCTCCTACCCGAACTTCCCCCCACCACCCACCAAAGTTGTAAAGTTCTTTTGTTGACATAATGACTTGTACATCTCTTTGTTGCAATGGGTCCACCTGTATCCCTAGTTAAATGATTTTTTTCCCCTTCCCCTCCACAAATCATACCAAATACAGTGAAAGCACAGGTTATACCATAGGGAAGGGACATACAAAGAAACATAGAAATCATCTTATAAATATGATAGAAACAATTGCATGAAAGGAAAAAAAAACTTTTGAATACTTATCTTGGGGTTCATTCCCCTAACGTTAATTTATCTGATCTTTTCTGCTTGACTCAGACATATACTAGTTGTTGCAAATAAGGGAGACCATGGGACCTATTTTACCTTGGGCCTGGCTTACTTCACTTAATATAATTTTTTCCAAGTCTTTCCCTTTCTGAACAAATGGGGCAATGTCCTTCTTTCTGATGGAGGCATAGAATTCCATTGTGTATACATACCACATTTTCTTTATCCATTTATCTACTGAGGGACATCTCGGTTGGTTCCCTATTTTAGCTATGGTAAATAATGCTGCAATAAACATAGTCGTGCTGGTAGCTATAGTGTAGTCTTGGAGTTTTACTGTGGTCTTGTGTTTTTCGTGTCTCCTTTCTATCCCTCCCTTCTTCTCATCCTATCCTTTTCTTCTCTCAATATCATCTATAAACTTACATAATTTTTAAGTATTTATCTTTTTTTTTCATGGCACTAACATTTAATGAGAAGACAAATTTTAGAGTAGTAAAATTGAAGGTGCATGCATCATTGTTGTAGATTTGAAACCATGCATATCCTTCCTCATAAAATGTCTCAAATGCCGTTAAAAACACCACACGCAAAACCAAGCAATTATAAGTCCTTCGAAGCATGTAACTGTGATTAGCTGCTATTCTCAGCAATATAAAAATACTTCCACCACAATTTCATTCCAGTCTGTAAAGTAATTCAAAACAAACAAGTTGGAGACATCGCTCAAATGGCAGAAGCAACAAATACAGATGCTTTGTATCAAGGAAATGAATCCACTGAAGAAATGAACCCATCTGAGGAGCGGTCCTCTGGGGCCTGGCACTAGGCTTCTGGTGGAACGCTGAGGCCCCCTTCTGGGAAGAGACGTATACTGCAGCTGGGGTAGCTCTGCCAAACGTCAGGACACTTCTTGCACCCAGTAACACTGAAAGTTTTGTTGTGGATATTCTTTCCTGTGCAGTTTCAAATTTTAGGTATTAAATTTAACAGTTATAACCTGTATTTTCAAATGAGGAACAGCTGATTTCGGATTAAATGTATCATGCTACTTAATTTTGCAACTGGCATTCACACCAGTGGGCATTCTTCTTCACCTTGTTCCTTTTTAATTTCGCTGTAACTTTTTGCTTTGACAGTGTCTTGTTGAACTCCCTCTGCCTTCCAAGTGATGGGGTTACAGATGTGTATTACTATGACCAACTGTTGTTGGAACTCTTCACCCTCCAGTATATAACTACATTTTTTTCATCCATCCTTGTGAGAATATATGCTGAGGCAGAAGACCCTGTTTTGGTTCAGGGAACCAAAGAACTGTCTTATTTCTGTTATTGTCCTTTAATGCTTTGCCCCTTAAAAACAGAAATATCTTAAGATTCTATTATAGCAACATGGTACAATTTTTAAATGACCCTTAGGCACTTGTTTAAAAACATTTTTTCTATGTATTTAATAAAATCAATAGATTTCACAATCACATGTATACAGTGTATACAAATAATATACAATGTAGAAAAAAGCCAGACTTGCCCAGCACTGGTGGCTAACACCTGTAATCCTAGTGACTAAAAAATGCTGAGATCTGAGGGTCACAGTTTGAAGCCAGGCTGGGGGGAAAAGTCCGTGAGACTCATCTGCAATTAACCAACATAAAGCTAGGACTGGAGGTGTGACTCAAGTTTGAGCAAAAAAGCCAGAGAGTAACAACATGTTGAGTTCAAGCCCTAAAGCCAACACACACACAAACACACTCACACTCACGCAGCCAATACACTGGGAGACCACAACAGCTATAAAGAATGAAAATCCAACTCCACCTCCAAAAAGCCAGTTGTAAAGGACACACGTGACCATGGCTTTCTATTCCAAATGAGTGCAGGTGATGGGGTGTGGATGGACACTGAAATCCCAGCCTGCACTCAGCTGGAATGGATTGAAGCTGTGGCTTAAAGACATGTACTGTTTGCTAATTCCTAAAATCTCAAACTTTAGTTTTTCCCCCCCTTCATAAAAATGTTCTTTCAGCTGTGGAGAAGCTAATAGTTGTTTACAATTGTCAGCCTTTTAAGAAGCACTAATTTGTTCCCTTAAGAGTGCAAATGTTATTCTCCGTCTTCCCGGAGAATAACAAACAACACATAATATATGCTCCCTCCATGCCAGCAGCTTTTCAGGCTGGGGATTCCATCCAGGTCACCATGGGGCTTTCGTCTTTCATTACAAGTTCAGGATTTCTGAAATTCCTTCTTCCGAACTTTTGATTTTGGTGCATAAGGATTTTCTTGCTTGTAGAAGGCCTTTAACAGTTCCACAGCTTCCTCAGCCCGATATCCAGGGATGCACTGAAATGGTTTTCCCATATTTGGTAAGTCAGAAGAGGCAACATTTAGAACGGAGCCACAGCCACCAAATCATTCATTCTGACAGCCGTAGACGACCAGCGGGATTTTCATCAGGCCGAGAGCAGCTGCACACATAATGCAGGGTTCCACAGTGACATACAACACGGTACATTCAAATACAGCAGAAGGACTCTGGCCATTTCGTTGACACCAATCTAGGACTTGATCAATGGCGACCATTTCTGCATGTTGAGTAGCATTTTTGGTTTGATTCACTTCATTTCTTCCCTTCCCCACGATTTCATTGTTGTAGACCATAAGACAGCCAACAGGGACTTCGGTATTTTCAAGGGCGTCTTTGGCCATGCGCATCGCTTCCTCCATCCACCGTGCCGTCTCCAGGGCCAAAGACACGGCGGTCGAGACGCCCGGGGCTGGCATGGACGCGGCCAACGCCTCTGCCTCCATCCAGCCGGGTTAACGCACAGCTCTGACTCGCAGGCCTTCCGGGCCGGGAACCAAGTATTTATCTTTTTAAATTTAAATTTTTGTTTTTCTATATTTTCTGGTTTTTTTTTCTTAATGTCTCTCCTATCATTCTGTCCAATCCATTTCCCTCTCTGAGATTAGGCCTTGGTTAAATTCACTCTCATCTTACCTCGCCACCACCCTATAATTCTATTTTTCCCCACATTTCTCCCTACATCTAATAATTTCTGGTTTGCCAATTTTTTTCTTTGCTATTCTTATCCCATTAATCCATAGTTGTTTGATGTTGAATAGATTGTATCTGTTGAACTAGATTGCGTCTATAGGGTTTTGACTGTGCAACTACCAAACTTTGGTTGATGCATGCCTTAAAATTATGTTCTAGCACAAAATTAGTGTTACTTTCATACCAAATGAGCAGAAAAAGCCAGAAAAACGGAAGAAAAATGGCAAGTCCAGGTATCTGGACTCCCACTCATGATAAACAGTTGACAGAATAGTTAGTGAATAATCCAGAGGACAGTTCCCAAAAATCTGTACAAACAATACTGGTAAAAATGGTGAATGAAAAGATTGAAAACCTGCAAAGGACTCAGTGTGAGCATGATAGGGAGAGAGAGAGGCAAACCAAAGATTAATACTGGAATCTCGTGAGAGTGCAGAAACTACTCAAAGATTGGTACAGGAAGTGCGTGAGCAGACTTAGAACAGTCAAAGAGCAATACAGGAATTGCATAAGCAGGCTGACAACAATCAAAGAGAAACACAGCAATTGCATGAGGAGGAGGATAACAGAAAAAGAGAAACACAGGTATTGTGTAAGCAGGTTGAGAACAGTCAAAGAGAACTTCAGGAATTGCATGAACATGAGGAAGCTAATGAAAGAGTAATACAGCAATTGTGAGAGTGGAATGAGAATACACAAAGATCAAGAGAGACATTAATGGAATCCATAAAGAGACAGCTGAAAGAATTCAGGGAGACCACAAATGGAATCCTGAATAGAGCCTGGCAGAGGGAATGGGCAACAAAGGAAACCATAAACAATCAACTAAGTCATTTGAGAATAAACACTGAACACCAAATTAAGGAAGTATAGAAGTTCATAAAAGATCTAAAAGAAAGCTCTAACAAAGAATTTGAAGCCATTAAAGCCGACCAACTAGAAGGAAAAGAAATTAAAAACAAAGTAGAAAGTCATGACAGTAGGTTAAACCATGCAGAAGATAGAATCTTGGAGATTAAAGACAGCCTTGATATTATAGAGAAATAACATACTACTATCCAAGACAAATCCAAGGAATATGGGATAGATCTATTCAACATTTGGAAGACACCATCAGTAGGTCTAATATGAGGATAATGTTTGTAAAGGAGCACCTAGAAACAGAAGTTAATGGTCCAGAACATTTGTTTTACAGGATCCTAACAGAGAACTTCCCAAACATGCAAAAAGTTAGGATTATTCAGATAGAAGAAGCTTTTAGAACCCAAAATATACCAGACCAGAACAGGACATGGCAATGTCGCATTATAATCTGCACAGTATCAATTCAGACCAAGGAAAAGATCCATAAAACTGTCAAGTAGCAAAGATCAATCACCTATAAGAGGAAATCAATTAGAGTCCCCTCAGATTTGTCAGCAGAGAGAATTAAAGCAAGAAGAGCCTGGAATGATGTATGCCATGCCCTAAAGACAAACAATTATCAATCAAGAATACTCTACCCAGCTACACTCTCCTTCATAATCGAAGGTCAAAGAAAAACCTTCCATACCAAAGACAATCTGAAACAATATATTTCCCAAGAAGTAGCCCTACAAAAGCTACTTAAACATGTCCTACAAATAGAAAACCAACAAGATCACAATAAAGGCCAAGAAACAGCACCCAAACTGAGAATCCAAGAACCATAGGAAGAACCCAGTTGCTGCAGCCCCCAGAAGGTGGATAACATGGCAGGAACTCCCAAACACCTCTCAGTCCTAACGCTCAACATTAATGGACTTAACTCTCCAATTAAGCCACGTAAAAAGGCTAGTTGGATTAAAAAGCAAGATACTTTTATCTGCTGCCTTCAGGAATCACACCTTTCCCATGAAAACAAACACATTTTGAAAGTGAAAGGCTGTAACAAATCTACCAAGCAAATAGCCCCCATAAACAAGTGAGAGCTTCTATCCTAATATCAGATAAAATATACTTCAAATTAAAATTAGTGAAAAGAGATAAAGAATGTCGTTTTATACTAATTAAGGGATTTCCCATTCAGGAGGATATTACAAATCTAAATATTTATTCTCCAAACAAAAGACCACCCAGATTTATCCAAGAAACACTACTTTCCCTCAAAGCTCACATAGATCCAAAGACATTAATTGTAGGGGACTTTAACACACCACTATCCACACTAGATAGATTAACTCGGCAAAAACTCAACAGAGAAACTGCAGATCTAAACACCTGCATGGATCAATTAAATTTAACAGATATCTACCAAATATTTCACGCAGTAGCATCAGATACATGTTTTCCTCATCAGCTCACAGAAAATTTTACAAAATATACACCATTTGAGGTCACAAATCAAACTTGTCCAAATTCAGAAACATTATAGTTTTAAATTGCCTTCTCTCAGACCAGAAGGGAATAAAATTAGAACTCAACACCAAAATGCACCAAAAAGTCCTGTGACAAATAGAGGCTGAACAACACACTGTTGAAACACCAGTGGGTCATGGAAGAGCATAGAAAGGAAATTCAAATATTCATGATATTCACCAAAAATGAGGGGCTGGGAAGGTGGCTCAGTGGTAGAGCGCTTGCCTTGCATGCGTGAGGCCCTGGGTTCGATTCCCCAGCACCACATAAGCAAAAAGAAAAAAAAAGCCAGAAGTGGGGCTATGGCTCAAGTGGTAGATCGCTAGCCTTGAGCTGAAGAGCTGAGGGACAGTGCCCAGACCCAGAGTTCAGGCCCCACGACAGGACTTAAAAAAAGCCAAAAAACAAAAAATAAAAATGAACACACAAATTACTTGCTCCTTTTGGACACGGCAAAGGCAGTATTCAGAGTGTTTTATAGCTCTTAATTACTAAATCAATAAATTGGAGAGATCTGGAACCAACAATTTAGTGAGATATCTGACCCTCCTTGACAAAGAGCAACAAGATAAATCCCAATTCAGTAGATGGAAAGAAATAATTAAAATTACATCAGAAATAAACGAATTAGAATCCAAAATAAAAACATAGAAAGAATCAACAAAACAAGAGTTTGTTCTCCAAAAAATTAACAAAATTTATAGATTCTTAGCAAATCTTATCAAAAAAACAAGAGAACACACCCAAATAAATAAACTCAGAGATGAGAATGGAAACAGCATCCCAGAAAAAACCAAGATTCCGAAGATTAAAAGGAATACTTCTCAAACCTTTATGCTAATAAGTTTGAGAACTTGGCAGAAATAGATCTTTTCCTAGCAATTATTGACATGCCAAACATCAACCAAGATGAGTTAAACCATTTTAACTGGCCCATATTAAGCATTGAAATAGAAACAGCAATGAGACCTCCCATCTCAGAAAAGCCCAGGACCAGATGGATTTACAGCGGAATTCTACATGGCCTTCAAAGCAGAGCTCACATCAACATTCCTCCAACTCTTCAATGAAATTGTAAGAGAAAGTTCACTACAAAAATCATTCTTTGAAGCCATCATAGCCCTCATCCAAAAACCAGGCAGGGACTCATCATAGAAAGAGAACTATGGACTCATTTCTTTGATGACCATTGATGCAAAACTTCTCAACAAAATTTTGAGCAGTTGACATCAAAAATTCATCCAAAATATCATACACCACGATCAAACAGGATTCATTTCAGGGATGCAAATATTGATCAATATACACAAGTCAATTAATATAACTCATTACATCAACAAATGGCAAGGATAACCACATAGTTATTTCAATAGATGCAGAATAAGCATTTGACAAATCCAACAAATCCTTTATGATGAAGGTTCTGGAAAAATTAGGAATCCAGGGAACATTCCTCAATACAATAAAGGCTGTATATGACAAACCTACAGCCAGCATTATAATTAATGGTGAAAAACTAAAGCCATTTCCTCTTAACTCAGGAACATTACAAGGATGTCCACTCACTACACTTCTCTTAAATTTAGTATTAGAATGTCTATCTACAACAATAAGATATGATGCAAACATAAAAGGGAGAGGCTGGAAAGGTGGCTTTGTGGTACAGTGATTGCCTAACATTCTTGAGGCCCTGTGTTTGATTCCTCAGCACCACATAGGCAAAAAGAAAAAAGCTGGCAGTGGCACAATGGCTCAAGTGGTAGAGGGCTAGCCTTGAGCTGAAGAGCTGAGGGACAGTTCCCAGGCCCATTGTTCAGGCCGTATGACTGGACCCCCCCCCCCAAAAAAAAAACATAAAAGAGATCCAAATAGGGAAAGATGAAGTAAAATTCTCCCTCTTTGTAGACCACATGATTTTCTATTTAAAGAATCCCATGACTCCACTCCCAAATTACTGAAGCTGATTCAAAACTGTTGCAAAGCAGCAGGATATAAAATTAACCCTCAATAATCAATGGCTTTTCTGTATGACCACAATGAGGAAAGCGTTGGTGAAATCATGAAGGCAACTCCATTCATAATAGCGCCACCAAAAATACATTATCTAGGAATTAACCGAAGAAGTGAAGGACCTCTATTATGAGAATTTAAAAACCTGAAAAAGGAAATCAAAACAGAACTTAGAAAGTGGATAAATCTCCCATGCTTCTGGACTGGATGGATCACAATCGTGAAAACGGCAATACATCCCAAGGTGATCTACAAAATCTATGCAATACTAATCAATATTCCAACCTCATTTTTCAAGGAAATAGAAGAGGCAATCCAAAAATTCATATGAAACAGTAAAAGACAACAAATAGCGAAAATGATCCTTAGCAGAAAGAACAGTGCTGGAGTAATATCAATACCAAAATTCTAACTCAACTACAATGCCATAGTAATCAAAACAGCTTGGGACTGGCAAATGAAAAGACCTCAGGACCAATGGAATAGAATTTAAAACCCAGAAATGAACACACAGATCTATAGCCCCCTAATGTTTGATAAGGGAGTTAAAAAAAATAGAATGGAAGAAAGACAACCTCTTCAGTAAATGGCGCTGGCAAAATTGGTTAATCACTTGTAGTAAACTAAAGCTAGACCCTTATATATCACCCTGCACCAGAATCAACTCCAAATGGATCAAAGACCACGGAGTCAAAGCAGACAGCCTGAAAACATTACCGGATAGAATAGGAGATACCCTAAGTCTCCTTGGCACAGGCCGTAAAATTTTCTTAATAGAGACCCAGAAACACAACAAATTAAAGAAAAGTTGGACAAATGGGATTGTGCCACGCCTACTCCAGTGGAGTCTGCTTAGCATGGGAAACCATCTTTCAGACCTGAGAAAGGGGCTTCAGAGACCTATCTCTGAGTATTGGGACTTCACCGAAGTCTACCTCAGAGAATGGGGCTTTACAGAGACCTATCTCCGAGTTTTGGGACTTCACTGAAGTCTACCTCGGAGAATAGGGCTTCTAAGAGGCCTACTCCTGGAAAGGCTGGCAAACCCCTGGGAAAGATGTGTTTCTGCCTTTCTTTTCCTCATAAGAGTGCCTATTAATCTTTTACTGCTTCTACTGCTCTTTGTACTTACTCATTTTCAACATTCCTTTATTCAAAGCTCTCTCTTAAGAGTGTTGATGACTCCAATATCTTATGAGTGTCTTAAAAAATATGACTAACTCACCAGAGTTAAGTGCTACCCTGAAACCCCTCTTATGGAGGCTAGTAGACAAGTTATAAGTAATTATAAAAGTATTGGGGGTTTCACGAAGTCACTTCAGCAGAAGGAATTGTTTGTAAGGGACTTACAAGAAGCTGTAGGCTCAGCTAGAGCAGAAAGAATGTATGGCAATTGCTGAGATAACTATTTAGGAGAAAGAATTTCCTGCTACTCTCTTTTATTTACTAAGAGACTTGCTAGATCTAGGTCTCCTTGAGGTTTACTATTAAAGAAGAAACAGGAAAGATCTTATGGGAAAGTTAAGGCCTCTATAAAGATAGGTAATGGTTAATTGGTGACAAACATCGTAATCATTGTATTTCTTAGAGATAAGCCGGAAACAAGTGCCTATCAGGTGACCAGCTGGTGACCACCCAAAAATGAAGCCATGCAGCAAGATTGTGTAGCCTTTTGCCCTTTCTCATGGAGACTTTTGCTATAAAAGTTTGTTATCCTCTGCATTAAATCACACTCAGCATCCACTCCTATAGTGTGTGAGTTGTCTGTTTGCCATCTCCCCATCCTATACCAGGTTCCTCCCCTAGGTGTCCTCCGTGGTCCCGACAGAGCCTGGTCTGCGGCAGGATTGCATGAAATTGCACAGCTTCTGCATGGCAAAGGACATAGCTAGGAACATCAATAGAAAGCCCATGGATTGGGAGATGATCTTCACTAGCCATACAATGGACAAAATATACCTGGAACTCAAAAAAATTAAATCCCCCAAAAACAAATCCTCAAAGAAACAACTGCCCAATAAATAATGAACTAAGGTCTTAAAGAGAAACTTCTCTGAAGAGGAAAGAAAGATGGCCAAAAGACACATGACGAAACGTACAACCTCCCTAGCCATAAAAGAAATGCAAATCAAAACAACATTGAAATACCACCTCATCTGAGTTAGAATGGTTATAATCATGAATTCTAATAACAACAGATGCTCGAGGGGATGTGGACAGTAGGGAACCTTACCGCATTGTTGGTGGGAGTGTAAACTTGTTCAACCACTTTGGAAAGCAGTATGGAGTTTTCTCAAATGACTCCACATATAACTCCCCTATGTCCCAGCAATCCCACTTTTGGGCATTTACCCAAATGATCACAAACAAAGGTATCAGCACAATTATGTTTATTGCAGCATTATTTACCAAAGCTAAGATACGGAACCAACCCATATGCCCCTCAGTATATGAATGGATGAAGAAAATATCGTATATATACACAATGGAATTTTATGCCTCTATCAGAAAGAATGACATTGCCCCATTTGTTAGGAAATGGAAAGACTTGGAAAAAGTTATATTAAGTGAAGTAAGCCAAGCCCAAAGAAAGATAGGTCTCATGGTTTCCCTTATTTGCAATAACTAATGTACTTCTGAGACAAGCAGAAACGGTCAGATAAATTGATGTTACATAAAATGAAACCCAAAATAAGGATTTAAATGTTTTTTTTTCTTTCTTGCAATTGTTTCTAACATATGTATAAGATGATTCCTTTGTTGCTTTGTATGTCCTTCCCTCAGGAAACAACCCCTGCTTTCACTGTATTTGATGTTGTTTTAATTTGTGATGTGGAGAGAAAAAATAGATTGTTTAAATATGGATACAGGTGGACCCATTGCAACAATGAGATGACAAGACTTTATGTAGAAAAACGAAATGTACAACTTGCCTGGGGGGGAATATGGGAAGGGATGGGAAGGAGAAACAAGAGGAGGCAACAACGTTTGATAAGAAATTTACTCATTCCCTTGTCCATGTAATTGTAACCATTCTGTAAGGTATTTTCACAATTGAGATAAAAAAGAGGCAAAAAATCACCTCTACGGTTTTCTATGAAAATACAGCATAATACAATCTGTTCCTCAAGGAAATTAAACAGTAACTGGCAATATTGTCAATTTCATAAATGATATAAGAAGACTGAAGAACAAATTTCAAATCAAACTGGGTGATATAAAATTTACTTTGCCCCTGTAAACAACCTTTCAATTCTACCTATATCTTGTTCCCAAAATTTACTTTGCCCCTGTAAACAACCTTTCAATTCTATCTATATCTTGTTCCCAAAATGGTTCATATTTTATTCTAATCATATTTTTAATTAACTTTAATTAGTTGAATGGGATTTGCTATTTGATAAAGCAGTTTATGAATAGTGTTTAGTGAGGTTTTTTTTTTCTTTTTCTCTCCTGAGGTTTGATCTCTTATTCTGGGTGCTGTCCCTGAGCTCTTTTGGATGAATGCTTGAACTCAACCACTTGAGGCACAGCAGCACTTTCATAATTTTCTGAGATTTAATTGGAGATAACACTTTCACAGACTTTCCTGCCAGGGCTGGCTTCAAACCTCAATCCTCAGCCTCCTGTGCATCTAGGACAAAAGGTGTGAGCTGCTAGTGCCCAGCTTAATACAATGCATCTTTTTATTTTGGGCTAGTTCTGGGGCTTGAACTCAGGGCCTTGACAATGTCCTTGAGCTTCTTTTCCTCATGCTAGCACTCTATTACTTGTGTCATAGTGCCAATTCCAGCTTTTTTTGTTTATGTAGTACTGAAGAATCAAACAAAGGGCTTCATACATACAAGACAAACAGTCTACCACTAAGCCACATTTCATGGCTAATACAATGCACCTTGAGGTCCATTATCCCTTATTCATCTCAATCCTTTCTCATCCCTAAATTTACATAAACTTGCAATGTCATATATAGTCACTCAGAGGATATGCCACTGATCATATTTTCTTGATAGTCTTATTCACCAACATACTAAACTTATCCATTACAGAATTCTGTGATTTTAAATTCTTAATTATCACTTAGATTCACCCACTACTATTCTAAAATTTTTCCTAAGGTTAATGCAAATGTAATCTGTAATTCTTTGATAAAGTACATTCATAGAATGTCAAAGAGTTGGAATATGAACGTCACCTTCCGTTCTAGAATATTTTATTATCACTGCCCTCTCAAAATACTCCAATATTTATTAGTAGTCACTTCCTGTCATCATTTCAACCTACCATCCACGTGACTAAACATTACTTCATAGTCTACCACTACAGATGTGCCAATATAAAAAAGCTCATATAATTAGAAAATGTAGTCTATTTTATCCATTTCTCCCATGCAATATTAGTGTTTCCCAAGTAAGTAAGCCCATGTAAATTTTTCTCATTGATAGAGCATATTGTTTTGTATGCATATGTATAATTGTACAATGTCCTCAATGCGCATTTCAATATTTTATTATATGTTATTGTAAAAGGTTTTGTACATGTGTCTCATTGGACATAAGTTGAAATATATTTTGTATATAAAATTATTATTGAAAATGCTGGACCATAGGGGCAACTCTATATGTAATATCTTAATGATTGCCAATATGTTTATCAAACTGACTATATCACTTTAAGTGTGAAGCACCAAGGTATAAGGATTCCAATTTCTACATACTGGTTGTGCAGGGCTATCTTATTGTTGCTTGTATCCACTAATCACTACATGTATGCAATGTCTAGGTATGATATGATCTTTCCATATGTTCTTTGGTTGTTGTTATATTATTACAGAGATATGTATTTGGATTTTTTGATAACTTATTCAGGAAGGTTAGTTTTTAATTGGCATTAATATTTATAAATTTATTACATTTTCTAAAAACAGATGACCAGCACTCTTTGATTCATTGACAAATGACTATAAACTGGAATATATTTCTCTTTCCAATATTAAAGGTGTTAGTGTAAAATTGTTACGTTTGTAGAGGAAAGAGTGCAGAACTCAATGGGTCTGTAAGGCACCTGATTAAGTCCATATAATTACTTTCAAGGAATATTAATAAGGAGTAAAACCAAACATTTGTAGAATTACAGTCTCTTTAATAAATGGTGATAGGTTAGACAGTATTGGGAAGAATAAAAAATGAACATTGACTTAAACATAACAATTTATTCAAATATTAACTTCAAGCAGGATTAACACATGACACATAAAACAAAAAGAGTCATGTAAATGTAAAGCAAAGGAAGATGTCTTGACAATTTTGGAGATGAAGCATTCTTAACTTAGGCATTAAACTTATGGGAAAGCAAAACTTGATATAGTAGAACTCAATGAAAGTGTAAAAAATTTGTCTGTGAAAGCTCATATACAAGTAGTGAATAGAAGTTGGGAGCAGAGGGCTCATGTATATCATCCTAGCTACATAGGAGGCTGTGATTTGAGTATTGCTGTTTGAAGCCAGCCCACAAAATAAAGTCCCTGAGAATCATATCTCTGATTAATCAGCAAAAAAGCAGAAGTAAAGAATGACTCAAAGGGTAATTTTTTAACAAACTGCAACAAATCTCAATGACCCTGAGTTCAAGCCCCAAGAACACACATACATGTACAATTAATAGTAGTAATACTAATAGTGATGATAATGATGATGATGATGAGGAGGAGGAGGAGGATGATGACGATGAGGATGAAGGGTACTCCTCATCAAGGATAAAATATTTGCAAATCCTATACCTGAAGAATGCCTCAAATCGAGACTCTACATAGAACTCTCAAAACCTAATGTTAAAAACATCAATTAGACACCAGCATAATATATCTTGTAAAAAATAAGCACAAGAAAAACATCATCAGTCATCAAATAAATGCACATTAAAACTAAAATGACCTCATAAAACATGGATGCGAATTACTTCACATAATACAATAATGACAATACTAAATGCTATCAAGAAACAGAGAAACTGGATGCTGGCAGGAATGTCGAATGGGAAATCCACTTCTGAAAAGATTTCTACAGCTTCCTAGAATATGAAATTTGCAACTAACAACAGCATAGCATACGAATTGAGATCTTCAGGCTTTGTCTCATAGACATAAAACATAACATTCACCCAAAGGCTAAAACATAAAGGATTATAGCAGCATTATTTCCTCAGTCAAAGAAATGGAAATAAATTCAGGCTTTCTTCAGGTGAATGGGAAACGAATTGTGCTACATTCTATAATGACAGAGCCAAAAGGCAACTCGAGTGAATACAATAAAATATTAAGGCATACAAAAAACTGGGAATAATCTATCATATATTTGAAGGCAATCTTAAAAGCTTATTTATTGCATGATCTACAAGTCAGAGAAACAAAATGTGTTGGTTTCCAGGATGACAGAGTTGGGGATGGGTCAAAGAGAAGTAGTGGGTTTAATTATAAAAAGGAATCATGAGACAGACACATTTTTTGTAAAGAAACATATCTGTAAATATGGTATATTCATATCGAGTTGATAAAATTATATTGGATTTAATATGTGCACAAAATATTTAAAACTACTGAAGTCTGCATAAGGTACTTGTGAAATATTAATGTCCTACTTGTGATGTCATACTATAAAAATTTAAAGAAACTGGGAAAAGTATTCAAGGGACATCTCTGTGTTCTTCGAATAACATCATAAAACCTCAATAAAACTTAATGATATCTATAAAACAGAAGTCAATGTTGAATGTTTACAATGAAAAATAGTCTGGGTCCAAGCTTGAGGTGAAATATACCTTGCTATTTAGAAAGCAGAGCTTTAGAAGGCTGATATCAGGGACAGTTTCGAAAAAAAAAATCGTGAGAAATTACAAAACCAAAGTAAGCTAAATATAATATAATATTCTTATTATCTCACATTTGTGGAAGCCATAGGTAAAAGATCATTGCTCAAGGGAGGCTTGGCCTGAAAAATAATCTAAAGAGGTTAGAGCTTTAACAACTTCAAGCACCAGTAGTGCCAAAGGAAAAAAGAAAAGAAGAAAACAGAAAAGGAAAGAAAGGATAGAAAAGGGAAACTATTTCCTCTTCATTCTTGTAGTTTCATGTCATTGGGTACAAGAATTGAAAATATTTTGTTTACTTTTCAAGGATTCAGACCTCTCTAATATGAAAGCGTTTATTTCAAGTAATTATTGTGTTACTACTATTTATTAATTTATTATTAGGCCTTCTTGGAAATATAACCCATGGCTTGTATATATTAGTCTAGTTCTACAACTAAGCTGTACCCAAGCTCTGTTGTATAGTTTTGGAAATTGTTTATGATTTCTTCAATAGTTAGCTATTCTACTTTTCATCTTATCTTTTCTCTTCCATCTTTTCCCCTATGTGTAGTTTATGTGTTGAAAACTTTCAATTTTATCTTCTAAACTTAGAATGTTGCTGTTGAGTTTACAGAGAAGTCAGTTGTTTTATGACATCTATTAAAATTATATATAGATATATGAATTTCACATGTACGATTGATTCTTAGAGTTCATTGCAATAAGCAACATTTATCTTGTAATATGCACCATAGTTATTGAGCCATTGTGATCCTCTCATAAGAATAGCTTCCATTGTTCTTGCCGTGTGAATGCTTAGAGTGCTGTTAGTTAATCATGTCCAAGTGTAATTATTTATCTTTTACTATCTATTGGATTAACTTGCAGATTTATGGACATAGTCCAGTTATTACAAATGAGGAAAACCATGCAGCATGTATTTAATTGGATCTAGCTTATTTCACTTAATATCATTTTTCCCAGTTTTTCCCTTTCCTCAGGAATGGGGTAATGACATTCTTTCCAATGGAAGCACAGTATTCTATCAATACAACGGAACTGAAGAACCAGAAATGGAATTCACACCTCTAGTCACATAATCTTTGATAAGGAAGTAAGAAACACAGGATGCAATAAAGACAACCTCTTAAAAAATTGTGCTGACAGAATTGGCTGTACAAAGAAAACTGAAGTTAGATTCTTATATATCCCCCTGTACTAAGATTGATTCCAAATGGATCAAAGACCTCAATGTAAGTCCAGATACCTTGAGAATGTTACAGGAAGAGTTAGGAGAAAAACGAGGAGAGCTCCTTGGCACAGGAGAAAACTTTCAAAGTAAGTTTAGATAAATGGGAATACATCAAGCCAAATCAATCATTAGTCAGACTCAAAAGCCATGAAGGAAAAGAGATAGTGTAGCACAGATTTATTAGGGAGCAAACTTACATATGAGAGCCTGAGACAATGTATACCAATACTCCCTTATCTACATAGGTTATCTATAGTGGGTTTACATGAATATAAGAGTTTTCTGGTGGGGATTATTAAGAAAATGCTAAAACATAGATAGTACGTGAAATGAGTTGTAACTGAATCAAGGAAGGGGGATCTAGTTCAAAGTCTTGGCTTGATGGCAGCAAACTAATGTATATCTGCACAAAGGAAGAGGGGTAAAAGAGGAGTGGATATAAATAAAAGCACTGGTCTGAAGCCTCAAAGTAAGGACCCCAGTTTGGTGTGATCCAAGCAGTCTCTAACATGAGTTTTTTTTTTTTAAATTAACAAGCATTATTTTAGATTTTTACAGAGTGGAATGGTGCATAGTCACAGGCAATGTCTGCTATGTCAGGTAATCCAGTCTGCTCATTCACATGTTACCCAATAGCCAGTTTTCAACACAAATGACTACAATGAGATTGTACAAATGAGACTGTAACTTTTCCCTCTCATGAATCAAAATTCTGTCAAATGATTTCTGTCTTCCAGATGTTTACACAACATTTCTCATGATCTTTTCTATTATTTTGTCTTCATTATTGATGTACATAGTACTTATGTTGTTGTCTTGTATGTATATGCCATTTTTGGGCCTTGAACTCAATGTTTAATGTTCTCCCTTTAATAGTCTCCCTTGTATTTTTTGCTCATGGCTGATGACACTATTCTTTGAGCCACATCTTTACCTTCTGCTTCTGGCTGGATAGTTAGAGATAACTTCACATTTTTGTCTGTTTGGACTGACATTGAACTAAGACATTCAGGTCTTAGCCTCCTGAGTTTCTAGTATTCTACACATGAATGGCTAACACCAAGCTTTGCTATACTGTGATTTTAATTATGTGTTAGGAGAAAGTGAAAGTATATTTGTGCTAAGAGTGCAATTTTCAAATACAAGTTTGAATCAACTTTATATAGTGTAACTGTTATCAATTTTAACAGTTAAATCAATGAATGTTACACATTCCCACAGAAATATAATTGAAAATAAAAGGCATAATTTTTTCTTAAAACCAGTAAAGGAACCATGAATTTCTTTCACTTTACAATTCATGTTTTATATAACTTTAATTAACAGACTTCCATGATCCAAAGTAAATATATTAATTTTATACTACAAGAAGCAAAGTGATTATAGTTAAAGATAGATATTTCATCACAGCCAGAAGATAACTTTTGAGCATTCTCACTAAAATGTTACATGCAGAAATTAACGGATCTAATGTAGCTTGATCATTAGATTGGGATTACCACTCCATACTTCATAAATGTTTAAAAAATAATTATGTAGCTATGTGCCAGTGGCTTATGCTTTTAACCCTAGCTACTAAGAAGTCTGAGAGCTGAGAATCATGGTTCAAAGGCAGCCTAGGCAGAAAAGTCTGTGAGACTCTTATCTCCCATGAGCCTCCAGAAAACTCACAGTGGCTCAAGTGGTGGAGCACTAGTTTTGAGCTGAACTGCTGAGGGACAGCATCAATGCCAAGATTTCAACCCCATGACCAGCAAAATTTAAAAATAAACAGTTACAAATAAATATTTTGACATAAATGCTAAAATACATACTTTAATTGTACATCTATTTTTTTTCTGCCTAATATCCTATTCCTTAGGAAGACCTTTTTGTGTAACCCTGTGTTCTTGATTAGAAGACCGGAACAAAGGCAATAATGAAAATATTCAAGGAAAATACTTGAAAACAATAGTAAAACAAACGCAGACAGTCCTGTTTTCACTGGTTCCAATGAGAATATACATTAAAGTATCACCTTTTTGTTATCATTTAAAGAGCAATAATTAAACTTTAATTAGCAGTGAAGAAGGGAACAGAAAAATGTGCTTGAAGTCAGCTTGACTTTGAACAATCCAACATAAGCTAATGGATTTACCTTGTTTTTCTATATAGTTACCAAAATAATAGAGAGAAATACCTTAAGGCAGGAAAACAGGTAAGCCTAAGCAGTAAACTTTTGTATGTAAAATAATGGTAAGGGTCTGACTCTTTCAAAGTCAGGCTTGCAAAGTGGAAAAGTGTATTTGCTTTAGTGTGAACAAAAAACATATATAAATCCTTTATTAATGTTTTACATATGTAGACTAGGACTTCTCATGTTGGAGAAGAGGAAAGGTATGAAAAAGTTCAAGATTGACTATTCCCCAAGATCATTCTTATTTATTTATTTATTTTATATTTTTTATTAAAAAAATTTTTTTGGTCCGGTCGTGTGGACTGAACTCTGGGCCTGGGTGCTGTCCCTCAGCTCTTCAGCTCAAGACTAGCACGCTACCACATGAGCCACAGCACCACTTCTGGCTTTTTTCTTTTTGCTTATGTGGTGCTGAGGAATTGTACCCAGGGCCTCATGCAGGCAAGGCAAGTGCTCTAACACTGAGCCACCTTCCCAGCCCTATCATTCTTATTTGTAATGTATATCAATGAAAGTAGCCTTGATTCCTCTTAGTATCATGCTTGTTTACATTTAAAAGCATTATTTGTTGCTGGGTTATAAGCTGCAAACACTTGAGTATTAATAAGCAGTCATTTCCTAAGAAAGGAAAGTTATTGTGTTAACAAACCTAAAATATCAAAGACTCAGCATAGTGGAAACTATTTTCTAGCTGTATCACAATTAGTAGGTATAGAATTTGTTTCCCATTGTTCCAGTGGACCCATTTTTGTTATCTTCTTTTTCACCATCTAGTGATCTTATAACATCCTATACCATCCTGGGATGTCTGTATCTTTACTGGATTCTCTAATTTCTGTTGGAAAGTTAGGTAGGATAGGAGATTGTATTTTTATTTCTGTTGTAACTTATTTTGTATTACTTTAGAAACTGTAACTCAAAATGACATAAATTATCTTTATGATATTAGGAGACAGATTTCATTTCCATATTCTTATCCTAGCCTTCTACATAACTTTGGTACTTAGTAATCCTCAAATGTGAAAATAAATATAGGGAGCTTCTTATTTAAATATTATTTAGAATTTCAAGACTTCATTAATGCAAGGCCCTTAGTAGTATGTTCATCATACATGTGTCCAAAGCCGGTGGCAACTTTTTCGTATTCTCAGAAGCTAGTGAAGGGTTAAAGTCTTGAGGCAGTGACCACTTGTTGCTTGTTTAAGATCAGCAAATTAGCAGAGCAACACGTGGTGGTAATCCAACCACCTGGTTGGTTGTGTGCCTTTATAAGTCCTGCAAATCTTTAGCTTGGGGCTCTCTTCCTAGGCTCTGCTGTGTCAGAGTGTAGTATGAGGCCTGAGCTGCAGCCCATTTAAATAAAACCTTAAAACAGCTGTAAAGTCTGACTCTCAGTGGTCTTCTTGGTGGCAGTTCTGCGACCTGGGCCCAACATATTAGTGGGGGCTTATCCAGGATTCCCCCAAAGACCCATGAGACCTCAGTCTCCAAATGTAAAACAGTGCTGTTTTTGTTAATTTGTCTTGCCCTGTTGTTGTATGTTTTACTTTCATTTTCCTTTGTGAGGTTGGCTGCTCTGATTCATACTGTGAAAAGCGATGTTAAAGCAGACATGCTTGCATGACAACCATGAAGCAACTGGGAGACTTCCCAGATCCTCTTGTGAAGGGTTTTCCTTGGAATCCCACCAAGTGAATTGTGGGTTGGGGGTCCTTGGAAACCCGCCGTGTGAATTGTGGTGTAGGGGTCCTTGGAACCATGCCGTGAGAATTGTGGGGCATGGTTCGATTCGGTGTTGGGCCAGAAATGGCAAAGAGTGCCTCCTAACCGAGGCTTAACTAGCCACTGTAGGTCGGATCTTTCTGCTGTGGGGCATGGGTTGGTGTGGAACCCCCCAGTGTCAGGAGTCAGCGGACCAATTCGGGAGATCTCCACTTAGTAATTGTCAGACCTGCGTGTGTTTTGTTTGTAGTATTTATTGTTGTTTTTTTTTGACTGTACCACTGACAAGACAGGAAACCATGGGCAACAGTTCATCTAGCCCCCTAGTCTTACAAAAAGAAACTAAGAAAAAGAAATTGTACCCCCCCCCCCAGTATTTCAGGGAGATAACTTGGAAGAAGAATTGTTTCCTCCCCCATAGTCCCCTTCCCAGGTTCCTTTTGCAGAACCTGAGAATGTTCAAGAGGAGGAGGGAGCTATGGAACCATCAGCCGAACCCTCAGCATCTGCTCTTAAACTTTCTGAGGGGCCAATGACGCTGTAGGATCAACCCCCCTTTTAATGTAGCGCTTTTCCCTTAAACACCGTAGGTCCTGTGGATGCAGATGGTTGACAGCAAATCCAATATTGGCCATTTTCTACCAGTGATCTATACAATTGGTGCACCTAATATGCCCCCTTTTCTAAAAAGCCCCAGGATTTAATTTGTTTGCTTGAAACTATTCTCTTTACTCACCAGCCCACTTGGGATGATTGTAGTCAGCTTTTGCAGGTCCTTTTTACCACGGAAGAGAGAGACTGTATCCTACAGTCCACTCGGAAACATGTCCCTGGCCCCACAGGAGCACCCATCATGGATCCTGCCCTAATCGATGCCTATTTTCCTGAGCTCTAACCAACATGGGACTACAATACAGTTGAAGGTAGGGAGCAACTCCTCATCTATCGCCAGGCTCTGTTGGCAGGTCTCACGACGACTGCTCACCAGCCTACTAATATGGCAAAAGTTTATGATGTTAGACAGGGAGGAAGTAAAAGTCTGGCAGCACATCTTGAGAGGCTCACGGAAGCTTTTAGTCAACATACCCCATATGATCTTGAGACCCAGGAGTAGGCTCAGATGATTGTGTTTGCCTATATAAATCAAGCTGCACCAGACATAAAGTTAAAGTTGCAGGCTCCAGACAGACTTGGTGAAAAGTCTATTAGGGATCTAGTAGCAGTGGGGAAAAGGTTTACAATAAGAGACAGACAGAGGAGCAAAGACAGGAAAGGAAGGACAGAGAAGGTGAAATTGAGCTTGAAAAGAGAGACCGGGCCAAGGAAAAGAGGCCAGACTTGTTGGACTCGTCACTATCGCATGCCGAGCATACCTGGTTCACAGACTGCAGCAATTTCATTCGAGATGGAAAAAGGTTCGTGGGCGCAGCAGTCACCACAGACACTGAGATAGTGTGGGCAAAAGCACTCCCCTGGGGAATGTCTGCACGAAGAGCAGAACTAACGGCACTAACAAAAGCCCTACAAATGGGAAAAGGGAAGAGACTAAATATTTACATGAACAGTCGGTATGCTTTTGCAACAGTGAATGTCCATGGAGCCATTTATCAAGAGACGGGGCTGCTGACAGCTGAGGGAAAGGCTATTAAAAACAAATAAGAAATTTTAAGCCTCATCCGGGCCTTTTGGGAACCAGCAAATATTGCCATTATGCACTGCCCTGGCCATCAAAAGGGAACGTATTCAATAACCAAAGGAAATAACTTGGCCGATCAGGCAGCTAAGGAGGCGGCCCTCCAGCCCAGAGCTGAAGTAGACCCAGGGCCATGAGCTTTGACTCCTGAGCCCAATTCTCCCAAGGCTTGGAGTGGATAAAGAAAATTCCCATGCCCTATAAACCCTCAGACAGAGAAGTAAATAAAGACTGGTAGGAAACTGGTGAGGGGAAACTTATCTTGCCACAAAGATTGGTCAAGGGGTTTCTTAAGAGAATCCATCGGATCTCTCAAATGGGAACCCGAAGAAGGCAGGACTTGCTCTGACACTCAGAAGTAAAAATTAGGCAAGGAAATTAACTCATTGAGGACATTGTTAAAAATTGTAAAGTTTGTCAGCTCACCAATGCCCCTAATCAGCCGGTTACAAAATGAACTTGCTTCCGTGGAAATAGGCCAAGTGTGTATTGGGAAGTAGACTTCACAGAAATTAAAACTGGAAAATTTGGATATAAATATTTGCTAGTTTTTGTAGACACCTTTTCAGGATGGGTTGAAGCCTACCCAACAAAGCATGAGACTGCTAACATCGTGGCTAAGAAGATCCTGGAAAAAATCCTATCCAGGTATGTCTTCCCATCCACCATCGGGCCGGACAATGGACCGGCCTTCATCTCAAAAGTAAGTCAGGGAATAGCCGTGGCACTGGGGACAGATTGGAAATTGCACTGTGCGTATAGACCCCAGAGTTCAGGGCAGGTAGAAAGAATGAATCGGACTCTAAAAGAGATCTTAACTAAATTGGCTTTGGAGACTGGCATAGACTGGATATCGCTCCTTCTTTTTGCCCTGTTTAGAGTAAGAAATTAACCCTTTTTTCAAGATAATTTGATTGTTAGTATTTTGGAATTATGGTTAATATTTATTTGATTGCTATTTTTAAAGAATGCACCACCCAATACTGGTTCTCTTCTAACTTTTTTAGGTCTAATCTATTTCTGAAAGAAACACAGCTATTTGAATAAATGAACTGCTTATTGAAGTTGAATCAGAAGAAAAGAGATGTTTCTGTGTGTATGTCACCTTAAAAATATACCTACAAGCTATTTATCTTATAATCATCTATTTTTCATTATGTTTAGATTCTGATAAAATTTAGCCTCTCAACTCACACAATGATAATGCAGTCTTATTTCATGCCTCCTAGAAGCAACCAACAAATTACTTTGTTTTAAAAATATTTTTTTTAATTTTTAAAATTATTATTGATTTAAAAATATATTTTTTACAAAATTATGCAAGGCAAGTGGCATATTAGATATTTAGAGTCATGTTCAGACTCTATGATGGAAGCCAGAAAGGGAAAAAATCATGTTTTTATTTTTCCTTGAACCACTCTGATTTACTTCATCTATTTCTGAAAGAATAAAATTCTGGCTTTGCAGCCTTTTGCTTGATATCCACAATGTGACATGCTTCTTTTATTAATAGAAGAATTTGGAGAAAGGATGCGAATTCACACTAGAAAAAGGAGAAGAGGAAAAGAGAAGGAGAAATCTAGATATTTTATTCTTCCTCATCTCACTCACAAGGTCTGGATAATGATTGTGGATATTAGATACATGCTCTAGAGTGATTAAACACTTTGTAGAACAAGTTAACCCCTCAAGTGATCACATAAAGAATGCTTATTTATAAATAAATAATAGCTTTAAACAGGAAGTGTTATCTATTTGTTTAGTTCTTATTTAGTATTTGTTTAATTCTGGTGTGCTGTAGTCAACTATCATAAAGGTATACAAGAATGGTAAGAAACTAATATCTTAATATCATATTCTAATATTAGCTTTATTCTTGCTGTGTTTGAGTTTTGTATCAATTTCACATGATATATTCTTCCAGTGTATATGTTGAAAAAGAACATACCCTGTGGAAATATGCTATTTTTTAGCTAAGGGAAAAGAAGTTAGCTCTTAGACACAGACAATGCGATAGAAATCTTCCCCTAGAAATAGTCTTTGATCATTTCTGATTACTTTTTGTAAGCTAAAGTAAGACACATGACCCATCTTGACATTACAGAGTAGAGGTAAATCTCACCTACAAGAAGCTGATGCAGGACAGAGTAATATGCCAAGATATGCACCACTTGAGATAAAGAGGAAAAAGAAGAGAACTACAATACAATCAATCATAATTACCATCACATGTCTCTGCAGAAAAGAAGCTATTATGTACCTTTGTTTCTAAAACTACTGATATCTTCAAATCATGACATTTATGCTTGGATGTTACTGGAATTAGAGAACATTTTGATACTGAGACAGCATAAAATCACAAAGAAATCTGGGGTAATCAATTAATACTACATTTTGTTTTGCTAGGAAAAGAAACCATTTTATAGACAATAATTTATACTAGTAACTTTTTTTCAGGAACTGGATTTTGTTAATATATGTGACTATCCACCGGCATAAATGTCTTCATTTATCTGGATCTTGTGCAGCATAGTCAAGTAGATATGGGAGTTCTTCAGTAGCACTTTTTTAAAAGGTAGAAAATGTGGACAGGGAACCAATACACATATTTTTCCACTGTCACCATCCACATCCTCTGTCTTCCTTCCTAGGAAACACACCCAATCAATAAAAAGGCTTGGATATTTAGTTCTTGACCTTGAAAGTGGAAGCAGAATGTTATGGATGTTAGAGATGACTGTTAATGATTTTTTTACATAATAATGTCACATGCAAAAGCCCTATGAGTCCTGCAGATCTTAACACTGTACTACCTTAGGGATGTGATAGGAATGTCAGGTGTACTGGAATTAGTATTGTTTTCCACTTCCTTTTGTACCACCTGACCTAAATTATAATACATAATAATAGAATGAAAAAGTAATGCCATCTTAAAAAAGTCATTTAGAGCTCTGGGAATGTGGCTTCACGGTGCAGTGATTGCTTAGCATGCATGAAACCCCTGGGTTCAATTCATCAGTACTACATAAACAGAAAAAAGTGATGCTCTGCCTCAAGTGGTAGAGTGCTAGCCTGAGCCAAAAAAAAAAAATAGCTCAGTAAGATTTCCCTCATCCTGAGTTGAAGCCCCAGGACTGCCATAAATTCATTTAGCTAGTAAATGCCAAATAAAGAACCTATACTTGCAATATATAATTGCTCATTCCAACTATGACCTATCAATAGTTCATAATTCATGTACTTTACCTACATTAGAATATTGCATTGAGAAAAAAACGTTTTGTTAATAGTCATGGCAATTAATGTCAGGAATGTGCTTAGATATCAGGTGAAATTCAAAGATTTCAGGCTATTGAGTGGTCACTACTAATCACAATGGGAAGGGTAGTATAAGTGAGATTTGGAAATCTTTTTGCTCAGTTATGGCAACTAAAATGCACAGGCTAATTGATACTTGTGAAAGAAGTGAAGGAACAAATCCAGATGAAAGAAATAAATGATAATAATAACTAAATTATACTAGAAACTGTTCTAGGGAATCATTTTTGGTTATTGAAGAACTAGTTATCAACTAGGCTTATTCCTCATAGCCTTTAGCATTCTAAATCACTTAATTTAGTTCTTAATGTCTGTGTGATAAGTTGTATCACACTCAATGTTGTTCTATCATATCTGATCTCCTTTGCTTTCTAAAAATCTCAGTCTTTGCTGGGTCATAGAGGAGCTCTACGTGGAGTCTTTTGAGGAACCTACATACAGCTTTCCAAAGTGGTTAAACAAGTTTACATTCCCACCAACAATGCAGTAGGGTTCCCTTCTGTCAACATCCCCTCCAGCATCTGTTGTTACTAGAGTTCTTGATTATAGCCATTCTTACTGGGGTGAGGTGGTATCTCAATGGTGTTTTGATTTGCATTTCTTTTATGGCTAGGGAGCTTGAGAATTTCTTCATTGGTGTCTATTGGCCATCTTTCTTTCCTCTTCAGAGAAGTTTCTCTTTAAGTCTTTAGCCCACTTATTTATTGGGTAGTTGTTTATTTGAAGAGCTGTTTTTGGGGATTTAACTTTGGGAGTTCCAGGTATATTTTAGATATGAGACTCTTCCCGTAAATTGTTATATACACACAATGGAATTCTATGCCTCCATCAGAAAGAATGACATTGCCCCATTTGTTCGGAAATGGAAAGACTTGGAAAAACAGTATATTAAGTGAAGTAAGCCATGCCCACGAAACATAGGTCCCATGGTTTCCCTAATTTGCAGTAGCTAGTATATGTCTGAGTCAAGCAGAAAAGTTTAGATAAGTTGTTAGGGAAATGAACCCTAAGATATGTATTCATTTTTTTTTCTTTCATGCAATAGTTTCTAACATATTTATAAGATTATTTCTTTGTTGTTTTGTATGTCCCTCCCCCACGGTACAACCCCAGCTTTCACTGTATATGATGTTGGTGTAATTTGTGGAGGGTAAGGGAAAAACAAATCGATTAAATAGGGATACAGGTGGACCCATTGCAACAATGAGATGTACAAGTCGTTATGTCGAAAAATGAATTTTACAACTTTGGTGAGGGGGGGAGGGAGGGAAATGGATTAGGTGGGAGGACGGGGGCAGGATGGGAAGTGATGGGAAGGGGAAACAATGGAGGAGGCTACAATGCTTAATAAGAAATGTACCCATTATATTGCTCATGGAATTGTAACCCCTCTGTACAGTATTTTCACGCTAAAAAAAAGAAAAAATCTTTCTCTATTTCTCTATTAACATTTATTTATACTAAGTTCACATATGTGAACATCAGAAGATGCTAAATTAAGAGTCCCATAGCTCATGAGTCATTAATGTAACAACATGGAAAAGAAGGGATTATTTATTGTTACCTCAAATTTTCTGAAAAGCTGTAATGTCATCATTTGATTCAAATTTCGATTATTTGTCTAGTGTCATTAAGTGCACATAAATGCAAATATGAGCTGGATCCTGGTTGTTCACTCCTGTTATCCTATCTACTCAGGAGGTTGAGACCAGAGGATTGTGGTTCAAAGCCAGCATGGTCAGGAAAATCCATTAGACACTTATCTTCAATTAGCCACAAAAACCTGGATGTGGTGCTGTAATGAAAGTGGTAGAGTGCTCAACTTGACTGGAAGAGGTGAGGGACAGTACCCAAGATCAGAATTCAAGCCCCTCGACCAAAAAAAATTGAAATACGACTTTAATTTTCCCCAAAAGGAACTATGAAGTCACTCGTTATCTTCCAAAGCAGAGAAAATAATTCCAAAGTGATTCAGTCCACCTACTTTTGCTGAATTATTGACATTATGGCTTCTTTGCTGGACATTTCTTCTTTTAAAAATTGTCAAATATTAGCTTTATAATACACTTCATCTGATATTTCCTGGTTCAAAACAAAAGTCCATACAATTGATGTCACTTAGATTTCTTATTACCTCAGTTCAAAGCCAACCCAGGCAGGAGAGTTTGTCAAATTCTTATTTCTACTTAAACAACAAAAAGCCAGAAGTTGAGTTTTGGCTCAAGCATAGCTTTGGGGGCAGGTGGACAGGAAAGACAACTGTTCAGGGACAGGGTCCAGCCTCTGAGCTCGAGCCCCAGAAGTAGAACAAACTAAACAAACAAGCAAACAAAAAACCCCAATATTTCTTTGGGACCATCCTTAAAGCACTGGTTTGAGTAGAGGCTCCTTTTGCTGATCATACTCACTGTATCCTGTTTTTTGGAATCCTTATTGCTATGACTAACTCAGGAATGGATAACTGACTTTTGCAACAAGAGAATCATCTCAGGTGTTAAATATCCATGCATATGACATTTTAAAACATCCATGTCTTTGTTTCTTTGCAGTAGTACACTGTAAAACAAAGTTATTTCCTTTTGTTCTATGCTGGCCTTCAAATGGCATATTGTTTCCTTTTGTAATATTCTCAAATAGAATTTTACAGAAAAGTTTTATATGAGTAAAGAGCAACTTGAAAAAGTCAGGAACAGAGTTTCCTTCGAGCCTTCGATTATTTTCTTGTATAGTAAAAAGGACAGCCAGGGACTAGAAAGGTGGCTCAATGGTAGAGTGCTTGCCTTGCATGCATGCAGCCCTGAGTTTGATTCCCCAGAACCACATAAGAAAAAAGAAAAAAAGCCGGAAGTGGCGCTGTGCCTCAATTGGTAGAGCGCTAGCCTTGATCTGAAGAGCTGAGGGACAGCGCCCAGGCCCAGAGTTCAGGCCCCAAGACCAGACCCCCTCCCCCATAAAAGGATAGTACAAATTAACTTGAACTTTGTCATTTCCTATGTTCAATTTCTCCCCTGGATTCAGTTTCCACTTCCTATATCAGTTCCTTCCACTTACTTCCAGTAACAATCTACCGTGCTGCGCCAAGCAAAAATGAATGTCTTCTAGCTTCATTGAAATAGCACAAAAACATCTTTGGACATGAGGTAACACGTGTTTCAGAGACAAATTAGTAATGAGAAAATATGGAATTTTCATGTCTTATAAAATATTGTTCATGTGCATATGGCCATATAAGATGATGTTAAGTAAAATGAACCCCAAAATAGGGACACAGTTTGTTTTTCCTTTCTTAATATTGTTTTTTAATATATCTAACTTGTACTATGTGGTTTTTTTGTTTCTCTTCTATTTTCTTCCTCCATGGTTTAGACCGTTCCCATTGAATTTGATGTTGGTTACCTGTATCTTGCAAATACATTTTTCTAATGTGGGGAGGGGAAGGAAAATAAAATGCTGAAACAAGAATACAGCATGACCAGTTGTAACAATGAGAAGAACAAGACACTATGTTGAAAACAAACTTTACAACTTGGGGATGGAGGAGGTAGTTGAGGTGGTGAGGAAAAAAGGGATGGCAGGGGAAAAACAAAAGGGGTAATAATGCTCGCTAGATAATGTACTCATTAACTTACTTATGTAACTCTAACCCCTCTGCACACCATTTTTACAATAAAAAACATGAAAAAAAAACATTATCCTGGTGTACATTAAGTTCAAATTTCCTAAGTGCTCTGTAAATTAAGATCAAGTTTAAGTTTAAGGAAGTTTTCAGAAACATTTTACTGTGAGTGTGTGTGTTGTGCTTTATTTCCCAAGTGTACATAAGTTAACAGAAGGAGAAACAATAGGAATAGGAAAAAGAGAAGTTCAGTGTTTAAGTATAATGTTTCAATACACTATAGAAGACTCTGCAAATAAGACAACTTTGAAACAATAAAGCCAAGATCAGTATGTAGATTTATGGGAGTGATATAGACAAAGCATTACTCCTAAGTGGAACATGAAGGATGAGGCGATGCTCTTTCTTCTACTAGCTCTAAATCATGGTAGCTAATCATGCACATTTGAGAAAAGTAGAATGGAAGAATAATTCTGGTTCCAAGCAAGTCAGATATAAAAGCATGGACTTAACTGGAAAAAGGCCATGTTGAGAGAGCAAGAATTATACTATCAATGAACTGGTGGCTAAGATCACATTTCTTTTTCTTTTTTGTTTCTTTTTCTTTTTCTTTTTTTTCCCTTTTTTTGATGGTAGTGGGGTCTGGACTCCTGGACAGGGACTGTCCCTCTACACTTCAGCTCAAAGATTGTGCTCTACCTCTTGGGCCACAGTGCCACTTCCAGTTTTCTGGTGCTTTATTGGAGATAAGTGCATCAGAAACTTTCCTAGTCATGCTGGATTTGAACTGCAATCCGCAGATCTCAGCCTCCTGAGTACCTAGGATTATAGGCGTGAGCCACTGGAACCCTGCTTATGATTATATTCCTAACTGTGTACACTCGGCATATGTAATGTGTATGTTCATCTATCTTTATATGAATTTGAGTTTAAAATCTGGTCTTCAGCTTAGATTTTACACTCACAAAAATGTTTGTATTTTAAAAGTTGATACTCCTGGAGAAATAAAACTTAAGAATGTAAATGATTCTGGGATGTTTAGTTTGCATCCAGCCTGGGCAGAACAGTTTTTAAGACACTATCTATAATTAACCAGCCAAAAGCTGCATTGGAAGAATGCTTCAAGTGATGGAATACTAGTTATGAGCAAAATTGCTGAATAAGAGCTTGAGGTTTTTGCATACATATATACAAACATGCACATACACACAGAGGCACTTATATGTTCAAATACACATATGAAACAACTCTCAGAATGTGTAGAAAATTTAGGAAATAATAGAAAATATGTCTTAAGACTAGAATCAAGTGATAATTTTTAATATGAGAAATTCCACAAGTGAATTTTCTTCAAAAAAGCTTGAGAATATTACAAAGGTAGGGACCAGAGATAATAAGAAAGTCAAGTAATCATTATTCAAGGGATCAGATCCATGGAGGAATGAATCAGAGACCCCTTCAGGTGCATCTGAATAGGTTCATATCCTGTGTCAAATGTTAGAACATCTTTGAAAATAGTAGATAAAACAGTCTGAGCAGTCACTCTGGTGGATGATATCACTGGAGAAGTTCAAAATTTCTAATCTGTATCTAGATTAAAGAAGCCAACAAACTATGGTTGGACAATGTAATACAAGCCAAAAATTCTAGCACTTAGACTAGGACAGGAGATTTGAGAGTGGAATTACATAGTGATATATTCCCTGGACTATGTAGTATAATTTTGTCTCAATAAAACAAACCAAGAAAGGAATAAAAAATAAAGAAGAAAGGAATACACAGTTGGAAGTTTGAGCTAATTTTGTCATTATGTTTTCAGAAGTCAAGTTTCCTATTGAAATGCAACTCATATATTATCCTCAGTTGTGTTTTAAAGGTTGTCTTCATTACAGAACATTCATACATGCAAAAGAGCTCACGATTCCCAACCAAAAATTTGAAAAAGTAAGCATCATTCTGTTGGATTCCAAAGAAATGTTGAAGGATTACAAAAGCTTAAGCCTGGAGAAATAAGAAAGTTCATTTAATGTAGGACTTTGTACAACTGGCTGAATTAGAATTTAGATTTAAAAGAAATATTTTTGTTTGTAATTTCATATTTTATATGATACTACAAAATTGTTTTCAAGTAGAAAATTTAATTTAGAAATTCACAAATGATTCTGGCATTCTATTTGCCTAAAATATTCTCTCAATGAGGTATAATTAGAACTTAGTTAATAGATAATTCCAACAGTTCATGTGTAACATGATAATGTGAATATTCTAGACAAAGTTGCTAACAAATTGATTATATTAATTTATAAATTTATAAAAAGAGCAATTTTTTGGGACTTTGGTGTGACATGGTATGAAGAGAGTAATTGCGTGACATCTTTTTCTTCTACCTATATATAACAGAGGAATAAATTTTCTTATTTATGTACCTCTGTATACAATGAGAAAAATGCTAGGTTTGGGGTTTGTTTTTATTTTATTTTTGTTATTTAGTTTGTCCTAGGGCTTAAACTCTGGGCCTGGGCACTGTTCCTGAGCCTGTTTTTGCTCAAGCCTAGTCCTCTACTACTTGGACCTCAGTGCCACTTGTGTTTGGCTTTTTGTGAGCAGTTTAATGGCGATAAGAATCTAAGGAACCTTCCTGCCTGGGTGGGCTTTGAACCATAATCTTCAGATCTTAATATTCAAATATTCAGATCTCCTAAATATCTATGATAGATAAAAATGACTATAAATAATATTTGCAAGTGTTCTGATCTCAAGAATAGCAGTGGGGGAAAAATGATGCAGCAAAGTTTAGTGTTGTGTTCTTTCCACGATAGGAAAGGCATCACATTAGCAGAAGTGAAGTATTTCTTCACAATAGTGATAAGCTAGTCATGATGTGAATTTAGGAAATTTTATAGTGCACCTTACAAGTTGGAAACTGTTGGGCTAAGATGACTTTACGGCGTATAACTTAGGAATGATGGACATAGAAATAATAGCTTACACTGATGAACAAATGTTTACTCTTGAGGAATTAATTATTATAGATACTTCATAGTTTTATCTTCTACCAGAATGTGGTTATTTTTTCTGTTGACTTTTAAATATGTAATGCCCCATTGGAAACTGCATCTATTGCAGAATTAAATAAAATGCAAACAGGTACTGTTTTGAATGTCTCTGGTATGGCATGCTTAGAATTTGTAAATGAGTATTAGTACTCATAGGAATCTTGAAGAACACATCTATTCTATCCTCTTAACAATTAATTAGTTTTAAAAGTTAGAAGTTTCCATAGAATTGAACAGTTTTCTGTTTTAGTATGAGACAATACTAAAATAATATTTTTCTTCAAAATAATGGCAAGTATCTTCTGAAAATATTGTATAGTTTGATAACATTCAAGTTGATGACCGTCTGATAAAGGAAGGTGTAATTAATTCAAATTAGCAGCCAAAACGTTCATTTTTTTAAAAAAGGTAATACACATAGAATAATATTTACTATACCAATACAGAAAAATTATATTTTATGCAACCCATTTTTAATTTAATTTTATTGTCAAGGTGATATATAGAAGAGGTGTAGTGATTTTAAAGTAGTGAATACATACCATGATGAACTTTTACCCCTTCCCTCATTTTTCTCACACTTTTCCTTCTCCCCAATACCCCGCACAAGTAGTAATGTAAATTTACAACATGTTGTCTTGTGAGTTTTGCTATTGCATTGGTTTGCCCTTTGTCATTTTTCTCGCCATTTTGTTGTTCCTCTTCCCTTGCCAAATTAAGATAAATGTATATACAATACACAAGATGCTGAAATCAAATAAAACAGGGGATAACCCAAAGGGGAAAACACAAAAGAAAAAAGAAATCACATACTACATTAAAAGCAACCACAAAGGAAAACCTCTGTTTCCATACCCAGGAGTTCATTTTGCTCAGCATCATCTTATGTGGTCATATATACATAGATATTGAGCAATTCTGCTCAACTGCTAGGACCATCCTAGACATTTCCTACTTATTACAAATGAGGAAAACCATGCCATCTGTTTCTTTTGTCTTGTTAATTTTACTTAGTAGGATTTTTCCAATTCTTTCAATTTCCACATGAATTGGAAACATATAATTCTATCGTGCATATTTAAACCACATTTTGTCAATTCGTTCATCTACTGAGTGACATATTGGTTTAAAACATGATTGCATGTAAGTATCACTTAGGCTCATTAAAAAATGACAGATGCCATTTCCCATGACATTCTAAAATCATGATTTCTAAGTAAGATAGGATTTTATGGAAGTACAAGTGTTGAGATATCTGGATGAGTCTATTTATGTATTGCACTGAATTAAGCAGGAAGACATCCAATATCATATAGGAAAAAATGGTAGTGACAAAATATTTCCCTTGAGTAAGATATAGGAGGCTGCCAGAAGTATGAAATAGTTCAGATCATTTTGAAGAATTTAGAAATGCAAGCTCAAGTATTTGTCTATAAATAATAATTATGTAATTAGAAGGGCAAAAGAAGGGGAAGAGAAGAAAATAACTGACAGCAGATCATTGTCTCAAGTTAGAGTATAAAAAGACCTAATTTATAACTTCAAGTTAGCGAGAGACCAATATAATATGTCCCACTTAATTTAGGTACGTGCAAAATATTTACTTGGCATTTTCCTACTTTAATGCTCAAAAATAAATGAAGACTTATAAGAAAAGTTATGTGATTGCCATTGCTTCAAAATGAACACTAACTGTGATGAGTCTTTTTTCTCACTTTGCACTTTGAAAATAATCCCTAAATTGGTGATGCTGTGGCTGATTAGAGTAAGAGTTAGGGGCTTTCACTTGTACAATTATCCCAGAATAGTTTAAAGCAGTTTTTCCCCTAAGTTATCCAACTACATTTTCTGAAGCTGTACTTTGAACACACCCTCACATCTGAGAATACTATTTGAAATTATACTTCAGCATTTCTTGGGACAGTCTGTTTTGTGCCTTTGTCTGTATGCACATTCCTTTTGAGTTCATAGTTGCTCTATTTCCATTTCATTTTTATAAACTAATAAGAACATTGTTCAACTACCACTAATTGATTGCACAGGCCCAGTCTATGTATGAAGGTACTTTGTCTAGCTTAAGCAATAGGATAATACTCACTCTCTGAGGAGAAAATTTCCACAATATAACACTATGCCAACATTAGAGGATGTAGAATTTGAAGCATTTTGAGACTGTGATATTAGAATTGAAAGGCTCCTTAAGAACATTTTCTTGTAGCTCATTAGTTCACCCAGGAGAAATATAAATATCCACAAAATTTGGAGCTAATTATCCGAATTAATACTAGATCCTAGATGGTGTGTTAATAAAAGTCACCATTGTAGTATTGTTACGTCAGAACCCTTCACTATGAGAAAATGAAACAAACTCAATAAAGCAACATGTCTTATCTTTTTAGGCATTTAATCCCAGTGGTGAGGGTAATGTCTGAGCACTTCCATTCAATAAAAGCTTGAAGTTTATAAGAGCACTTTCTACATATAAAAAATTTTGGCAGGTTGATTGACAGGGTTATTTCAGCATGGAGATATCCCTAACAAGAACTAGACTTAGAGTATATGGCAGATATGATGTGTCCAGGGCTATTGAGGCAATTTCTATTCTAAAGAAGAATCAATTCGAGCAGTCTTCTGTAACATCAGTAAATTGTATGTTCAACCTAATGATTGGTGTTACTTTTCCTACATTTATAATGAGTAGGCTGATAAATATCCAAACATATCTAAAGATATTTCAATCAAATCCCAAACTGATATGGATACATTGGTCACTCATTGGGACTGTAGGACAAATTATGCTTGTCTGTGCTGTAGTTCAATCTATAATCTCCTGGCGAAACAAAGTTTTCAAAAATATTCACAGGATACCTCTAAGTAAAGTTCATGACAGTTATATCTGTGTAATTCTTCTAAGGTCAGGATAAAAGCATTTGTTGCCAATATTTAAAATCAACAGGATCTGTTGAATTCATTGATCTAGAATTTTATGGCTTCACATTCATATCTCAAAATTTTATCAATATGATTTTCACCAAAACACTGTTCTTATTGAACTTGTCTATGTCCTTTTAGTTTTCAAATCCAGATAGTATATTTCCTTCAATAGCTTCCTGAGAATTCTTTCTTTTCTTTACTTCTGTAAATCTGTTTATTACTTTCTTGATTCCTTATTTATCTCTTTCTTCCAATCTTGTCCACACTAGTGCTTACATTGCTCACACTTGTGTCAGAACTTTCCTTTTCCTCTTCCCTTTAATTATGTCCCCGATTTTATTATTCTTTTTCATATTCATGGTCGTGTATATTTTGATGATGTCTAAACAGAACTTTCTTTGTGTCTGTTTAACATAAACTTTAGAAATATCAGAAAATTTTAACTCTAAATCCATCATTTCCACCTGTAGTCCTTATTATCAAGAATATAACTAACACAGTTGCCAGCCAGAGCTGTGGACGCACTTCAGATTTCTTCTTAACCTTCTACTCCTGCACATTAGATAAGATAAATGATCAAGATTTTCTCAGTTTCTGTCACTAATATAATTTGTATGTACCCCTTTTTATGCCCCTGACACCAGCCTGTTTCAAGTATCCATCACTGGTCACCTATTCCTAAAACGACCATTTACAAAGTATGCTTTTTCCCCATAATCTTCTCATATTGGTCCTCTCCATCAACAAATTACTTTCCTTGTAAGCAAACAGAATGAAGAACTCAGACACAAATTTCAGTATCATTATTTACTCACTACATTGACTGTTGGCCTTACATTTCTCATAAGTAAATGGATGTAATCTACCAGAAATATTGAAGAATATATTTGTTGACTTGTAGAGCAAGAAAAGCGAAAAGTGACGAATCTTTACATTTTCCACCTTAGCTTGCAAATAAGGAAATAGTCAAATTCAGTTTGTTGGTGTAAAGTCACAAATTGTTTCATGCAGAAATAAAAATAAATTTTACCTCCTGGCTCTAAGGCTTGTGGCATTTTAAGGCAACTACAGATATTTAAGTGGTATTATGTAAATTGTGTCATGTATTCACAGCTGTATTGAAGAACATACTCTTAATTTATTATTGTAAATCATTGGTTATTGAATAATATCTATATGAGAATAGTATTTGAAATAATCACACTAAGTTGAAAACTATATCTTAGTCCATCAAAATGTGGAAATAAACGGTTTTATTTTAAAAAATACCACCAAGAAAAGTCAGTATACACTTGAGACTGCAGGGATAACATTAGGGTTTTTACTGTCTTTACCTATTTATGTGATTGTATTTCTTGAAATTGAAACTCTACTCTTGTTATTCTTATTGTATGTAATCCAATGTTGTCTATTACTATGTATTTAATGTAGGAAATCTAGCTTCAAAGATGTCTAAAGTTTTTTCCTTTTCAATCACAACATTGTCATTATCGTGCTACACCGTGATCATCATCATCATCTTCTACAAAATTATTATTATCATCATAAGTGCTAATTATTGAAAGTGTGTTTTGTGTCTATGATTTTTTCTTTTGTCTTTTGATAAATAATTTAAATGTTTGTACTTTGCATGCATCCATATTAAAATTTTAAACAAATAAAGAGACAAAAAAACTAAACCATATCAGATAGCTTGACTATGTGCTTATAACAAATTATGAATTAACTTCCTCTCTCCCCGATACTACACACAAATATTCAAGTGTTTGAACAGAACTTTTTCAAGTGATATATCGTAAATGTTACAATATCATGTGCATATCTAAAATTTCATTGAAGTAATAAACACTACTTTCTATTGAAATATTAGTTATTTTATTGTAGGAAAGTTTTAGAAAAATAGACTGTATATCTTTGAAATGAAAAAAGATGAAAAAGAGTAGCATACAAGATTTTCAGGGATTCTGTCTTATATATATATATATATATATATATATATATATATATATATATATATATATATATATATATATATATACATATATGTATATGTATGTATATGTATATGTATATGTTATGTGTAGAAAGATACATTTTTAGAACTGTCTTCAGAAATATATACATATATCTAAATTCATGTGTAGACTGATATATGTTATAGTGACACAAACATCTTAAAACATAATTAAAATTTAAAAAAATTCTTCATACCAAGTGCGGGTAACTCAGGCTTATAATTTGAGCTATTCTGGGTGCTCAGATCTTAGAATTGTGTTCGAAACTAGCCCAGACAGAAAAGTACATGTTGGATTCTTATCTCCAATTAACCACCAAAAACAGGTATTAGCTCTGTGCCTCATGTTGTAGAGTGCTGGCCTTGAGGATAAAAAGGCTTAGAGACAATGCCCAGGCCTGCAAACAACACCCACAACAACATAACGTATCACATTAATTTCACAAAAGCATCTTTTAACTGCTGTGAACATTTCTTAGAAACATGAATACATCCCCCTGGAAAATGTTAAGTAAAAAGTATAGAATATGTTGAAGACATGACTATTTAGATTGTTTAAGATATTTAGGTAATGATTAGGAATTAAGAATAATGATAGGTAGATAATATATTGGGACTGGTTTCTTATTCTATTTTATGATAGTAATAGAATGATATTTGTAATGATTTTATAAAATTATTCTTGCTTTGTATTTGAATTATAATAAGTGATAAACATTTTAAACGATTTCCAAACAAAGGAATATCAATTCTTTTGTAACTTCAAAACAATTAAGAAAATTATTCTAAGGCTGGTTCACTCTAAGACTATATTTGTTTTCTTGTTCTAGTTTTCATATGTTGGTAGAAATTAAAATTAAAAAATTCAATGGATTTTGGCATTCAGGTACATCTTCATAGATACTAATATTGGAGTTCCTTATGTGGAGTGGTTTAATTTCATTTGTTATTTTCACAAATAAATCAAGATGATTGTGTATTTTGTTTCTTTTCACTGCTATTGGCTCTTATCTTGAGAATATTTTTTTCCTAGCAAAGTAGAGAAAAACAATGGATTAAGCAAGTCATATATGCCTTTCATAAAATTCATATGCCTAGATTTGGGTCTTCTGTTATTTGCTAAATGTTACTTCCAGAAAAGGTTATCAATTATTTATAAGTGATGCATAATTCCTAGGTATTCCAGTTATCACATACACTTTTTATTGAGTTATCTCTGTATAAACTAAAAAGAAACAGAAAAAACTCTCAAAATAAACAGAAATCACATCTTTGTTTTAATGTTGTAATTTATAAAGAGTTTTTAGCCAACACAGAAAACATCATTATAGGTAATCTGCATTTTGTTTGCAGAGTTTTTAACAATAGTTTTTTTTTTCCTGACATGTAATTCACTTGCAATATATTATCTCCTTTTATTGTATACATTTTAGTGATTTGGATGTGAATTGTATCTTCATAGGTTTTCAAAGCCTAATTTTCACAAACTTACATTTCTTCAAGTAGAAATGCTGTAAATTTTAGAACAGACATTAAAATAGATAAAAAATTCAGTTACAGGAATTTGCCCAGCATATATCCTCTATAGTGTGCCTTTTAAAATTTGTTTTTGGGGATTATTTCCAGGGTCTCACACATACTATTCATGTGCACTGTCAATGAACTACATTCCATATCCAAACAAGTTTTATTACTTTTCTTTAATACATTCATAGAAGTGTAATGCATGGATCCTATACAATTCTCTTTGACCTTTTGAAGACTTGAAAATGTGCTTGCTAAAATTATCGCAGTATTATAAAAATCAATCACTATGATCAATTTCTCCACAAATGAATTAATATATTTTGTGTCATGTTCTTATATTATAATCATACTAGTGAGTTTTCTTTTTCTTTTTTTTTTTTTTAGATACTAGAGTGGAGATTATTTCATATGTTCTTCCTATTGACTATTAAGTTACATATGTTCTTTAAAGAAATACTCTATTCGGGAAAAAATTATATAGAATTAGAAGATATAAAAATACTTAAGACGGGCTGGGAAGATGGCTCAGTGGTAGAGCACTTGCCTTGCATGCGTGAGTCCCTGGGTTTGATTCCTAGGCACCACATAAGCAAAAAGAAGTGGTGCTGTGGCTCAAGTGGTAGAGCACTAGCCGTGAGCTAAAGAGCTGAGAGACAGCGCCCAGGCCCAGAGTTCAGGCCCCATGACCGGAACCCCCAAAAAAGTACTTAAGATTCAGAATCATTGTAGCATTAACAATGTAGCATTAACAAGTATGTGCCCTCTATCAGATTGTCATGTTTTCACTTCTGTTATAGTGTCCTTTGAGTTATGGAAGGTTATCACTTGAGATATAATCTAATTTATTCTTCCTTTTCTTTAGCCACTAATGCTTTTCATGTCAAATTTTTAGAATACTTTACTGATCCAATGTCATGAATTTTTACATTTATGTTTTATAGGTTTTTACATCTCACATTTGGTTTGATAATCATCTTTTTTATTTTAAGTTTTTGTATTAGGATTGAGGTTGGCCCGGCACCTGTGGCTCATGCCTGTAATCCTAGCTACTCAGGAGGCTGAGATCTGAGGATCGCAGTTTAAAGCCAGCCAGGGCAGGAAATTCGGTGAGACTCTTATCTCCAATAAATCACTAGAACCCGGAAGTGGTGCTTTGGCTCAAGTGGTAGGGCGCTCGCCTTGAGCTGAAGATCACACAGATAGCGCCTAAGCCCAGAGTTCAAGCCCCATGACTGACAAAATCAAAACAAAACACAAAAAGGATTGAGGTAGTAGCCTAAGATCATTCTTTAAATCTAGAGAGGTAATAATGCCAACACACCCATTGAAGATTATATTTGTATTTCATAAGGTCATGTCATCCTTTTCAAAATCTATTGACCATAAAACTAAGAATTTATTTTTGACAAATGTGTTAAATTCTTCTATATATCTGTTCTTATAGTAGAATTATGTTGTCTTCACTACTTAACTTGGTAATAAGATTCAAAGCTAGTATGAAGGCTCAAGTTACACCATTTTACATGATTGTCCTATAGACCTGTATTCCTTGAATATGAGTTTATTGAGCTGGTGGAACAATATTCTACAGAGATATATAGATGTTTGATAGTCACTCATATTTTGCACCTTGTGAAAACACAATATCCTAGATATTATATATAGAAAAATGTTTTAGAGAATGCTTGAAACAAATAAAATTAATTTAGGAATGAGTTAAGATTTAGATAACGCTGTAGCACAATAAAGCTGAATGATAAAAACTTGAGCTGTACAACAGAGGAGAGTGAGAGGGGAAAGAATGATGGACCACATAGGAGCTGCTTGTCACTGGTATTGTGCTTCAAAAAACAGAAAGATTTCAGAGATGAGAAGGAGAAAGATAAACTGTCCTGAATCGTTTCTTTTTAATCCACCTAATAGATTGTACTGAAAGTCAGAGAAAATGGGAAAAAATAAATTAGAAAATACTAGACCTGTTACAATGTAAAGATATTTTAATAAGAATATGATAATTAATTTCCAAAGATATAGGAGAAAGAATAGGTAAACTCTCAAAGGAAAAAGAACGAAGATAGAAAAGAAACAAAGTAAAACCATTGTCAATAACAAACAAAAGATTTTGGAAGTGTAAAGTCAGTGGAAGTATTCTAAATAACATTGAAAATAGCTGACGTGGATAGAGATGGATCACATTTTATCATATATAATTTTGAAAAACATATTGGAATGAAAATTTTAAAGTCATAATTTAAAACACTATTTGGATTATAACTAGACAGTATAGCTCAATGGTAAAATATTAGCCTAGCATATGTGAAGCAATGGTGTGATCTCCCAAGCATTATAAAGTACGAACAAAGCACACACACAAAAAAACCACATAAACACACATGCATACAAGTATAAACACACCACTTACATTTAGAATATTGATATTATCATATTAAACAGGAAATTATCCCAAATAATACAAGTATGTTAATATATAAAATCATAATATTGCTCATAGTATTTAAAAGTTTAGTAGGAATAAAATAGTCATAATATACTTAGATTCTTATAGATTAAGTAAATTGAAAATTAAGAAATAGAAGACATGAGAACCTTTGCAAATAAGTTTTAAATAATAAACATTTTGAAACATGTATCTTTTTATTTTGACAAAAAGACTGATGTTATTGTGTTTTAACGCAATATTTAGAATGTGATAACTAGGTTCTCTATATCTCGCTATGGATGGCTATACCTATAATCATTTCACTCTGAATATTTTTATAATAAGGTCTCATAGTTTCTCAGTCTCTCCCGAATTACAAACCCTATTTACATTTCCTGCCATGGCTAGTTAATGGAAGCCACAAATCACTATGCCCACATCAAACATATTTTTTTTTAATTCCAGTACAAATATTTCCAAAAAGTGACCAGGTAATGAAACCTTTCTTAATAAAGTATGTGCTTCTTGAAAATACAGTAAGTATTTGTTACCTGGACAAATAGGTTTAGAACTGTAAGAAAATAAATATATTTAAATTCACCAACTATATAAAAATTAAGAAAATAATTTTTAAATATTCACATGTTAAATATTTTAAAAGCAAAATATACGTGTCTAAATAATTTACATGTGTAAAAATCATGCAAAATTAAATTCTACAACTTTGAAAAAAGAATTACCCTAAAGAAACAAAAGAAAATAAATGAGTTCAAAATTTGAAATTTAGAAAATAAAGGGAAGTCTACTGTTTAGTTTACTTAAGGAACTGTAAACCCTCTGTATATCAAGTTTTTTTAATAAAGAATTCATGAACAAGAAAGCAAAAGTACCCATAGATCAATAGCAACAGCAAAAGCATCAGTAGTTCTTTTTTTGATTGTAAAAAAATCGATGGGAGAGATAACAATGTTGCTTCTATAAGAAATGTACTTATACCCCTATTTATGTAACTATAACCCCTCCGTACATTACCTTTATAATAAAATTAAATTGAAATTAAAACTAAAGCAAATAATATACCAATTAAGAATTCTTAGAAGCCATTGATTAAAACTTTGTAAAAAAAAAAACTGCCCTAAGAACCTAAGGAATATAATTTGATAATATTATTTAAATACTTCAACTTCAGCAGAGAAGCAAAATGTTTAAAAACTGTTACAAAATAAAGTAATAAGTCAGAATATATTACCACTACTAATAATCATAAGAAGAATTTATAGTGGTCGTCAAATAGGTAAGAAATGAGGCAATTTGCCATTTGTTTGCATTTAATAATTGAGAAAGAATTTTCCATGTCGTTTTAAATATATCTTAAGTTTAATGAAGAAACTATTCTATCATATCATATGATAATCAGATAAAGCTGATAGTTGAGCAAAGAACAGATTGTACTAAGTTTTTGGATGTTAATGTATATACTTATTTTGGTTGTGGGAAATTGTGGGGATTTCAACTTGGGGTATTGTTCTTGCTAGGCTGGCGTCATATCAGTGGTTAATTTTAGGATAGGTGTTCCCTTTCCACAAGAACATGCACCTGATCTGTCCTTTTAGCATTCCCATCATCAATGGCACCAGAGTTGCACACCAACTTGTCTAGGTTCCTACCTTGGCTGGCCTGGATTCTGCAGTCCTTCCAATCTTAGCCTGAAGATAATGCAGGATAGTGGAAATGATCCAATTCACCCAGCTATAAATTGAGAAGGAAGTCCACTAATCTTTTGGCCTGGGTTCTGTTCTCAAGCCTCGTAACTAGTTAAAGAGTACAGATGGGAGCCACTTGTGCCAAGCAGTAACAGTATTTTTAAAGCCATTAGAAATATATATGTCTTAGACTTGTGATTACCTCGGGAAAAGAATAAAAGAGCAGTGAAACATAGAGGACAGGCAGAATTTTAACTAGCTATTCAGAGGCTGAATCAGGTTATCTAGCTACTCAGAAGACTGTGATCTGAAGACCACTGTTCCAAGCCAGTCCAATCATGAAAATACATGCCATTATCTCCAAATAAACCAGAAGTAGAGCAGAGGCTCAAGTGGTAGAACACTATCCTTGGGCACAGAAATTTAGGAATAGTGCCCAGGCACTATCAAGCCTCCAGAATGATGAATGCATGCATGAGCATATGCACATGTGCGTGTGTGTACTCGCACATCCATGCACACATAGACAAACACAAATGAGTATTTCAATGTAAAGTTCTTTATTTTTTTTTAATTTAATTTTATTTTATTTCAGAACATACTATACAGAGGGGTGACAATTATATGGGCAGGATAATGCGTACATTTCTTACCAAGCATTGCAGCCTCCTCCTTTGTTTACCCTTCACCTCCCTTCCCAGCCTCCCCCCTCCCCCCACCCAATCCTTCCCCCCCTCCCATCCCCACACCGACATTTTAAAGCTCGTTTTTGACATGACATTTTGTACTTCTCAT
The DNA here is from genome assembly GCF_019054845.1 of Dipodomys spectabilis. Lineage (NCBI taxonomy): Eukaryota > Metazoa > Chordata > Mammalia > Rodentia > Heteromyidae > Dipodomys > Dipodomys spectabilis. The sequence continues at coordinate 738,739 of NW_024871143.1, forward strand.
TGTTGCAACAGGTCCACCTGAATCCTTTTTTTTTTTTTTTAAATTTAATTTAATTTTATTTGTGAACATACTGTACAGAGCAGTTACAGTTACATGGGCAGGATAATGTGTACATTTCTTACCAAGCATTGCAGCCTCCTCCTTTGTTTACCCTTCACATCCCTTCCCAGCCTCCCCCCTACCCCCCTAATCCCAATCCTTCTCCTTCCCCCCCCCCCCCCGCACCAACGTTGTAAAGCTCGTTTTGGACATGACAACTTGTACTTCGCATTGTTGCAACAGGTCCACCTGTAGCCTTAAACAACTGGTTTTTCCCCATCTCCTCCACAAGTTATACTGACATCAAATATAGTGAAAGCAGGGGTTATACTGTGGGGGAGGGACATACAAAGCAACAAAGAGATAATCTCATAAATGTGTTAGAAACACATGCATGAAAGAAAAAAACATTAAAATACACATCTAAGGGTTCATTTTCCTGACATCACATTATCTGACCTTTTCTGCTTGACTCATACATATACTAGATATTACAAATAAGGGAAACCATGGGACCTACGATTCTTTGGGCCTGGCTTACTTCACTAATATAATTTTTTCCAAGTTTTTCCATTTCCTAACAAATGGGGCAATGTCATTCTTTCTGATGGAGGCATAGAATTCCATTGTGTATATATACCACATTTTCTTGATCCATTCATCTACTGAGGGGCATCTGGGTTGGTTCCATATCTTAGCTATGGTAAATAATGTTGCAATAAACATAGTTGTGCTGGTAGCTTTAGTGTGGTCTTGTTTGTAAACATTAGGGTAAATGCCCCAAAGTGGGATTGCTGGGTCATAGGGGAGCTCTATGTGAAGTCTTTTGAGGAACCTCCATACTGCTTTCCAAAGTGGTTGAACAAGTTTACATTCCCACCAACAATGAAGTAAGGTTCCTTTCTATCCACATCCCCTCCAGCATCTGTTGTTGTTAGAGTTCTTGTTTTTGCCGTTCTAACTGGAGTGAGGTGATATCTCAATGTTGTTTTGATTTGCATTTCTTTTATGGCTAGGGATGTTGAACATTTCTTCATGTGTCTATTGGCCATCCTTCTTTCTTCTTCAGAGAAGTTTCTCTTTAAGTCTTTCGCCCAGTTACTTATTGGGCAGTTGTTTCTTTGAGGATTTGTTGTTGGGTGGTTTAATTTTTTGAGTTCCAAGTATATTTTAGATATGAGACCCTTGTCAGTTGTATGGCTAGTAAAGATCTTCTCCCAATCCCTGGGCTTTCTATTGATCTTGCTAGTTATGACATTTGCCCTGCAGAAGCTCTGCAACTTTATGCAATCCCATTTGTCCAACCTTTCTTTGATTTGTTGTGTTTCCGGGTCTCTATTCAGAAAATTTCGGCCTGAGCCAAGGAGTCCCAGGGTTTTTCCTATTCCATCCTGTAATGTTTTCAGAGTGTCTGCTTTGAGTTCAAGGTCTTTGATCCATTTGGAGTTGATTCTGGTGCAGGGTGATATATAAGGATCTAGCTTTAGTTTTCTGCATGTAGTTAACCAATTTTGCCAGCACCATTTACTGAAGAGGCTGTCTGTCTTCCATTCTATTGTTTTAGCTCCCTTATCGAAGATTAGATGGCTATAGGTCTGTAGGTTCATTTCTGGGTTTTCAATTCTATTCCATTGGTCCTGAGGTCTGTTCTTATGCCAATACCAAGCTGTTTTGATTATTATGGCTTTATAGTAGAGTTTGAAGTTTGGTATTGATATTCCTCCAGCAGTGTTCTTTCCATTCAGGAGCGTTTTTGCTATTCGGGGTCTTTTATTGTTCCATATGAATTTTTGGATTGCCTCTTCTATTTCCTTGAAGATTGAGGTTGGAATTTGGATAGGTATCGTGTTGAATTTGTAGATAGCCTTGGGAAGTACTGCCATTTTCACGATGTAAATCTTTCCAATCCAGGAGCATGGGAAGTTTTGCCATTTTTTAAGTTCTGTGTTGATTTCCTTTTTCAAGATTTTAAAGTTTTCATCAAGAGGTCCTTCACTTCTTTAGTTAAGTTAATTCCTAGGTATTTTATTTTGTGTGGGGCTATTACAAATGGAGTTGCTTTCCTAATTTCAGCCACACTTTTCTCATTGTTGGCATACAGAAAAGCCATTGATTTTTGGGGGTTAATTTTATAACCTGATACTTTGCCAAAGTTTTGAATCAGCTTGAGTAATTTGGGAGTGGAGTCTATGGGATTCTTTAAATACAAGATCATGTCATCTGCAAAGAGGGAGAGTTTTATTTCTTCTTTCCCTATTTGGGTCCCCTTTATGTCTGCATCTTGTCTTATTGCTGTAGCTAGGCATTCTAATACTAGATTGAAGAGAAGTGGAGAGAGTGGGCATCCTTGTCTTGTTCCTGAGTTAAGAGGAAATGTCTTTAGTTTTTCACCATTGAGTATAATGCTGGCTGTAGGTTTGTCATATACAGCATTTATTGTATTGAGGAATGTTGCATGGATTCCTAATATTTCCAAAACCTTCATCATAAAGGGGTGTTGGATCTTGTCGAATGGTTTTTCTGCAACTATTGAGATAACCATGTGGTTCTTCTTCTTGCTCCTGTTGATGTGATGAATAATATTAATTGATTTGTGTATATTGAACCAGCTTTGGATCCCTGAAATGAATCCTGTTTGATCGTGGTGTATGATTTTTTGCATGAATTGTTGAAGTCGATTGGCCAAAATTTTGTTGAGAAATTTTGCATCAATGTTCATCAAAGAAATGGGTCTATAGTTCTCTTTCTTTGATGAGTCCCTGCCTGGTTTTGTGATGAGGGTTATGATGGCTTCATAGAATGTGTTCGGTAGTGAGCTTTCTCTTTCAATTTCATTGAAGAGTTGGAGGAGTATTGGTGTGAGCTCTGCTTTGAAGGCCTTGTAAAATTCCGCTGTAAAACCATCTGGTCCTGGACTTTTCTTAGCTGGGAGGTCCCTTATTGCTGTTTCTATTTCAATGCTTGATATGGGCCTGTTAAGCTGGTTTAACTCATCTTGGTTTAGTTTTGGCATGTCAATATTTGCAAGGAAAAGGTCCATTTCTGTCAAGTTCTCAAACTTATTAGCATAAAGTTTTGAGAAGTATTCCCTTATAATGTTCTGAATCTTGGTTGTTTCCGTGGTGATGTTTCCATTCTCATCTTTGAGTTTATTAATTTGGGTGTGATCTCTTCTTTTTCTTATAAGATTTGCTAAGGGTCTGTCAATTTTGTTAAGTTTTTCGAAGAACCAACTCTTTGTTTTGTTGATTCTTTATATAGTTTTTTTCGATTCTAATTCATTTAATTCTGACTTAATTTTGATTATTTCTTTCCGTCTAATGGATTGGGGTTTATCTTGCTGCTCTTTTTCAAGGAGGTTTGGATGTGTCATTAAATTGCTAGTTTCAGATCTCTCCAATTTGTTGATGTAGGAGCTCAGAGCTATAAACTTGCCTCTGAGTACTGCCTTTGCTGTGTCCCAGAGGAGCTGGTAATTTGTGTGTTCATTTTTGTTGAATAGCATGAACATTTGAATTTCCTTTCTAATCTCTTCCATGACCCACTCTTGATTCAGCAGTGTGTTTTTCAGCCTCCATGTGATACCGGACTTTCTTTGGTGGCTTTTGGTGTTGAGTTCTAATTTTATTCCCTTGTGGTCAGAGAGAATGCAAGGTATAACTTCAATGTTTCTGAATTTAGACAAGTTTGCTTTGTGGCCTAAAATGTGGTCTATTTTAGAAAACGTTCCATGTGCTGCTGAGAAAAACGTGTATTCTGATGCTGCTGGGTGAAATGTTCGGTAGATGTCTGTTAAGTCTAGTTGATCTATGCAGCTGTTTAGATCTGCGGTTTCTCTGTTGAGTTTTTGCCGAGTTGATCTATCTAGTGGGGAGAGTGGTGTGTTAAAATCCCCAACAATTAATGTCTTTGGATCTATATGGGATTTGAGGGAAAGTAGTGTTTCTTTGATAAATTTGGGTGCTCCATTGTTTGGCGAATAGATATTTAGAATTGTAATATCCTCCTGAAGGAGAGATCCTTTAATTAGTATGTAGCCACCTTCTTTATCTCTTCTCACGAATTTTAATTTGAAGTCTATTTTATCTGATATTAAGATTGCAACTCCCACCTGTTTATGGGGGCCGTTTGCTTGGTAGATTTTGTTCCAGCCTTTAACATTGAAAATGTGTTTGTTTTTACTGGCAAGATGTGACTCCTGCAGGCAGCAGATAGAAGGGTCTTGTTTTTTAATCCAACTAGACAGTCTATGTCGCTTAATTGGAGAGTTCAGTCCGTTAACGTTAAGAGATAGGATTGAGAGGTATTTGGGAGTTCCTGCCATGTTATCCATCTTCTTGGGGGCTGCGAAAACTCGGTTCTTCCTATGGTTCTTGGATTCTCAGTTTGGGTGCAGTTTCTTGGCCTTTGTTGCAGTCTTGTTGGTTTTCTATGTGTAGGACATCTTTAAGAATCTTTTGTAGGGCTGTTTGGTGGAGATGTATTGTTTCAATTTTTCTTTGCTATGGAAGTTTTTTATTTGGCCTTCAGTTATGAAGGAGAGTTTAGCTGGGTACAGTATTCTTGGTTGATAGTTGTTTGTTTTTAGGGCATGGCATACATCATTCCAGGCTCTTCTTGCTTTGATTGTCTCTGCTGAGAAATCTGAGGTGATTCTAATTGGTTTCCCTTTATAGGTGATTAACCTTTTCTCCTTGACAGCTTTAAGGATCTTTTCCTTGGTCTGAGTTGATCCTGTGTGGATTATAATGTGATGGTGGGATGTCCTATTCTGGTCTGGTCTATTTGGAGTTCTAAAAGCTTCTTGTATCTGAATAGGCCTATCTTTTTGTATGTTTGGGCAGTTCTCTGCTAGGATCCTGTTAAACAAATTTCCTAGACCATTAACTTCTGTTTCTAGGTGCTCCTCTACACCCATTATCCTTAGATTAGGCCTTCTGATGGTGTCTTCCAGGTGTTGGATTGATCTATCATACTTCTTGGACTTGTCTTGGATGGTTGTATGTTCTTTCTCTATAATATCTAGGCTGTCTTCAATCCCTGAGATTCGATCTTCTGCATGGTCTAACCTGCTGTCAAGACTCTCTACTTTGTTTTTTATCTCTTTTCCTTCTAATTGGTCAGCTTTGATGGCTTCAAGTTCTTTGTTGAAGCTCTGTTTTAGGTCTTGTATGAATTTCTTTACTTCCTTAATTTGGTGATCAGTGTTTGTTCTCAAATCACTTAGTTGATTGGTTATGGTTTCTTTGGACTCCCATTCCTTCTGTTGGGTTCCATTCAGCATTCCCTTTGTGGTCTCCCTGACTTCCTTCAGCTCTTTGTTAATGGATTCCATGAATGCCTTTAGTGATCTTTGTGTGTACTCTACCTGGTCTCTCAATTCCTGAATTACTCTTTGATTAGCTTCCTCCCGTTTGTGGGATTCTTGCATTTCTCTTTCCTCCCGTTCGTGGGATTCCTGCAGTTCTCTTTGAGTGTTCTCAGCCTGCTCACGCCATTCCTCCCTTTCTCTTTGAGTATTCTCAAGTTGTTCACACAAATCCTGTATCATTTTTTGAGTAGCTTCCTCACGCTTATGATATTCCTGTATAAACTTTTGGGATGCCTCCTCTCTCTCCCTATCACGCTCATACACAATCCTTTGTAAGTTGTCAAACTTCTCATTTATCATGTTTGCCACCAGTGTTTGTAGAGCTATTTGGGAACTCTCCTCTGGATTGTTCATTATCTGATCTGACCCTTGATTATCAAGATTGGGAATTGAGATACCCGGATTTGCCATTTTTCTTGTGTTTTTTCGGCTTACTCTGCCCATTTGAGATGTAAATAGCACCAGTTTTGTGCTAGAACACTATCTTAAGGCAACCATCAACCAACGTTTGCATTTATACAGTCAATAGTCTACAGATACAATCTAGTTCAACAGATATATCTATTCAACATCAAACAACTATATGTTAATGGGCTTCGAACCGCAGAGAAGAATTTGGAAAACCAGAAATTTTTAGGGTTAGGGAGAGATGTGGGTAAAAATTAGGAGTAGACTGGTGTAGGGAGGCACAGGGAGAGTTAACTATGTCCTAATCTCAATGCAGGAAATAGGTTGGGTAGGATGCAAGTAGAGAAGGAGAGAAAAAGAAGAAAGGGAAAGGGAAATGAGAAGAGACCAGAAAAAAAAATTAGAAACGTAAAAATTAATATAGTTATGGAGATTGAAAGACCATGTATTTAGAGAGGAATGTGAATATAATGAGAAAACAGGAGGGAGATAGAGGAGATGTAAAAAACTTAAAAAAATGCTTAAAATATTATATAGGTATAAAGAGGTAGTACTGCTATTAAGGAATTTAAGTCTCAGAGGTTTTGGATTGAGTAATAAATTTGTGGATTAAGTGTGTACACAATGGGGGATAGGGTCTACTAATTAACTATGGGTTTATCAGGATGTGCAGGACAAGGGTTAAGTCACATACAGAAGAACAAAAGAAAGGAAAAGGTGAAAAGGATAAGAAAGGGAGAAAAAAAAAGGTCAGAAGTTCAGTAGAGCTAGACAAAAAACAAAAAGATAATTAAGAAAGAAAGAAAAAGAGAGAGAAGACAAGAAAAGAAAGGAAAACGTACATTCACGTATTCCTAAAATAAAAATTATAAGAGGGAAAAAAAAGTTACTGGAAAACAATTATTTTTTCAAAAAAGGCCAAAATTAAAGATTAATAAAAGTTTTAGAAAAGGAAAAAAAATTTTTATATATATAAGGTACCAAACAAAAAAAAAAATGAAAAAAGAAAAGAAGAAAAAAAAGTTCTTTGACTTTTTTTTTTTATTTTTTTGGGAGAGGTGGGAAGAATCCTGTATCTCCCTTTTGTCTGTAACCAGAGTGTGGTTGGAGTCTCTGGTCAGTTTGAGGTCCTGTGGCTTGATTGGTTTCTTAAGTCAGTTTGTTCGAACAGGCAGAAAAATGCTCTGCTTTACCCAAGATTTTGAGATCCCCCTCCCAGGTTAGTTTAATGGGAGGGTGATCTGCTTTGAGAATCACAAAAGAGGGGTGATGAGGCTAGGTTCTGGTAGAGTTGAGGCCTTTCAACAAACAGTAGCTTTTCCCTGGGGCTATTTTGTGAAAAATTCACCGAGCCCACCCTGGAGCCATTCTCAGGGTTTCTGTTTTTCAATTGATTGTGGAGGCTGCTAGAGGGAGGGGCAGCCTCTGGCTCTGGTTACCCAGTGAGGAAAGCCACTCCAATGGCTGGTGCCTGAGCTGGGTGACTTTTCCCTGGATGGGGCTGAGTCTGGCAGGTCACTTCACCTTTAAGTTCTTGTGACCTGTTAAATGACTCGTTTTATTCCAAGGCCTGAGTTGGAGCTAGCAGCTCCTCTGAGCTTTGTCGGTATCCAAGATGGAGATCACCGGTGCTGGAGCGGGGAGGGGTGGCCTTCCCTCCTCTGCTCCCTGAGAAGGAGTGAGGAAGTTGGGCTTCTACTCACGCCGAGTCTTGGATCCTGGGTCGTCTCTGGTGTGCAAACTGCAGGATGAAGATGTCCGCTCCTTGTCGGTTCTTGCTGGTGTTGAGTAGAATCCCCTCGCCGGCTGCATCTGGCTCCTTCGTCTTGGACTCTCTGTGTGAGCGCTCAGGTATGGCCGCGGCTGCGGTCGCCGCTGCAACCCTGCCGCCGTCCCGGCGGCTGCTGGCAGGGGCTCAGATGTGTCTCCTTGTCTTGGCTTCCCCTCTCTTGTCTAACTCTCTGTCCTGAGATGGCACACTTGGTGTGATTCTCTGGCTTAGGACTGTTCACTGGAACTCTAAAATTGCTTTCTATGCGAGAGCTTGTTCAGATTCCAGCTTCTCCTCCGCCATCTTCCCGGAACTCTCCCACCTGAATCCTTAAATGACTTGTTTTTCCCCATCTCCTGCACAAGTTATACTGACATCAAATATAGTGAAAGCGGGGGTTACACTGTGGGGGAGGGACATACAAAGCAACAAAGAAATAATCTTATAAATGCGTTAGAAACACATGCATGAAAGAAAAAAACATTAAAATACATATTTAAGGTTTCATTTTCCTAACATCACATTATCTGACCTTTTCAGCTTGACTCATACATATACTAGATATTGCAAATAAGGGAAACCATGGGACCTATGTTTCTTTGGGCCTGGCTTACTTCACTTAATATAATTTTTTCCAGGCCTTTCCATTTCCTAACAAATGGGGAAATGTCATTCTTTCTGATGGAGGCATAGAATTCCATTGTGTATATATACCACATTTTCTTGATCCATTCATCTACTGAGGGGCATCTGGGTTGGTTCCATATCTTAGCTATGGTAAATAATGCTGCAATAAACATAGTTGTGCTGGTAGCTTTAGTGTGGTCTTGTTTGTAAACATTTGGGTAAATGCCCCAAAGTGGGATTGCTGGGTCATAGGGGAGTTCTATGTGAAGTCTTTTGAGGAACCTCCATACTGCTTTCCAAAGTGGTTGAATATGTTTACATTCCCACCAACAATGAAGTAAGGTTCCTTTCTGTCCACATCCAATCCAGCATCTGTTGTTGTTAGAGTTCTTGATTTTTGCCATTCTAACTGGAGTGAGGTGGTATCTCAATATTGTTTTGATTTGCATTTCTTTTATGGCTAGGGATGTTGAACATTTCTCCATGTGTCTATTGGCCATCCTTCTTGCTTCTTCAGAGAAGTTTCTCTTTAAGTCTTTCCCCCACTTATTTATTGGGCAGTTGTTTCTTTGAGGATTTGTTGTTGGGGGGTTAATTTTTTGAGTTCCAAGTATATTTTAGATATGAGACCCTTGTCCGTTGTATGGCTAGTAAAGATCTTCTCCCAATCCGTGGGCTTTCTATTGATCTTGCTAGCTATGTCATTTGCCCTGCAGAAGCTCTGCAACTTTATGCAATCCCATTTGTCCAACCTCTCTTTGATTTGCTTTGTTTCCGGGTCTCTATTCAGAAAATTTCAGCCTGAGCCAAGGAGACCTAGGGTTTCTCCTATTCCATCCTGTAATGTTTTCAGAGTGTCTGCTTTGAGTTCAAGGTCTTTGATCCATTTGGAGTTGATTCTGGTGCAGGGTGATATATAAGGATCTAGCTTTAGTTTTCTGCATGTAGTTAACCAATTTTGCCAGCACCATTTACTGAAGAGGCTGTCTTTCTTCCATACTGTTGTTTTAGCTCCCTTATCGAAGATTAGATGGCTATAGGTCTGTAGGTTCATTTCTCGATTTTCAATTCTATTCCATTGGTCCTGAGGTCTGTTCTTATGCCAATACCAAGCTGTTTTGATTACTATGACTTTATAGTAGAGTTTGAGATTTGGTGTTGATATTCCTCCAACAGTGTTCTTTCCGTTGAGGAGCGTTTTTGCTATTCGGGGTCTTTTATTGTTCCATATGAATTTTTGGATTGCCTCTTCTATTTCCTTGAAGAATGAGAGTGGAATTTTGATAGGTATTGTGTTGAATTTAAAGATAGCCTTGGGAAGTATTGCCATTTTCACGATGTTAATCTTTCCCATCCAGGAGCATGGGAGGTTTTGCCATTTTTTAAGTTCTGTGTTGATTTCCTTCTTCAAGATTTTAAAGTTTTCATCATAGAGGTCCTTCACTTCTTTGGTGAATTCCTAGGTATTTTATTTTTTGTGGGGCTATTACAAATGGAGTTGCTTTCCTAATTTCAGCCACACTTTTCTCATTGTTGGCATACAGAAAAGCCATTGATTTTTGGGGGTTAATTTTATACCCTGCTACTTTGCCAAAGTTTTTAATCAGCTTGAGTAATTTGGGAGTGGAGTCTAGGGGATTCTTTAAATACAAGATCATGTCATCTGCAAAAAGGGAGAGTTTTACTTCTACTTTCCCTATTTGAATCCACTTTATGTCTGCATCTTGTCTTATTGCTGTAGCTAGGCATTCTAATACTAGATTAAAGAGAAGTGGAGAGAGTGGCCATCCTTGTCTTGTTCCTGAGTTAAGAGGAAATGGCTTTAGTTTTTCACCATTGAGTATAATGCTGGCTGTAGGTTTGTCATATACAGCCTTTTTGTACTGAGGAATGTTCCATGGATTCCTAATTTTTCCAAAACCTTCATCATAATGGTGTGTTGGATCTTGTCAAATGCTTTTTCTGCATCTATTGAGATAATCATTTGGTTCTTGTTCTTGCTCCTGTTGATGTGATGAATAATATTAATTGATTTGCGTATATTGAACCAGGTCGCATCCCTGAAATGAATCCTTTTTGATCGTGGTGTATGATTTTTTGGATGAATTGTTGAAGTCGATTGGCCCAAACTTTGTTGAGAAGTTATGCATCAATGTTCATCAAAGAAATGGGTCTATAGTTCTCTTTCTTTGATGTGTCCCTGCCTGGTTTTGGGATGAGGGTTATGATGGCTTCAAAGAATGATTTTTGTGTTCAGTATTTGTTCTCAAATCATTTAGTTGATTGGTTATGGTTTCTTTGGACTCCCATTCCTTCTGTTGTGTTCCATTCAGCATTCCCTTTGTGGTCTCCCTGACTTCCTTCAGCTCTTTGTTAATGGATTCCATGAATACCTTTAGTGTTCTTTGTGTGTTCTCTACCTGGTCTTTCAATTGCTGTATTACTCTTTGATTAGCTTGCTCCCGTTTGTGGGATTTTTGCAGCTCTCTTTCCTCCCTTTCGTGGGATTCCTGCAGTTCTCTTTGAGTGTTCTCAGCCTGCTCACGCCATTCCTCCCTTTCTCTTTGAGTATTTTCAAGTTGTTCATGCAAATCCTGTATCAGTTTTTGAGTAGCTTCCTCACGCTTATGATATTCCTGTATAGACTTTTGGGATGCTTCCTCTCTCTCCCTATCACGCTCATACAGAGGCCTTTGTAAGTTGTCAAACTTCTCATTTATCATGTTTGCCAGCAGTGTTTGTAGAGCTATTTGGGAACTCTCCTCTGGATTATTCATTATCTGATCTGACCCCTGATTATCAAGATTGGGAATTGAGATACCCGGATTTGCCATTTTTCTAGTGTTTTTCGGGCTTACTCTGCCCATTTGAGATGAAGATAGCACCAGTTTTGTGCTAGAACACTATCTTAAGGAAGTTCTTTATTTTTTTACCTTGCTGTACTTTATTTCCCTGTATTACTTCACAAATTAACAAAATCAGCTAAGGACCTATTTCCATAAAATTCATCACATTTCTCTAAAATCTACTCTCTTTTTGGAAGCCTGCTTTTAGTTGACCCAAAAGTATATTATTCAGGAGGTCAATTCATCTCTCACATCTCTGTAGTATTAGATTATCATTTAGGATCCTCCTAGCAATATGATTTTGTGTAATCCTGCATCAAGCAGCATATTTCTTTCTCCAGAAGGGAAGCCTCTGTCAAACAATTAATACTAGGTTTTTCTCCTCCTGGCCAGTATCTGTAGTTATATTATCTTCATCTATTTCATGATCTGTTTGTGTATGCTAAGGACTGCTGTGAAAATAATAAGGCCATTCTCAGCATTTAGCATTTGTATACCATTCATAGATATGAAGGTGTTTAAATATTACTAAAGTTGCTTTGGAATAAATAATGTTCACCTTGACTATCTTGAGAAAGAAGAATTGGTTTCTCAGAATTTTAGATAAGAACTTGAGTGAAAGAAACAAAAGGAAAAGTGAGGAAAAACTCAACACATACATTCAAATTAAACAAAACAACCCAAGAAAACACAAATTAATTCAGTACTCACGAACCTGCAGGAAATGCAATGATTAAAAAAAAAAGCTATGACAAGCTTATGAAAATCCTGAGTACATGGGAGTGTGAACTGTTGTGAGGATAGTGGTTAAAGCCCAGACTGGACAGAAATATCTGTACACAATGCCATTCACCTGTTATTATAAATTTCAGGAAGAATAACATAAAATGGGCTGAGCCCAAGATCATACACAGGAATGTATGGCTTCATAGGAAGCCAAATTCTATATGAAAAATAATCAGGATAATTTAGGGCTGAGGACATGACAAAGTGTTAAGAGGACCATTTAGGGGCACAAGACACTCAATTCAAAATCTATTATGGGTATTAAAAAGTTATGATTTTAAATAAATTGTAACATTTTAATATGTGAGTGGAGAAAAGTCCATGAGACAGATAGAATGAACCCACGTTGCAATGCTTTCTGCTTAAGTGATAATGTTTTGAGGTACTTCAGACAAAACAAAGTTACACTGCAAATGAACATGGATGTTCAGTTGGGTAATGGAAATACTCTACTTAACAGGTGTAAATTAAATAGATTTTTTTGGGGTAGATTTTATTTCTTGAACTAAGAAACTGGATGATGTCCCTGAACTTTTTCTCTCAAGGCTACCACTCTACTACTTTGAGCCACAGTTCCAATTCTGATTTTCGGTTGGTTGTTTGGACATAAGAGACTCACGGACTTTCCTGCCCAGGATGGCTTTAAACCATGGTCGTCAGATCTCAACCTCCGGAATCCAGGCAAGAGCCGTCGATGTTTTTAATAACTTAGTAAATTGTACCATTACAGCAGTTATAAATGATCATTATAACCTGTGTAATATATGTGTGTATGTATATATCAATGCATACATGTAGAAATATTTTATCACATTTTTGTATCTACAGAAATTTATAAAATCATCCTTCATTATAAAACAAAAAGGAAAAAAAAGTTAATAAGGATCAAAACAAAGGGAATTGTCACACGTTTCTTGTTGTTGAATGGAATGTGAATTGTGAGAATCAGTTTGGGAAAACCATCTCTACATTAACAAAATAGATAATAGCTATTAATTCCAATCCATCTATTTTCACATATTGTGCATCCTCACACATTAGTGTCAAAATCAAAGCACACATTTTTGCCTTTGTATTTAAATCACCTGTTATAATTTAGGTGATAGATGAAGTAATCAAATAAAGATTAAAATAATAGTATGTGAGGCTATGAGTTAGAGCTGAAAAAGATTTCAATATGATGATAACTTAAATTGCATATTTCTTACTTTTACTCTCTTGTCACGTCCCGCATTCTCACATTAGGATTGCATAGAAGGTTCTCACTAAATTATATGTACAATTATGAAAAAATATATTGAAAAAATATGGGCACAGTGTGTTTTAGCTTATTGAGACCTGTAAGGAGTAGTGTGTTTTTGAGGACTTGAAAAACGTTGTGATGGAGATGAAGGAAGGCATGTGCTTATTCTGGAAAACTGTCTAGAGGATTGCTCCCGGAAAGATAGTGATGAATTCTTCCAAAAGGTTACAATGAAATCACTTTCAGAAGCATGTTCACTGCTACACTATTCACCATAGCCAAGTTATAGACACAGCCCAGATGCCCTTTGGTGGAGGGATGCTTGGAGAAAGTATGGCACATATACATAACTGGATTGTACCCATCCATTATGAAGACTGTTAAATTATTTGCAAATAAATGGATATATCTAAAAATATGTTAAGTAAACTAAGTCAGAGCCAGACACACAAGGGAGCCATGTTCTGTCTCATATTTGGAAGCTAGAACTTTATACAAGTTTACACAACAATATTAACCAAAGCATGCTATTTGCAGAGGGGTATTTAAAAGGTGTAATTTCTTATAAAATTGAACTTTTAATCCCACAAAATCAATACTAGGAAACTATCACTTGGAAGATGTGAAGGGAAGTCAAAAGGAAGGAATAAAGAGTGTGATGGAGGAAGAGAATGAAGGCATACTATTCAATGCCGATAGAATGAAACTAGAAAAACATTAAAGTGGGGGTGAAATTTGGAAGGATAAGGGGAAGTTATATAAAGATCCATTGTACTAAAAACTGATTTGTTGAATGGAAATTCCCTTGTACAACTGTTTAAGATAATAAAAAATAAAATTAAAAACAATGGAGACATCTGTTCTTAAATTGTGTTCTCTTAAACCTTGACTCAATATAATAGTTTCCTCCTCAGAAATTTTCTTTGCAGTTATTTTCCTCATAGTGACAGAAAAGTGACCAATAAAATGAATATCAATACATCACATTGCACATCATAAAGATACACAATATAAAATCTCAGTAAAATATTAGAATTTATTACATGATAAAATAACAGGTAGAATGTGCCAAAAGCTAATTGATTTTTTTCCAAGTACTTAACCTATGATATCTAATTTAATCCTCACAATAATTCCATAAAGTGTAACTATTTCCATTTTGAACTCTCAGATAATGATATTGAAGTCTTTAGAGTTGGAATTACTAGTACAACATTGCACACATGGTAAGTGTTAGCCTAAGGTCCATCTCCCACTGTATCAAATAACTTCATTCTATTTTATGACTAAAATACCAGCACTTAGTCTACTAATTCTAGGAAAATTACCCAGAATTATTGTGTAGACTCTAATAATATTTCACTTTGTTAGAAAATAGGTAACTGTAATATGAAAACTCCATGGTCATAATCAATTTACACCTCCCTTGTGAAAGGAACTGCTAAACTATAACGTTCTTGATTTCTAGCTCAAAATAGTAAAAATCATATTTTACCCATGACTCAACACTGCACTGCCTGGGGACGCCATCTCTGGTTAACTCAGTCTTACTGAAAGAATGACCTGCCCAATTCCTGCTGGAAACAGACTGCAGGGCTTATGGACCAATCATTTCCACATTGTAGCTCACCTAAGTTGATTACCATTAGACGTATTTTGATTGCTTTTGATACCCAACATTTTGAGAGAAATTTACAACTTTAAAATGCTATTAAAGGAAGACTGATATAAAAATCACATTTGAACCCAGATAAATATTTTACCTTTCATATACGCAAAAAATGCAGTCTGACCTATCATTAATGTTAGAAACGAAAGGTTAAAAATTATAGACACCAAGACCTAAGCAAGAATTAAAGACTCTCCAACTTGTGAATACAATTGGTTTAAAAAGATATCAAGAAAATTTTTGCCTGTGCCATGGAAACCTAGGGTTTCTCCTATTCCATCCAGTAATGTTTTCAGAGTGTCTGCTTTGAATCCGAGGTCTTTGATCCATTAGGAGTTGATTCTGGTTCAGGGTGATACAAAAGGATCTAGCGTTATTTTTCTACAGTAGTTAACCAATTTTGCCAGCACCATTTACTGAAGAGGCTGACTTTCTTCCATTCTTTTTTTTTTTTTTTTAGCTCCCTTATCGAAGATTACATGGTTATAGGTCTTTAAGTTCATTTCTGGGTTTTCCATTCTATTCCATTGGTCCTGAGGTCTGTTCTTGTGCGGTACCAAGATATTTTGATTACTATGGCTTTGTAGTAGAGTTTGAAATTTGGTATTGATATTTCTCCAGCATTTTCTTTCTGTTAAGTATTGTTTTTGTTATTCATGGTTTTTATTGTTCATATAAATTTTGGGATTGCCTTTTCCATTTCCTTGAAGAATGAGGTTGGAATATTGATAGGTATTGCATTGAATTTGTAGATAGCCTTGGGAAGTATTTCCATTTTCACAATGTTGATCTTTCCAATCCAGGAGCATGGGATTTTTGGCCATTTTTAAAGTTCTGTGTTGATTTCCTTTTTCAGGTTTTTAAAGTTTTCATCATAGAGGTCTTTCACTTCTTTGGTTAAGTTAATTCCTCGGTATTTTATTTTTGGTGGGGCTATACAAATGGAGTTGCTTTCTTAATTTCAGCTACACTTTTCTTATTAGTGGCATATATAAAAGCCATTGATTTTGAGTGTTTATTTTATACCCTGCTACTTTGCCAAAGTTTTGAATCACTTTCAGTACTTTGGGAGTGAAGTCTGTGGGATTCTTTAAATACAGATCATGTCATCTGCAAAGAGGAAAAGTTTTACTTCTTCTTTCCCTATTTGCATCCCCTTTATGTTTCCCTCTTGTCTTATTGCTGTAGCTAGGCATTCTAATACTAAATTGAAGAGAAGTGGAGAGAGTGGACATCCTTGTATCATTCCTGATTTTAGAGGAAATGGCTTTAGTTTTTCAGCATTGAGTACAAAGCTGGCTGTAGGTTTGTCATATAAAGCCTTTATTGTATTGAGGAATGTTTCATGGATTCCTAATTTTTTCAGAACCTTCCTCATAATGGGGTGTTGGATCTTGTCAAATGCTTTTTCTGAATCTATTGAGATAACCATGTGATTCTTATCCTTGCTCTTGTTGATGTGATGAATTATATTGTTTTTCGTATATTGAACCAGCTTTGCATCCCTGAAATGAATCTTGTTTGATAGTGGGGTATGATTTTATTAGATGAATTATTGTGGTTGATTGGCCAAATTTTGTTGAGAAGTTTTGCATCAATGTTCATCAATGATATGGGTCTATAATTATCTTTCTTTGATGATTCCCTGCATGTTTTGGGGATGAGGGTAATTAAGGATTCATAGAATTAATTCGGTAGTGAACTTTCTCTTTCAATTTAATTGAAGTGTTGAAGGAGTATTGGTGTGAGATCTGCTATGAAGGCCTTGTATAATTCTGCTATAAAACATCTGGTCCTGGGCTTTTCTATGATGGGAGGTCTCTTATTGCTGTTTCTATTTCAATGCTGGATATGGGCCTGTTAAGATGGTTTAACTCATGTTGGTTTAGTTTCGGCATGTCGATATTTGCTAGAAAAAGGTGAAGTCTGCCAAGTTCTCAAACTTATTAGCATAAAGTTTTGAGAAGTATTCCCCTATAATGTTATGAATCTTGATTGTTTCTCCGGTGTTTCCATTCTCATCTCTAAGTTTATTTATTTGGTATGTTCTCTTTTTTTCTAATAAGATTAGCTAAAGGTGTGTCTATTTTGTAAATTTTTTCAGAGAACTATCTCTTTGTATTGTTGATTCTTTCTATGGATTTTTTGGATTCTAATTCATTTAATTTTGATTTAATTTTAAGTATTTCTTTCCGTCTACTAGATTGAGGTTTATCTTGCTGCTCTTTTTCAAGGAGGCTTATCTGTCTCATTAAATTGTTGGTTTCAGATCTCTCCAATTTATTGATGTAGAAACTCAGACCTATAAACTTGCCTCTGAGTACTGCCTTTGCTCTATCCCAGAGGAGCTGGCAGTTTGTGTGCTCCTTTTTGATGAATGTCATGAACACTTGAATTTCATTTCTAATCGCTTCCATGACCCACTGGTGGTTCAACAGTGTTTTTCAGCCTCCATGTGTTACAGGACTTTCTTCGGTGGCTTTTGGTGTTGAGTTCTAATTTGATTCCCTTTTGGTGTGAGAGAATGCAAGGTATTACTTCAATGTTTCTAAATTTGGACAAGTATGCTTTGTGAGCTAAAATGTGGTCTATTTTGGAAAATGTTCCATTGGCTGCTGAGAAGAACGTGTATTCTGATATTGTTGGGTGAAATACTCTGTAGATGTCTGTTAAATCTAGTTGATCTATGCAGTTGTGTAGGTCTGCGGTTTCTCTGTTGAGTTTTTGCCAAGTTGATCGATCCAGTGGGGATAGTGGTGTGTTAAAGTCCCAAAACAATTAATGTCTTTGGATCTATATGAGATTTGAGGGAAAGTAGTGTTTCTTGGATATATTTGGCTGCTCCGTTGCTTGGCAAATACAGATTTAGAATTGTAATTTCCTCCATAAGGAGAGTTCCCTTAATTTGTATGTAGTGAACTTTTTATCTCTTCTAAGTAATTTTAATATGAAGTCTATTTTATCTGCTATTAGGATAGCAATTCCTGCCTGTTTGTGGGGGCTATTTGCTTGGTAGATTTTGTTCCAGTCTTTCACATTCAAAATGTGTTTGTTTTTATTAGCAATGTGTGACTCCTGAAGGCAGCAGATAGAAGGATCTTGCTTTTTAACCCAATTAGACAGTTTATGTCGCTTAATTAGAGAGTTAATCCCGTTAATATTGAGATAGGACTCTGAGCTATTTGGGAGTTCCTGCCTTTGATAAAATGGCAGGTGGATAACACCTTGTGGGCTGAGACAACTGGGTTCTTCCTATGGTTCTTGGATTCTCAATTTTGGTGTGCTTTCTTAGCCTTTATTGTGGTCTTGTTGGTTTTCTAGGTGTAGGTCATCTTTAAGTATCTTTTGTAGGGCTGGATTGGTGGAGATATATTGTTTCAATTTTCTTTGCTATGGAAGGTTTCTATTTGACCTTTGGTTATGAAGGAGAGTTTAGCTTGTACAGTATTCTTTCTAGATAGTTGTTTGTCTTTAGGGCATGGCATACATCATTCCAGGCTCTTCTGGCTTTCATTGTCCCTGCCGAGAAATCTGAGGTGATTCTCATTGGTTTCCCTTTATAGGTGATTGTTCTTTTCTTTTTGACAATTTTATGGACCTTTTCCTGGGTCCGAATTTATCTTGTGCTGATTATAATGTGATGGTGGGATGTCCTGTTATGGTCTGGTCTACTTGGAGTTATAACAGATTCTTGTATCTGAATAGGTCTATCTTTTTGCATGTTTGGTAAGTTATTTGCTAGGATCCTGTTAAACAAATTTCCTAGACTATTAACTTCTCTGAAGAGGAAAGAAGGATGACCAATAGACACATGAAGAAATGCTCAAATTCCCTAGCCATAAAAGAAATGCAAATCAAAACAACATTGAGATACCACCTCACCCCAGTTAGAGTGGATATAATCAAGAACTCTAGTAACAACAGATGCTGGAGGGGATGTAGACACACGGGATATTTACTACGTTGTTGTGGATGTGTAAACTTGTTCAACCACTTTGGAAAGTAGTATGGAGGTTCCTCAAAAGACTCCACCTAGAGCTCCCCTATGACCCAGCAATCCCACTTTTGGGCATTTACCGAAATGATCACAAACAAGACCACTATAAAGCTACCAGCACAACTATGTTTATTGCCGCATTATTTACGGTAGCTAAGATATGGAACCAAAACAGATGCCCCTCAGTAGATGAATAGATCAAGAAAATGTGTTATATATACAAAATGGAATTCTATGCCTCCATCAGAAAGAATGACATCGCCCCATTTGTTAGGAAATGGATTTGCCTTTCTTTTATGAAGAAAAGACATCAATTCTATTGCATTTTTAATGCCTTATGATACTGAAGATTAAATTATAAACTATTAAAGCTTGAAAATAACTCATTTTCTTAGGAGTAGGACACAAAAGACAAGCTTAATCCATTTTAAAAGACCCTTATTTATACTACAAATTCACTCTTATAACCACAAAGATTCTAAAAATAAGAAGTGCAGTGACACAAATGAAATAATTTAACTGAATCATCTATTCAAAGGACTATGTTAATAGAAAACCAAGTTATAATAATAGCTTATCCAATTCACTTACATTCTTTTATTCTATTTTATTTAGTTTCATAAGAACTGGTTTTTCATAAAATGATGCACAAATCCTATATACCCACTTACATTTTCAGATTTTAACAATATTTATTTCAGAAATGATTTTTGCTCTATACTCAATGAACTTAAATAATACTAAAATATTCAAAGGGTCTTCAGAAATTACAAGACTCACTCTGGGATGTTATTTATATTGGAAAAGATTCGAAAAGCCTTATTTGTTAATGTTGTGATAGTTACTCCCATAAAAGAAACATTAGTGAAGATCTCATTGCAGGTACAAAACAACTTCAAATGCATCCACAATCTGGAGGTGACACATGCTTTTTGTTTGTTTGTTTTTGAAAGGTATATCTAACAAGCATATCCACAATACTGATTTTCAGTCAATATGATGGGATATTCAAACCTAATAAATACAGGGTAGATTATCTTAGTGAGAATAGATATGATCTTACGAAGAAAGTTGTTTTCAATAGAAATCCGGAAAGAGTTTATCCACTTTGTGTTTTATAGGATTAACCAGAGAGTAATACCTGTTTGGTCAAGTTGGCCAAACACACTCAATGCGTATATGTAAAAGTATGACCAATTTAAGAGGTCAAATACATATTTTGTACTGACAGTCATCTTACAGAAATAACTTACTACCTAATTATTTCTGTATCTTCCTACCTAACATATAAAAGGAATTGAAAGTGATCTCTTTTATCTAACTTAATGTTGTAAATATTTTGATTATGATGACATTATTTGACATATATATATGTACAGAAGGGTGGTTCCAATAAAATGACATGACAGAATGCTGATAAATAAAAACATTGCAACACAGCTCTTTTCAACCTCACCCTGTCCACATTGGCAAACAACATTGCATCAGCACACACGCACATATACATATACACAC
The DNA here is from genome assembly GCF_019054845.1 of Dipodomys spectabilis. NCBI lineage: Eukaryota > Metazoa > Chordata > Mammalia > Rodentia > Heteromyidae > Dipodomys > Dipodomys spectabilis. The sequence goes on from NW_024871143.1 coordinate 759,011, forward strand.
ATGTGTGCACATGTACACACACATATACATTCAGAGTTTATTATACAAAAAAGTTCAAATAAAATATTAGTGATTAGTACAAATGATAGTTTTCCTTATTAAAAAAAGTACACAATCTAGTCACCATGCATGTTTCATTGTAATTGCCTCTCCACAAATGACCACTTAATTTATTTTAATTAATTTATTAATTAATTTGTTTGGTTTTAATACTAAGGCTTGAATTCAGGGCCTGGCTCTGTCCCAGAATTTGTTACTTTTTTGTTTTAGTTTTCTCAAGGCTAGCATTTTACTGCTTTCCCACAGCTCCATTTCTAGCTTTTGCTGGTTACTTTCAAATCAGAATCTAATGGCCTTTTTTTCCCCTGCTTTTTCTGGTTTCAAACCACAATCCTCAGATTTCATCTTTCTTATTAGCTAGGATTAAAAACAAAAGCCACCATGTGGCTTCTTTTTCCTCTATAGTTATTAATGCACATACTTAGATAGTAATTTAAAACTGAGTGTATAGAAACAAGATGTATAGTGATGATATTGTCCTGTCAGAAATTCATGGTAGTAAATTTCTTCTTAAGGCCCTAAACAAAAAATACCATGATATAATATAAGAGGACTCACTATTGAACATATGAGGTATAAGAGCTTTCTAATAGGTCCATTATTTATTGTTGCCCAACATTAGGGAAAAGTATAACGCAGTAATAAAATAGAAGTCCTTTGTATGACTACTTAAATTTCTTGTTTTTGTAAAGACACACATTTTCATCTAAAATAAGTAGGCCTGTCTATTGTCTTCATGTGATTTTGATGATTGAAGGTGCTTAATGAGAAGTCAAAATGTATTAGTAGTTCTTTGCTATCAATTAAATCTCACTTTTTCTTCCTGGAGAATATAATGATTAAAGCAATAATTCAGAATCAGCAAGCAATAGTTCAGAATCACGCTTCCAGTGCAAGTGGATCACCAGTAAGTAATCCTCAATACAATTTTCCACAAAGTTTTGTTACAGATACAATCGGCCTTCTTTCTCTAGCTGCTTTTCTAGAATAGACACATTCGTTCATTGTACAGGAAAAGTGTGATTTAACTGATTTGTCAGATCTGTTACTAGAATTGTCAAGGATTTATATTCTTGTCTGTAATTTAGTCAAAGCTATGTATCTTTGGGTAGGCTAATAAAATGTATTTACTAATTTCAAGTAAATACATAAATTCTATTTCCATCTCTTTTTTAAAAATAAAATTGTTTCCTCTATAAATTGATCAGAGGCATGGATGGAATTTGTGGCTAGCTAGGTCATTGTACATCTTTCTCTTCCTCTCTCTTTTTCATGGTTCTCATAGATAATATGATTGCTCCATAATTATCTTAATTTATTTTGCTTTTATATTTTTGCTTGCATCATTTCACTTTCTGCTCTGCCATTATCCCAATCATTTTCATAGAAAGCATTATTTCCTATTTTCTCATTCCTAGAATAAGCTGCACATGAAGACACCACTGGTCATCATTTTCAGCCTATAACTTTGAATATAGAGGAAAATCTTTCTCTTTTCTCTATCAATTCCCTATTCACCAGTGAGAATAATTTAGAATAGAAAACATGGAAAAAGAGAAAACAAATCATGGTGAAAAAACAGAAGCAGAAAATTCATTGGATTTTTCTGACCAGTTCAACCAATGTGAATTATTGGGGAAATACATAGGCACCTCATTCCCAGTGGTACTCAAAGTCACTGGTTAGGCAATTCTGATGAAGACAAGGAACAAGATGAAAAAGTGAGGAATGGTATCATTTGCAAGAAAAAAGATGGAGAAGGATCCAAGCAAATTTCTTCGTTGGGCTGCCGAAAATACTCAGCTTACTACAGTGTAGACACTACTTTCCAAAAAGGCCACTCATGTGAATATTAGGAATGAGGATGAGTATACCCCACTTCATTGGCAAGCCTACAATGGACACTTAGACATTGTCCATGAGTTGGTGGCTCAAGGCAGATATTCATGAAATAATTGTCGATGGCCGGACACCCCTGCACAGTGCTTATACATGGAATAATACCAGAATTGCTTCTTTTTTACTTCATCATGATGCAGATACCAATGTCCAAACTAAATGCCTCTTGACCCCCTTGCATCTTGCTGCTGGGAATAGAGGTAAAAAAAATATGCTGGATTGCCTTCTGTTGAACCATTTTATCAAACCAGGTCTGAAGAACAACTTGGAAGAAACTGCATTTGATATTGCAAAAAGCATAATATGTATCACTACATCTTTGAAGTTGTGGAAGGCTGTTGAAATTGTTCTCATATGTTGTAATGGTTCGGTTAAGTTTCTTAAATTTCAAAAATGATGGTCCATCTTTGTGTCCTTCCAAAATATTCTCACAATACAAAGTAACAGCAATATCTTACTGTAAAAATTCATGGATTCCATGGTATTCTTCCAAGTGAATTGCCTGACTTTGATATCAAAATGTATTCAAGACTTGTTTGTATATATCTATAATGATTTCTGCAGAGTTTGTGATTTTTTAAAATCAGAAATAAGTTTAACTTACCTGTTGAAATGAGTAGTAAAGAAACTAAAAATATTTCTGGTACTTGTCTGAAAAAGTTTATTTTAAAATAGTCTGTATTCTGTTTGTATAATGTCCAAAATCTATTTCATTCTCTCCAAATATAATACTTTGAATTCTACATTGATTTATAATATATAGGTTCAATAATAAATGTGTCCTTTCAGATTGCATTCCATATAGAAACAGTTTAAGATTCCGTTTTTCCTAGGTCCTTATAGTATTTTATTTCTTTGGGATAAAATGACAATGTTATCTAATTTCAAATGTTTTGTAAAGGTTACGCTATGTAAAGGCCTTTCTAAGATGAAGAGTTAATACACTGAAGACAAACTTTTAATTCTATGAACTAAATGTATTCTTTCACTTGTATCTTTGTAATCAACTTTTTAATAACTGTATTTCATTTCTTGAATCCGAAGAATACTTCACAAATTTCCATCTCATCCTTGTGGAAGTGCCATGTAATTCTCTGTATTGTTGCAATTTGGGTAGATGTGCTGCTGAAGCATATAGTATCTTGTAAATTTAAGTAGTTAATGATGCAATCTTAATATAGGCATATATCTTTCGTTGCCTATTTGTAACAAGGAAACCTTATTGTTCCTAGCAATGATATTGATCTTATTTCCCTAAAATTCTGTGTAGAGTGGGGAAAAATGTATATTGTTTAATCAATTGCTCACATTTCAAACTTTTTTGTCAATGACTATTTTAAGTCTTTTTCATTTTAAACCTGATCATACTTTGAAGCCTTTATAGCTAGGTCCAAAGGTGATGGCTTTTTCAAGTACTTATTTGTCCAACTGAGTTAGATTTGTGGAGCTAAGGGATTCAAAGTAAGCTTTGCTCAAGAGCTACTTCTAAACTTGTGCAGCTTAAAATGTCCCAAATGAGGTCTTACTGGCACAAATGTCTCCCTGACCCTTTCCCATTCTTCCATGTAGGAACAGACACACCAGAGTATCTTACCCTGACAGCAAAGATTGTCTTACTGCAACAAAATTAATCTTAGTTACAAGGGATCATAGAGAGATGAACAGTTCAGACAGCACTGTTCAGACTAGAAGGTATTTTATCAAAATATAATTGTTTATTATACCTATCATTTCAAAAGTAGCTAAAGCCAAGAAGGTGAAAAATCATTCATATGCATGATTACCTAAAGTCCTGGTCTGTCTACCTTCCAACCAGGCAGGAACTTACACTACAGCATTTACATCACCAAATATTTCCATAGCTGCAGGAGAAGTCCATATATTTCTCCTCGATTTTAGGCCTTAAATTGGTAATATTTTTATCACATTGTTTCCTCTTGCCTCCAGTCTGTAAAACTACAAATAGTAAATCTTTAGGCCTAACCCTACCAAACACTGAGGTAGAGATAATGGAATAAAACTTTAAAACAGAGTTGCCGTTGATATCCTAACAACAACAGAACAATGCAAAACATGTGCCTTTTTATTATATTACATATACTTATATAATTTATACTTATATGTGCTGATTTTATATTTTACACAGTGAAACTTACTAGAATCAGTTGATAATTTGAGAAATAAATTTATATTTATTTATTCCAATAAATACAATTGGAATATAAATAATTAGGTTTAGAGTATATATTAGAATATAAAAGTATCAATGCAATGTCTTTTGGGATACCTTCTAAATATTCTTGGTCATCTTAATTCACATGGTAAAAAAACAATGTTGTTTTCCTCTAATCTATAAGGAATTTTACACTGCTGCTCTGTTTATTGTTTAACTCTCTGGTCCCAAACTATTTTTGAATCATATTTTTGAACCCAAATTTTGCTGATGTTATTTCGAAAAAGTATTATTCTTTTGCAGGACCCAGGGTTCCTAGTATCCCAGGTCCCAGTTATCCACATCATCAGATAAGAAGGGCAAGACGTCTCACCTAGGCCCATGCAATATGCCATCAGAAAGTAATTGAAGACCCATTTAAAATTCTCATTTCCTATAATATTTCAGGTCCTCAATTCCTTGAGACATAGGAATTAGCAGTAAGCAATTGTGAAATGCAAGGCAACATAAAGATGAGATAAAAAAATTCTGAGAGAAAGTACTGTAATTCAAATTTCCAATTTACAGATGACCAGCCCATATGAGTGAGCAAGATCACAAATTTCACAAGATTACTTTTAATACCTCTCTCCTAACGATTAATGAAATATTTCAGTCCAGCATATGTAGGCCAAAAAAATAGTTCCTGGAATGATAGATCCATAATTGGTCTACCAAGGCCAGAAAAATTTGACTTCGAGGTCAAATATAATTCAGAAAAAACATTAATTGAGAAGATCCTTAGTGCTTCAAAACACTGGTACTTCAGTAAAACTTGGTTCTGTAGTATAAAAATGTTGTCATTCTCAATCCAATGATAACCTACATTTAATCTCCTGAAAGTATACTCCTTTTCAAATAAACTTTTTAAAATCACATTCGCCAAAATAACATTTGACAAGTAGATGATACTTAGTGACATTAAAAGTTTTTCAAGTGGAGGGAGCAATTTACAATAGAGTGGATTTATTTACCCAGCACTAATGTCAAATAGTTTCAACCATTCATTAAAGTGTAGAAATAATACCACCCACCCTTTGTGTTGTTCAGTAGGTGCCTTGCAGAAATGTGTTAAATAGATCAGCCTCCCATGTTTCAAACCCAAACATTAGCTAATAAAGTAAATTTCATCACATAATGAGGTACATTTTAAAAAGTCACAAATAGTTGCCTTATCATATGTTGTTTTATGTTTTCCCTGTCTGTCTAACATAGTAAAAACTATGACTTGAAGTCTTGAATATGGGTACTCATCAGAGATGTGACAAACATAAAATCTGTCTTCTATGTCTATCATATTTCTCTATAGTAGTAATTATTATTTTTCTTTTTTTCCAAAACATATAGGTAGCAGAAAATACTATCCCATGTAAAATAAAACAATCACAAACCATTGTACAAAGGCATTTATAAAAATTGGTAGTTAGGAATACATTCTAAGCCATTTTTAAACTTTCTTGTTGACTAAAGATTCACGTCTCCAGACTTGCGAATTTTTATTGCAGATGAATGAATTATGGAAATAGAAGTTGACATAAGTTCAAGTATTTGCAGGATTGAAACTCCATGGAATGTGTATAAACCTTTAAAAATATTACCAGACATTTTAAGAGAATGACTATCTGGAAGATGAAACCAGAGAAGAATATTAGTAAAGACATAGAATGAATGAAAAATGGAACAAGGGACAAGTACAGCTAGAATACTCAATGTACACATGTGATAAAGGAAGTAGTAAATCGGAAATAAATCTTGGAGAAGGGGTTGGTTCAGAATGATAGAAGGAGTAACTCTGATCCAGGAGCATTGGACAATTAGATGGACATATTTAATTGTAACATACTTGCACAAGCTTTTGAAATGCAGCTTAAAAACACAACAAAAAAAATCACACAAAAATTACAACCAAACAGCAATCTCTAGGAGTTTGAATATAACCTCTCAAAATTTTAAGCAGTTAATGAAGGCAGTCTTGGGAAAGCAAAAAAAAAAAAAAACTGTTCAAAGAGGGCAGTACGGGGTAGGGGAGAATTTTGAACAGATTTAAATAGATTGTCTAAGGTTATAAATCACCTACATTTGCTGCAAATATTTTCTTCTTCGAGTTCTCTTTGTCTGAACTGGATCCTCCAATCCTGAACCGCACTTGATAGCTTGTGAAGATAGAATGATAGAAACAAGATCAAGAACCCATTACTCCACTGGAGAAAAAACAATCCTCTGTTTTCTCGCATATCTCTTCTCTTCATTACTATATTTTCATAATTTTAAGTCAAGTGATTTTGAATTATATCTTTCCTTCTTTTTTCTGGCAAAGTAATTGGTCAAAGTAATTCACTAAATATTATCTGCCATTTTTTTCTATCAATCTGTTTACTTGTCCAAGCAAGTACATTAAACTTCCCCCTTGCATTTGGTTGCCACGAAAACCCAACATCTATGATAATGAGGACAAACTCTAATGTAAAACTTTGTCTCCAAAAAACCAGTCCAAGAAGCTGTGATCACAAATATTTAGGATTCTTTTTTCTTTTACCTTGAAATTCTTCTTGTGTCTAAAGTGCCCACAAAAATAAATACTCCACCACTTTTTGCTTCAATCACTTCTAACCTCAAAGATGTATTTTGCTAACAATATGCTTAGAGGAAACAAAAAAAATACTCCACTTTTATCTTCTCTCTTAATATTCTCCTTAGATACCATATCAGAAACAGTGAAGTTATTCTTTGGAAAATTATTTCAATAGATTATTTTTTGTCTTCATTTTGCATTTGCTCAACAAGTTGTATGGAGAAGAATAGAGTTAAATCACCCATTTCTTGGATGACAGTGTCTGTTACAAAGGACAATGCTTCTATGTCCTACTTCTATGTCCTCTTCTTAGCTCTTGCGTGATTTCCAATTAATCACAGATTATTGGCTTCAAGTCTAGTGAAGCTGAAGGACTATAAGGCCTCCCCCACTGCTACATCTTCATGGTTTCTCTTTTAAAACTCTTTTATTTGGATGTGGAATTTATTTCCATGTCTTCGTTCAATCTATTCCACATTGTAGTGAGGCAAATACGCTCTGTAAAATCACTTTAGGTAGCAAAAATATTATGACAATCTATATCAAAAAGTTTTGGCTTCTTTCCACTGCTTAGGCCAATACACTGAGCTACGGCTTCTAAGACCACGTTTTCTTACCTTTTCAATTTGCTCAATTCTTTTCTGATCCCAAAACTTTTTGCCGAATGTAATAAGAGAAGTCCTCACTATCTCATGTTAATAAGGATATTATGTTTTTATGAGATACTTAGAAATATGAAATCATTGGTTTGAAGTATCCAATCAGATTTTTTTCTCTTTTTCAGTATTTCACATGCAAAGGCATTTTGGAAAATATTACAAACAAAAAAATGTATACCCAATACCTTCTTTCGTTGTGGAGGGCACTTTCTCCCTAAATATTTGGACCCAAATTATCTTTTTCAGAGAATTACTGTTTGATAATTAACGGTCAATGCACAAATTTTGATATCTTATTTTTTAAAGAAGTTTGAATTTAAATTACACTACAACATTGTTTCACATAGTAAGAGTATATTTCCTGGGTAAGGACAATTCTCAAGGAAACGTACAGGATTGATAGCAAGGTTTCTGAGGTTTGTTTGTTTAATGTAAAAATGAGCCATCTTTACCCACATTGCTCCCTCTCAGTTAAGTCTCCATGGATTTCTTTGCATGAAAGCCTTTTTTCCCAGGCAATTTTAAATTTTGTTCATAGGCTATGTTGTTAAAAACTTTGAACAATTAAAATTTACCTGTCATAATTTTAAAACTTTTTTGAAATTCCTTTATCAGAATCGCGAATTCACCAACGCTAATTCCAACTTTACCATCAATAACAGTTAAAATGTTGTTTTCATGACATAGTGTCCATGAAACTATTATTTTCCAGTGGCTTTGTTATGCATATATATGTCCATGTAAGCTGATGCTGAGCAAAATGAACTCCAAGATATGGAAACAGAGATTTTTATTTACAATTGTTGTTTTTAATGTACTATGTAACTTCTATTTTCTTTGACCAAGGACAAACCAATTTAATAGCAATACTCACAAAATAATATGTTGGAAATGTACATTACAACTTGTGAGGAGTATTGGGGTGAAAGAAATTTATGAGAAAAATGAGAGAGGGGGTAACAAGTTTGAAAAGACATGTATTCAGTACCTTACAATTACTGTAACCACACTGTACATCACTTTGCTAATAAAAAATTTAAAAAATAAGCTGCATGAAATAAATATCATGGATTAGTATAATAAATATTATTCTTTATGTAATAACTTTTTAAAAATCAATACTAGCTGGCATCTAATTTGAATTAATTATCCCTTTTTAATCAGAGGATCATCAACTTGAATGTTATCCAACTTGATGATATTTTCAAAATATACTTGCCTATATTTTCAAAAAAGAATAAATATAGTACTTTCTCATGCTAAAACTGAAAACAGATTAATTCTGGTGAAACCCATAACTTTTAAAAGTAAATAAGTTGTTAAGAAGACAGGATATATGTGTTCTTCAAATTCCTATGACTAATAACTACTCATTTTCAAATTCTGAACATTCCATATCTGAGAGATTGAAAACAGTACGTGTTTGCATGTTATATAATTCTGCAATAGATGCAGTTTCCAATGGGGTGATACAGATTGAGAAGTCAACAGAAAAATAGCCACATTCTGGTAGAGGATAAAACTATGAAACATCTGTAATAATTAATTCTTTAAGAGTAAGCAATTGTTTATCAAAGTAAGCTATTATTTCTATGACCATCAATCCCAAGATTTATCTCATAAAGTCATCCTAGCCCAACAGTTTCCAACTTGTATGGTGCACCTCAAAATTCCCTTAATTCACATCACAAATAGCTTATCTCTATTGTGAAATAATACTACACCTCTGTGTGATGCCCTCCTTGTTCTGGAAAGAACACCTCAATAAAGTGGGTTCCATAAATTTTACTCCCAGTGGTATTCTTGACATCAGAACACTTGTAAATATTATTTATATTTTATAATTTTTTAACTCTCACAGATATTCAGGATGCTAAGATGGGAAGATTACAGTTGAAAGTCAACCCAGGCAGGAAGGTTCCTTAGATTCTTATCTCCTATAAACTTCTCAGAAAACGCCAGACACAGGTGGCACTGAGGTTGAAGTGGTAGGGCACAAGCCTTGAGCAAAAACAGGCTCAGAGACAGTGTCCAGGCCCAGAGTTCAAGCCCTAGGACAAACCAATAAAACAAAACAAAAATAAAAACAAACCTCAAAGCTAGCATTTTTCGCATTGTATAAAGAGGCACGTAATTAAGGAAATTGCTTCCTGTGTTACATATATGTAGAAGAAAGAATATGTCACACAATTATTCTCTTCATACCATGTTATACCAAAGACTCAAAAAATGCTATTTTTCTTAATTTATAAATTAATTTCATCCATTTGTTGGCAACTCTGTCTATATTATTCACATTATCATTTTATATATGAACTGATGGAATTATCTCTTAAATAACTTTTAATTATAACTCTTTTGAAAGAATCTTCTAGGCAAATAGAATGTTAGAATCATTTGTGAGTTTTTCAATTAAACACTCTACTTAAAAATAATTTTCTAGTATCATATAGAATATGAAATTACAAACAAAACCAAAATATTTATTTTAAATCTACGTTCTAATTTAGCAAAATCTACATAGTCTTACATTAGATGAACTTTGCTTTTTCTCCAGGGATACCGTTTTGTAATCCTTCATCATTTCTTTGGAATCCAAAAGAATGATGATTATTTACTTTTTCAAATTTTGGATGGGAATCATGAGCCATTTTGCATCTAGGAATGTTCTGTAAAGAAGAGAGCATTTAAAACACAACTGAATATTATATATGTGTTGCATTTCAATAGGAAACTTGACTTCTCAAACCATAATGACAAAATTAGCCCAAACTTCCAACTGTGTATTCCTTTCTTGACTGGTTTGCTTTATTAAGACAAAATTATACTACCTGGTCCAGAGAAGGTATCACTACATAATTCCAATCTCTAATCTGCTAGAATTCTAGGCTTGTATCACATTGCCCTGCCTAGTTGGTTGATTTATTTAATCTAGGTAGAGACTAGCAATTCTAAACTTCTCTAGTGATGTTATCCACCAAAGTGACTGCTCAGACTGTTTATCTACTATTTTCAAAGATTTTCTAACATTTCACACAGGATATGAACATTTTCAGATGCACCTGAACGGGTCTCTGATTCATTCCTCCATGGATCTGATCCCTTGAATTATGATTACTTGACTCTCTTACTATATCTCGTCCCTACCTATGTAATATTCTCAAACTTTTTGAAGAATTTCACTTAAGACTTTCTAAATAAAAAATTATCACTTGATTCTATTCTTACTCAGGACATATTTTCTATTGTTTTCTAACTTTTCTACATATTCTGAGAGTTGTTTCATTTGTGTGTGCACATATAAGTGCCTCTGTGTGTATGTGTATATTTGTATACATGTATGCAAAAGTGTCAAGCTCTTATTCATCAATCTTGCTCATCAATCTTGTTCATGACTGGTATTCCATCACCTGAGCCATTCTTCCAATTCAGCTTTTGGCTGCTTAATTATAGGTAGTGTCACAAAGATTGTTCTGCCCAGGCTGTATGCAAACTGAAATTCCCAGACTCCTTTACATTCTTAGGTTTTATTTTTCTAGGAGTATCAACTTTTAAACTAAAAACATTTTTGTGAATGTAAAGTCTAAGCTGTAGCCCAGATTTTTAACTCAAGAAGATAGATGAACATACACATTACATATGCTGAGTGTACATTGTTAGAAATGTGATCTTAAGCTGGGTGGCAGTGAGATCTAAGGATTGAGGTTCAAAGCCAGACTGGGTAGGAATGTCCTGGAGACTACTTTTTCGAATTAGCTGCCAGAAAACTGGAAGTGACACTATGGCTCACGTGGTAGAATATTAGCCTTGAGCCAAATAGCAGAGGGACAGTGCCCAGGCCGAGTTCAAATGTCAAAACCACCACCAACAAAAAATATAAGTAAAGAAAAATAAATGTCAGCCACCGGTTCATTGCTAATATAATCCTTGCTCTCTCAAGATGGACATTTTTTTTCCTAGTTAAATTCATGCTCTTATATCTGACCTTTATTGGGGAAGAATTATTCTTCCATTCTACTTTTAACAAATTTGCATGATTAGCAAGCATTATTTAGAAAGGGAGTGGCCTCATGCTTCATGGTCCACGTAGGAGTAATACTTTCTCTATATCACTCCCGTAAATCTACATACTGGACTTGGAATTATTGTTTCAATGTTGTCTTATTTGTAGAGTCTTCTATAGTGTATTGAACCCTTATACTTAAACACAAAACTTCTCTTTCTCCTATTATTGCTATTGTTTCTCTTACTGTTAACTCATGTGCACTTGGGAAATAATGCATAGCACCTACACTCACAAAAGAATGATTTGAGAACCTTCTTCCTATTTCAAATTTGCCTTAATTTACTGAGAACTTTAAAGTTTGAACTCAATGTACTCATGGATAATATATTTATAAGCAATATAAATTTCATATTTTCTCTTTAGTAACTTGTCTCTTTGGACCTGTTACCTCAGGTCCAAAGATATCCTTGTGTTATTTCAGTGAAGAAAGAAAACATTCATTATACCTCAAGCAGCACAATTGATTGTTACTGGAAGTAACTGTTACTGGATGTGGACACTGATCCCAGGAGAGGAATTGAAAATAGAGGAATGACAAAATTCAAGTTAACTTGTGCTTTCCTTTTTATTGTACAAGAAAAATATCCCAAGGCTTGAAGGAATCTCTGTCCCTGACTTGTTCGAGTGTGTTCTTTACTTATATGAAACTTTTCTGTAAACTTCTAGTTTAGAATATTACCAAAAGAAATAATATGCCATTTGAAGGCCAACATAGAACAAAAGGAAATAACGTTGTTTTAAAAGTGTTCTACTGCAAAGAAACAAAGTCATGGAGGTTTTAAAGTGTATTATGGATGGATATTTGAACCCTGAGATGATTCGCTTGTTGCAGGAGTCAGTTATCAATTCCTTTAGTCTGGTCCTGATTTCTCCATAGCAATAAGGATTCCAAAAAAGCAGGATCCAGTGAGCATGATCAGCAAAAGGAACCTCTTCTCAGACTAGTACTCCTTTAAGGAGGGTCTCAAAGAAATATGTGGAGTTTTTTGCTTGTTTGTTTACTTTGTGTTGGTTCTGGGGCTTGAAGACAGAGGCTGAACCCTGTCCCTTAAAAATTGTCTTTCCTGTCCACCTGCCCTCAAAGCTAGTACTCTACTGCTCGAACCAAAACTTTTTGGTGCTAATTAGCGATAGAGTTTGGCAGAGTCTTCTGCCTGGGTTGGCTTTGAACTAAAATATTAAGAAAGCTAAGTGACATCAACTGCATCGACTTCTCTTTTGAAACAAGAAATATTAAATGAAGTTTATTATAAAGCTAATATTTGACAGTTTTTAAAAGAAGAAAATGTCCAGCAAAGAAGCCATAACCTCAATAACTCAGCAAAAGTAGGTTCACTGAATAATTTTGGAATTATTTTTTCTGCTTGGGAAGATTATTGACATTTTCGTTCCTTTTGGGAAAACTTAAAGTCATATTTTCACTTATTTTATTGGTCGTGGGGCTTGATCTCTGATCCTGGGCATTGTCCCTCAGCTCTTCAGGTCAAGTTGAGTACTTTGCTACTTTAGCTACAATACCGCTTCTGGGTTTCTGGTGGTTAAATGAAGATAATGATCTCTTGGTCTTCCCTAACCAGGCTTGCTTTTTTGAACCACAATACTCTGGTCTCAATTTACTGAGTAGATAGGATTACAGGTGTGAACAACCAGCAGCCAGCTCATATTTGCATTTATGTGCACTGAATGACACTAGCCAAAGAATGGAAATTTGAATCAAATGATGACATTGAAGCTTTTCAGAAACATTGAGGTTGCAATAAATATGTCCTCCTTTTCCACGTTGTTACATTAATGACTCATGAGCCATCTGTATAGATGCATTTAGTATCAGGAAATGTTCATAGAGAAATATAGAAAGAGAGATTTTTAGAAAGCAAATGAGATCAGATATGAAAGAACAGCACAGAAGCAGATACATTTATCTCACAGAGATTAAGAACTAGCCTAAGAGACTTAGAATGCTAAAGGCAATGAGGAGTAAGCCTAGTTGATAACTAGGACTTCAATAACCAAAAATGGTTCTCTAGAAGAGTTTCTGGTATACCTTAGTTACTATCATTTATTCCTTGCATCTGAAGTTATTCCTCCTCTTCTGTTACAACTGTTACTTAGCCTCTACCTTTTTGGTGTCATGACTGACCAAAAAGTTTTCAAATCTCACTTAGACTACTCTTCTCTTTGTGATTAGCAGTGACCACACAAAATCTTAGAGTCTTTGAATTTCCAGAGTTAATCTTCACCTGACATCTAAGCACATTCCTGGCATTAATTGCTGTGACCTAATGAACAAAACATTTTTTTTTTCAACACAGTATCCTAATATAAGTAAAGTACATGACTTAGGGACTATTGTCAGGTGTCAGTATGGAAGGAGCAATTTTATATTCCAAGTATGGGTTCTAACCAAATGTATTTTGTTGTGTTTTGTTTTCTTTTTGCCAGCCCAGGGGCTTAAACTCAGGGCTAGGGAATTATTCCTGAGCTTTTTTTCTCTCTGAAGGCTAGCACTCTACCACTTGAGTCATAGCACCACTTTCAGTTTTTTTCTGTTTATGTGATATGAGGAACTGAACCCAGGGTTTTATGCATTCTAGGCAATCACTGTAACATGAAGCCACATTCCCAGAGCCCTAAATGACTTTCTTAAGTTGACATTATATTTTCATTCTGTAACTATGTATCATAATTTTGGCCAGGTGCTATAAAATGAAGTAGAAACAATACAATACAATAAGTCCAGTAAGGGTGGATGGACAATGAATAACCCTTAAATTCTAACCAGGGCACAGAGGGGCTTACCTCATGGAGCTGTTTCAACAGGCTGAATGAGACAGCTCCTGACCCACAGCCAACCTCCAGAAAGAGAGGGCCACTTTGGGTTCCAGCATTATGGGGACTCTGGGTCACTTCCTCCAGCACCCATTCAACCAGTTCCTGTGAGAAAGAGAGAGAAAGAAAGTCAGAATTACACAAGTCGGGTGCTGGTGGCTCAGAACTCTAATCCTAACTACACAGGAGGCTGAGATATGAGAATCATGGTTCATAGACAGCCCAGGCAGGAACGATTGTGAGACTCTTATCTCCAAAGATCTACCAGAAATCTGGAAGTGGCACTATGGGCTCAAGTGGTAGAGTGCTACCCTTGAGCTGAGGAGCTCGGGAACAACAACCAGGCCTAGAGTTCAAGCACCACGACTGACAAGAAGTGGACTTCCCACCACAAGAAGTGGACTGAATGGAACCCATTGTCCTAGGGAACATGGTAGAGAAGTCAGGCCGAGGTCCTGTGAAGTTGAGGTCACAAGAAGGTCACCTGGCTTTTCTGTGCCTTGGTTTCCCCAGCTGAAAAACTCAAGAGAGTGAAGGCTCCCCTCCTTTATGGGGATAGGGGAAAGATGAATGAGAGCCATTCTTTGTTTCATAATCCCACACTTGTTGTACGATTAGTAACAGGCCCCACCTGAGCCCTTTCCAGGTATCTTCCTGTCATATGCTCACAGAATTGCCAGCAGCAAGAACTTTATCTGTATGCTGCTCCCTCTGTTCCTAGCCATGCTCCAGAGATCCCTCTGTATAAATGTTTCCTCACAACTCACCTGAGGAGACTGAGTTCCCATGGTTGAGGCCCTACACAGAGCTTCACCTGTGGTCAAGAATCGGCTGCTGTGGACTAAGAGTTTGGGTTAATAGATCTAAACTGATGACTGAGCATGGAGTTACATGTCTACCATCCCAACTACAGAGGACCAGGCCTGGTGGATCATACCTGTCACGGATACAAGGACCACTATCCAGCCAATCCTGAGCATATGTTGAGTCTCTACCTCAGAAATGCCCAAGACAGAAAGGTGGCCCCTCAGAGCCAGGGAGAGGAATTAAGCAGGGGCTCATGGTTACCCCAGAGTGGTGTCTGACCCAGGGTGGGGGTGTTGTTGGGGCAGCCACTGGGAGAAGCTGTTGGTGGCTGCTCCAGGTAGCGCGAGCAGCCTGGGTGGTGGCATTATGGACACATGGGCCCAGAGCAGAGGAACAAGGGCAGGGACCAGGTCAGGGCCTTAGGTTGGCTGGCAGCGCACCATTGCCAGAGCTTGAAACCCGGCACCTCAGGAAGGTAGGAAGGGGATTGGGGGGCCAGGGAGTGCATCAATTTCCTACTATACTCCAAAGTCACATTGAGTCTTTTGCTCAGCACGCAGTCAGCTCTAAGTTCCTCAACTGCTGGTAGTGGTGTAAACTAACAGAGGGAACCCTGTTGCTACTGGGCAGCATGGAATGTGGGTGTGGTCACCATTCTTGTATTCCATTGGTCAGAAGGAAACATGAAAGAATGGAGATGTGGCCAGAATCCTGTGATGCAAGCAGCATGGGCAGAGTCAAGATGACAGCGGATCCCCTAGCACTTTTCCCATGGAACTCTGCACAATTCAGTTGGGGACAAGAGGGTGACCTGCTTTAGCTGGATGGCTGCACAGATAGTTGTATATGTTTATTTGTTCCCAGTCCTGACCTTGAACTCAGGATCTGGGCACTGTCTGTGAGCTTTTTTTTGCTCAAGGCTTATCCTCCACACAGGAGCCACAGAGCTTCTGGCTTTGTTGACAAAGAATTTGGACAGAGGTCTCAAGGACTTTCCTGCCTAGGGTGACTTTGACCATTTTCCCCCTATCACAGCCTTGTAAGTATCAAGAACTACTTAGAGCTACTGGTGCCTGCCTAATTGGTCTTGCTGTTGTTCTTGGACAGACCGGTGAGTTCCCTATCCTTGGGTTGAAGTAGGAGTTGGAGCCCACAGTTCAAGTCCTGGTCCTGCCACCACCTCCAAATGGCAGGAGATCCTAAAAAACTTGTTCCCATCCATATGATTACCAATGGAATGTGATGTATGTCAAGATTGAATGAGCATTTTTTGAATGATTCTAGGATAAAATTATACACAAATATAGGACACTGATTGATTTTAATTAATACTTTATGAAGCATTTAAACAATCACAGTAATAAAATGGAGGCATAATGAAATACCTAAGAATTGGACATCACATAGTATAAAGGTGCCATTTTTTCTGCCAGGACTGTGATTGGAACTCATTGTCTTGGTAACTCTGTTCCACTGTGCGGGAAGGGGAAGCTTGCCCCCTTGAAGTCAAGAAATTCAAGTCTGTTCCTTAGGCCTGAAATCAATCCCCACCTATAGAAAACGTCATATTCATGTACAATTCACATATATGATTTCTATTTATATACATATGTTGACTCTATATTGCATTCAGTGTAGTTATTTTATTTTTTAGTTTTATTCATGTATTGACCATTTATTTTATTGGCTATTATGGCACATAGAACATTGATTACATTGATTACATAGGATATAGGTCTGCATATGTATTCCACTTCATACCTGACACCCAGGACATTCACAGAAAAGGAAAAGATGTGTCACCATCAGTTTCTTACTCCATGATTCATTGTTTGGGAGTGCTGTCATCTGAACTCATGGCCTACAAGGCCAAATTAATGAATGGGTGAGTGTCAACATGCCATCCTGGGGCAAATTGAGCAGACAGGCAATTCCCAGGACCTGATATTGTGTCCCAGTGGTTAACAAAATAAGAACAGATTAACATGAAGATGGCAGCACGCTAATAAATATATAATTTTTAGAGTGCCAGAGATGTCTATACATTAGTCAGTTATATAGACTACATTCCTACCAATTCCTGGGTATTTATTATGCCTCTATATAATTAATGTTATTGTTTTCATCCATATACTATGAATGAAATCAATCAGTGTCCTGAAATTATTGCATTCCTGTAAGTAATAATATTCTTTTAATTCTTTATAAATAATAAATGAAATCAATGAACCTCCTGAAATGATGCTGCCTAATTTTATAGGAGCATGATTCACAATCAACTCATTCAACCATGACATTGATAACATTCCATTGTTATTCTTATGGATAGGAACCAGTTTCTTAGTATCTCTTGCCATTGGTTGGTGTCAGGACGGGGATTCGAAATCAGGGCCTATGTTGCCACGTAGGCCTACGGCTTCCCTGATAGTCTGCCAGCCTTCAGCAATGCAAGGTGAAGTACCTTTTGCAACAGTGTAATTCAGACTCAGGAGGGTCACCGTGCAAAGGAAGAAAATGTAAAAAGGCATTTTTCTTGAGCATTGTTTCTGCAAGACCTAGGTGACTAGGATCTCAGGAAGAGCTGTGGGTCCAGTGGCTGCATCCTAGCATACGGTGATAGAAGCTGAGGCAGAGTTGCCAAGACCTGAGTTCAAACGCGGTGCTGAGAAAAATTAAAAAAAGTAAATTAGTTCCCTGGCTTGCACTTCGTGCTGTTTATTCTTCCAGGCTTTGGATTTGAACTCAGGATCTGGGTAAATCTGCAGCAGTGTGGATGAAGGGGAAGATAACTGTACTTGAACATAAAATCAGGCCTGTTCACTAGTCCTGAATTCAAGACCCAGCCCTAGAAACATATTATTTATACACATTGTAAAGATAGTATTTATACTTACCCATAGATGTTCAATCCATACATGTTTTGTGTGGTTGTTCCTTGTATTTTTTGTTTTGTTCATTTATTAACCCTTGATTTTACTATGTTTTACTATTACCTTTATTACATTGATGACATCCTATCACAGAGCATCTAGATTTGTAGAAATGTTCTCCATCATGCCTGACACCCAGGATTCTCAGAGAATAGGAAACCAAGTTTCACACTCGGCTTTTTACTCCACTATCCACTTGTTGGTAGTAATGGGATCTGAACTCAGGGCCAGAAGGACCAATTGTCCAATAAGTCAAAGTGAACACACCAACCTGTGAGCAACTAAAGAGCTAGGCCATTCCCAAGATCTTACATTGATCCTCAGGGGGTGGTCCAATATAGTCATAAATCCATAATTTAAACATAGGATCTATATTGACATATTTGGGTGGTCAGCATCTTGTGTTTGGTGCACTTCTCCTTTTTTTGTCTTTAATTCATGGAGGTATTTGGTATGTTACAAAATATGGTGACACGTAAAACTGTGCTGACATGAATGACAACCTGTTCCCATGGTTAGAGGTTTGCCTATGCATTCTCCATCATAGTTGAGACCCATAACTTTCACAGGAGAGGAAAACGTGTGCAACAACTGGCTTCTGATATCAGGATGAATCTTTTGTCAGCGTTGAGATTTGAACTCAGGTCTGGGTAGCTCTGTTGCACTTTGGGGGAAGTGAAAGCTCACTATCCATGAAGACTAGAATGTCAGGCCTGGTCCAGGGCCTGATTTGAAGCCCCAGCACCGGAAAAACAGCAAGCCCACCTTATATAAGCATAGGATCTCTCTTGACCTACAGATGTGGTATGCATCTTGCATTCAGTGTAGTTATTCTTTTTATTTTGTGTCTTATTCATGGATGTATTGTGTATTTTATTAAGTATGGTGACAGATATAACTGTGCTGATATGGATGACAACCTATTCCCATGGCTATAGAGTTGCCTATAGAGCATTCTCCATCCTCCCTGAGACCCAGGACATTCACAGGACAGGAAAACATGTGCAACCATAGGCTTCTCACATCAGAATGAATCTTTAGTCAGTGCTGGAATTTGAACTCAATGCCTAGCAATCCCGATTGGTGAATGGGTCATGGTGAGCACACCAGGCTGTGAGCCACTAAGGAGCTAGGCCATTCCTGGGACCTGAGATCGAGATCTGGTGGGGGCCAATATAGTCATACATTCATAATTAAACAGGGGATCTATATTTCCAAACATGGGTGAGCGGCATCTTGCGTTCGGTGTAGTCATTCTCTTTATTTTGTGTCTTATTCATTGATGTATTGTGTTTTTTCTTGAGTAAAGGATGGTAGATATAACTCTGGTGAATTGGATGACAACCTATTGCAATGAATATAGAGTTGTCTATACAGTCTTCCTCCTAGGTGAGGCCCAGAACTTGCACAGCACAGGAAAACAGATGCAACGACTGGCTTCTCACATCAGGGTGAATTGTTAGCAGTGCTGGCATTCAAACTCAGGTCCTAGGAGGCCCAACTGGCCAATGGGTCCACGTGATCACACCAACCTGTGAGCCACTAAGGAGCTGGGCCGCTCCCAGGAATAGAGATCGAGCCCCAAGGAAGTCAAAATATTCCTCAATGCATCATTGAAACATGGAGTATATATTCACATCTGTGTGAGGACTGCATCGTGCGTTGAGTGTAGTTATTTTCTTTATTTTGTATGCTATTCATGGATGTATTGTGTATTTTCTTGAGGATATGGCGACAGGTATAACTGGGCTTACATGGATAACAACTTATTCCCATGGCCACAGGGTGGACCACAAATTCTCCATTATACCTGAGACCCACGACTTGCACAGGAAAGGAAAACAGGTGGAACGATTGGCTTCTGATATGAAGATGAATCTTTTGTCAGGGCTGGGATCTGAACTCAGGGCCCAGCAGGCCCAATTGGTGAATGGGTCCACATGAACACAACAGCCTGTGAGCCATAAAGGAGCTGGGTTGTTCCCAGGACCTAAGATTGAGCCTCCCTGGGGGGGGGGGGAGTGAGAAGCATAATAGTCATCCATTCAAAAGCTGAAGGTATCATGCAAGTAAGTACATATTTGTAAAGAGTAGGAGAGATGGTGACCTGTGATGGAATCCAATCTGTGTGACTACCGATTCTTGGATCTTTCCTGATGACTCCATTTCATGACAGTGATGATTATTGTCACACTTCCTTAACTGCTCTTTACAAATAATAAATACCCCATGAGACTTGCCTATCATTTCCTACTCACATCATGCACGAACTACTCACTCAAAGATGAGATCGATTGCATTCCATGACTCTTCCTAGGCCCAGAAACGAGTATCTCAGGATCTCCGCCATTCCCTCCTCATAGGGGGGGCTGAATTCAAGCCTCAGGCCTGGAAAAGATACTCCTTATATACATTTTAAAGATAGGATTTATACTTATGTCCAGATGTTCAGTCAACATTGTGTTTGTTGTGGCTATTCATTTTATTTCTTGTTTCATTCATTTATTTACCATTTATTTTATTGACTCTGATGACACCTATGCAATTTATTTCATTGTTTACATCCTATCACATAGCATCTAGATTTTAGATATGTTCTCCATCATGCCTGGCAGTGAGAGGATCTGAACTCAGTGCCTATCAGGCCCATTTCATGAATGGGTGAGTTTGAGAATGGCAGCCTCTAGCCAATGAAGCTATATGGTGGTCCGCAGGCACTGAGATTGACACCCAGGTTTGGCCAAAACAGCTATACATGAATAGGTAGATGGTGGTATACAAATAAATATATATTGGTAAAGAGTGCCAGAGCCATCTATCTATGATTCAATGACACCTACTACGTTCCTACTAACTCTTAGGTATTTATTATACACCCATTGGAGGAATATTATTCTTTTCATGCTTAATAAACTATTAATTAAGATGAATCAGCATTCTAGGATTATTGCATCCAATTTTAGACTAGATGGATTCATGAACTACTCTTTCAAACGGTATTCCTATCCTTAGGAATGAGTCTCTTGTAATCTCCTGCCATTGGCGTGAAGACTCGGATTTGAACCCAGGTCCTATTTGCTAATGATGAGATCATTCTTTGGAAAATGAACACTGATCTACACCAGAATTGGAGTTAGAGCTCCAGGTTCAAGTGTAGCAGATCCATATGCCCAGCCTCTCAGACTCTAGCATTGTAATCTTGTGTCCACAGGGTTCTGAAAGGTCTAATATTGAAAGGCTTAATATGATCTCCAATCCCTTTGTGATAAGCAGTTGACTTGTATTGTCAATGTCATTACAGTTCTGAACCTAGCAGAGCACTAGTAACTCAGGACCTCCCCCTTTGCTCAGGAGGCTGAGGTCTCAGGACACAGAGTAAAACCAGCCAGGGCAGAAAAGTCTATGATAATCTGACTTCCACTTCTGAAAGTTCAGATGTTCAAGAGTTCCCTGTTTTTCCTTGGTGATGAGAAGTTACTGGTACTCTAAATGTTCCTAGAGTTCTTGAGCTATAGAAGCAGGAAAGAAACATTATTGACCCATCCTGTGTTCAAATGAAGTTTTCAGGATCCAAGTCCTAGTCCTGTTAGCAGGAAGAACTCCAGTGTAACACTGTATTTGAATGACAGAAAACAGTTGCAAAAGCCAGGCTAGTTGCAGAGAGCAGGCCTGTAGGATTAGGAGGCAGAATGTACACACTCAACAGGGAAGTTAGTTGCAAAACCAATTCATTCCAGGCACTACCAGCAATGGGGGGAAACCTGAAACATTTGTTAGAGTTAAACCAGGGTCAGGCTTTTGTCAGCCTCTTCAAACAATTACTAATTAACCTTCCTCTTCAGGTGAAGGGAGACTCAGGCTATGTTTAGTTTACCAATAGAGAACCAGTTTAGTGGGGGAGAGGGGAGGAGCAGAGAAGAAAAAACCTGCTCTCTGGTCTTAGGGAGTGGGTTTTTTATTCTCCATCAGTCAGATCTGAAGGCCCTTCTTTTACCTCTGCCAGTGCATTCTCCTTCCTTCATTCTCCAAGTAATTAATGCAAATCCCAAGACCAACTAGAGGCAGGGCTGTTTCTCTTCTCTCTCCAAGCACCTAAGTTAGAACCTACCTCTGCCCTCTTGGCTCTGGGGCCCTTGGCTGCCTAAGAAGTGGGAAAGAGACAGTCTTCCTGCTCTGTGATTGTGTGAATGCGATGCTGGTGCCCTGGCACACTGCAGAAGGCCTCATGACTGGGAATTGTTCCCTTCTTTCCTCCTGGTGTCCAAGACCCAATTCATCTATCATTTTTCTTTCTTTCTATATATCTATGTATCTATCTATCTGTTTCTATCTATGTATCTATGAATCTATGTATCTATCTACCTACCTACCTACCTACCTAACTAACTAACTATCTAGCTAGCTATCTCTTTGCCAGTTCTTGGGTTGAACTCAAGGTCTAGGCATTGTCTGTAGCACACTATTGCTTGAGCCACAGCACATATTCTGGCTTGTTCTGTGTATGTACTACTGAGGAATCATACCCAGGACTTCTTGCATGCTAGGCAAGCACTCTCTCAGTAATCCACATTCCCAGGCCCCTCATCTTTTCCTTAATGGTAGTTTTTACATAAGTATGCTACCATTTTATGTCCCCAAGTTTAACTTTCTGAATACTGGTTACTTCTATGAAACCTGATTTTCTCTTCCCCTGCCTGATTTGTGATGGCTCCTGAATTGGCCTCATAATAAATTGTAAATAAAGGTTGTATGCAGTATGCACAAGGAATATACCTGAAAAATAATCCAGTAAATAAAAGCAGAATTATTGCATACAGTCTGTTTGTACTCAGGGAAGTAATATACACACGTAAGTAGGTAGGGCACTGATATATAAACTTGGCCTTCTCTTTTTGAAATATTTTGTGGCCATCCCAGGGCTTAAACTCAGGGCCCGACGCATTCCTTAGCTTATTTTCCCAAGGCTGAGGCTTTACCACCCCCACAGCTCCACTTCCAACCATCTGGTGGTTAATTGGACATAAGCACATACCAGGCTTTCCTGCCTGGACTAGGCTGTGTCTCCTGCTCAGCTTTCTCCCTCAAAGCTGGAGCTCTACCCTCTGTGCCACTGTTCAACTTCTGGTTCTCTGATGGTTTGTTGGAGATTAGAGTCTCACAGACTTCCTGCTCAGGCTGACTTTGAATGGTGATTTCCTGAAGAGGCTTCAAGTGGCTTTCCTCAGGGATTCCCTTAGGAGCCTCTCCACACAAACCCTTAGTCGAAATCTCAAGAGATACATGAAGATACTTCTAGTGTGTTCTAGATATTTAAGGTTTTGAGACACCCAACAATCATAATTATTAGATCATTTTATAGGCAAAAGGTGCAATTCAGACAGTGTGAGGATCACTCCAGTTTTTGGTCCTTTCATCCTGAGACAGTAAATTCACTTCAACTCAATGTTAAATGACAGAGCTTGCATATCCTGTGGACATTTGCTCCCAAATGCTGTGGCATTCATTTCTCACTTTTGGTTCAAACCTGTGACCAGAGGAGAAGATGAGGAGAGAAAATACTTTTCATAGAAAGCATTTATAAAGAACATTGGGTAGTTGACTTATAAATTCAAACCATTGAATTACCCTTTTAATGAGTCAGATTGTCCAGATTAAAAAATGAAGAAATAAGGAAAGAAGGTGTCAGTGGCTTCTTACTGTAATCCCAGCTCCTCAGCAGGCTGAGATGTAGAGAATATGAGTTTGAATCCAGCCAGCTTAGGAAAGTCCATGACACTGTTATTTCTAAGACATCATAGAAAAACCCAGAAGTGGGGCTTTGATTCAAGGTTAATGCACTACTCTTGAGCAAAAGGAGCTCAAGGACAATGCCTAGGCTCATAGTTCATCCCTAGGACCTGACCCCTCAAAAAGAGCCTGTACCTCCGTGTCTTTGTGTATATATGTATGTATTTCTATAGGTGAAGCTCCAGAGTAGCTATGATGAACAGCACCAACCTAGGAAATTTGTATTCAATACAATGATTTCATAACAGAGAGTGGTTTGATGACAGTGCATGTTCCTGGGCTCCTCTCACTTTTCCCAGAGTAGCCTGAGGGTTTCTCTGCATCCCAGGCCTGCTGGAAGAAGTCTCTCTCATTGACTGGATAGGCAGACAAAAGGCCTCAGTCCTGTACAGCTGTGTAACAAACAACTTCCTCCAGGTCAGATAGTGAGGATGAGTATGGGCAGGATCTGCAGGTCAGAAGAAAAAGGTCTCTTTGTAGCCTTAGCTATCTCTCTCCCCAATACTCTGGTTTGACAGGAAGCCTTCATTTGTTACACGTTCAGTGGCAGGCCAAGTCCTGTGCACTTATCCTGCCTTTGGGAGAGTGTATTATGCTGTTCACATACAGTACTTAATATAATTCAGGAGTCCTTCAGGCAGATAACTAGGGCACTGAACCTCATGAAGTGTTTCATTGAGGGCAATGATGGGCCTATGATGCTTCTCTTAGGTTTCCAGAAGCTTCGGAAATCCAAGCACATATGTGATATCACAAAGCTTCCTGTCATACAAGGCTAGTGAATCTCATCAGGTTTTGGAATGTTTGACCTCTCCTAGTTGGGCCCTGGATGTCTAGGATTTGGGGTTGAACACAGGACTGGTTGAACACAGCATCACTTTCTAGTCTGTGTGTGTGTGTGTGTGTGTGTGTGTGTGTGTATGTGTAAGCACACATGTGCGCAGGCACATACACCATTCTTTGAGTTTGAACTCAGGAACTGAGTACTGTATGTAGTTTCTCTTATACAAGGATTGCCTCTTCCACTTGAGCCACAGAGGCACTTCAGCCTTTTTTTTTAGTGATGTGGTCCTGAGAAATTAAACCAAGGGTTTCATACATTTAAAGCACTCTACCACTAAAGCACATTCCCAGCCCTCTACTTCAGGTTTGTTAGATTGTTTCTGTCTTTCTTCTATTGTTGTAGGACCTGAAGTCTAGCCTGGGTGCTGTCCTTGACCTTTTTGGCTCAAGTCTTGTGTTATACCACTTGAGCCAAAGTGCCAATTCAGCTTTTCTTGTGGTGCATTGGAGCTATGTGTTTCAAGGCCTTTCCTGCCCAGGTTAGCTTTGAACCTTGATCCTGAGATCTCATCCTCCTGAGTAGCTAGGATGACAGGCATGAGACACAAGCACCAAGCTTTCACTTCAGATTTCTTAGTGGTGAATTGGAGATAATAGTCTCATGGGACCTTTAATGTCTGGGATAGTTTGGAACTCAGATACTCAAATCTCAGCTTCCTGAGAAGGCAGGAGGACAGACCTCAGCTATAGAACACTAGGCTGTGGCCTCTCCTAAAAGAAGGTTTTTGGTTCAATGTGGTGGAGTGCTAGCCATGAGCCCAAGGGGTAAGGGACAGCACCTAGGCCCCTATTTCGAGGTTCATGACTGAGAAAAAAACAAAACAAAACAATTGTCTGCAGTAGACAACTGACTAGTCTTCAGTAATACATAATTTTGTTCCTGCCAAGGGGACATATCTTAGTCTCAATATTCTCGGCATGATCATCTCAGTTGTAGAGCTCTTACAAGGGCCATATGGAAGAATGCACTCTGTGAAGGACACAGTACATGGCACTCTTTGCATGACTCAGCACAGAGCATCCTGTGGAAGACTCAGCACCCAGCTCCCAATGCAAGACTCAGCACAGAGCACCCTATGAAGGACTCAGCACATAGCACTCTTCCACAAGCTGTCATTAGAATTAGGGTGCTTTCATCAGTATCACCATTCTTTGAGGAACATTTCACAAATCACACAAGTTCACATCTAATGGTTTAGTGGGGTGGGTTTTTTTTGGGGGGGTTAGCCATGGGTCTCTAACTCAAAGCATGGGGATACTTTTCTAATAACATTTGCCCAAGGCTAGAGCTCTACACTTCGAGCCATATTTCCAAGAATCTAGCAGACTTCCTGCCACGTTTTAAAGCCCCGAGCAGCCAGGATATCGTGGATAAGCCAGGGTAAGCCAGGATGATGGGGGTAAGCCAGGATGATGGGGGTAACCCATAGAGCTCGGTTGCAGCAGTTTACATCTGGTTAAGTCAGTTTAGGTGGCAGCTGTCAGCACCAGACTACTAGTTTTCTCTGTGATGAGGTACTTGAAGACCTGTCCTTATATAGTTGCATTTATAACATTCTACCTTTTTTTGGCGGCAGTCCTGGGGCTTGAGTAAGGGCTATGACACTTTCCCTAAGCATTTGTACTCAAGGCTAGCACTCAATTGATTGAAAGACAGTAGAACTTCTGAGCTTTCTGTTTATGTGGCTCTCAGGAATTGAACCCAGTGCTTCGTGCTTATAGGTGAGCACTCAAACACCGAGTCCCAGGAGTGAACGAGGTATAAATAGAAATAGATTGCTATATATAAATATTATATACACAAAAGATATTTGTATTTATTAATTTATGGATATTATTACTATCAAACCTTAAATATTAAATTATGGCTCCATTTAATGATGTGTCCAAGTTAACAATTAATAAAGCATTAATTAATAATTAGTCAATAGCCTGTTATTTTTATCACACATGTACATACATCCATTCATATAATTACATATTTTATAGAATGAGACAGATGTCTAGATATTATTAAATCATGCATCATGTGTTACTACCAATTATTAGGCATTTATGTTTCCATGCAATTTTTATTCTTTTAATGATTGATAAAATATTGAACTTAATCCATGTTCTATAATTATTGTGTCTAATTTTATCCTACAATGATTCACTACTAATTCAATCTGTTTTTCATTTATTGTAGTGACAATGCTTCCACCTAGGACATTTTTTATATTTATGACATCCTATTACATAGAATATAGATGTGCAACTGAATTATACATCCTACATGTCACTGATCACTTTCAAAGAAAAAGAAAATGTGTCACGCTTGGCTTCTCACTCCTCGATTACACTTTTGGCAGTACTGGGATATAAACTCAGGGCCTAGAAGGTTCAATTCATGATTGGGTGACTGTCAGCACAGCAGCCTGTAGCCAATTCAGCTGCCAAGCAATTCCCAGGCCCTGAGATAGAGACTCGTATGTTGACCCCATATTGTGCTTAGTGTGGTTGTTCATTTTATTTTTTGTTTTATTCATTTATTTACCATCTATTTTATTGACTGTTATGACAATGAAATATTTATTACATTTATTATATAGGATATAGTTTTGCCCATGTATGAAACTTCACAGCTGACACCAGGAGTTTCACAGAAAAGGAAAACCTGTGTTACCATGGGATTGTTACTCCATGATTCAATTTTTGTGAGTGCTGAGATCTGAACTCACTGCCTACAAGGCCCAATTCATGAATGGGTGAGTGTCAGTATGCCATCCTGGGGCATATTGAGCTGACAAACATTTCCAGCACCTGAGATTGAGCCCCAGGGGTTGACAAAATAAGAACAGATTGACATGCAGATGGTAGTACACAAATAAATATATATCTTTATAGAGTGCCAGAGTTGTCTATACATTATTCAGTTATATAGGCTACATTCGTACCAATTCTTAGGTATTTATTATGCCTCCATGTAATTAATATTATTGTTTTCATCCTTAATGAATTATCAATTAAATCAACCACTGTTCCAAAACTATTGCGTCCATGTAATTAATAGTATGTTTTGAATGTGTCAAAAATATTCATTAAAATCCATTGGCCTCCTAAAATCACTCTGTCTAATTGTATAGTAGTATTCAGAAACAACTAATTCAACCTTGCCATTCATAACATTCCATCAGTATTCCTCTGAATAGGAATGAGACTCTTAGGATCTCCCTCCATTGGTAGGGGTCAGGACTGGGTTTCAAACACAGGACCTATGTTGCTATGTTGGCCTATTGCTTCCCTGGTATCCTGCCAGCCTTCAGCAATGCAATGTTACCAACATTTTTCAACCGTGTCATTCAGACCCAGCATAGTCACCTTGCAAAGAAAACAAATGCAAAACCGGCAGCCATCTGCAAGATGCCAGGTTTGTTTTTTTTTTTTCCTGTGTAGCATTATTTGTTTTTCCTTTTTTTCCTTCTGCCTTTGGGGCCCAGGAACCCAGATTTGGTTTTGGGTCTAGTGGTTGTACCCTAGCCTAGCGTGATCAAAGCTGAGGCAGAATCGCCATGAACTGAGTTCAAGCTCTGTGCTGGACAAAATATAAATAAATAAATAAATACATTCATACATACATACATACATACACACATACATACACACATATATACACACATACATACATTAAAATATTTGAAATATTATGAGGCCCCTTGGCTTGGAATTCATGACCTTTTTTTCTACCAGGCCTGGGATTTGAACTCAGGGTCTGGATAAATCTGCAGCACTGTGGGAGATGGGGAAGATCACCATGCTGTAAGACAAGAAAGTCAGGCTTGTTCCTAGGTCCTGAACTCAAGTCCTAGCTCTCAAAAAATAATATTCGTATACATGCTTACTGCATTTTGCGGTTAGTGTATTCATTTTATTTTTGTGTTTTATTTATTTCTTATGTATTTTAGTGAGTATGATTACACATATAACATTTTTTGCATCCTATTACATAAGAAATAGATTTGCCTCTGTATTCTACATCATTCGTGAAACCCAGGACTTTCACCAATAAGGAAAACAAGTGGGGCAATTGGCTTTCCCACCAGGATTCAGTTATGGCAATTCTGTGACTTGAACTCAGAGCCCAGCAGGTCCACTTCATGAATGGGTAAATGTTAGCACATCAGTCTCATGCAAGTGAAGTTGATGGGCAAATTTGAGGACCTGAGATTAAGTCCTAGGAATGGCCAATATATAAACAGATAGATGTTTAGATTGCAGTGTGTGTCTGTGTATGTGTGTTTTTGTGTGCATGTGTGTGTATTTACATATGTATATACATCTATAAATGAATAAAGAGAGACAGATAGACATTTATGTAAATTCTAGTGT
Organism: Dipodomys spectabilis; assembly: GCF_019054845.1. Lineage (NCBI taxonomy): Eukaryota > Metazoa > Chordata > Mammalia > Rodentia > Heteromyidae > Dipodomys > Dipodomys spectabilis. The sequence goes on from NW_024871143.1 coordinate 788,043, forward strand.
ATAACCCTATATAAAGTGTGATGTCTATATCTTATTTTCTTATATTCTATTACTACCAATTATTTGGTCTAAAATTATGCCTCCATTAATTAATCACGGTAGAAGACTTAATAATTTATTAATCAATGACCTATATTTATTGCATACAATCTTATACTGGAATGACTAGCTAATTAGTAATTCAATTAGTACATTTCAAACATTCTATTAGTGTTCCTATATATAGGAATGAATTTCCTAGGATCTTCAGCAATGTGTAAGTGGCAATCTCAGGATTGAACTCAGGGCCCAGGTGTCTGAGTTGGACTCAGGTTGCCAGCCTGCCAGCCTTCAGCCCTGGAAGGTCCATACAATTTTCAAGGCAAGTCACTGAGACCCAGGAAACTAAGGAAAAACTGTTTTGTAAATTCCTGTTTTTTTTTCCTTCTCCATTTTGTTGGTTTGATGTATTTTTGCCAGTACTAAGAGTTGAACTAGGGCCTAGGATTCCTGTATCATCGCACCCCAGCCTAGGGTAATCATGGTTTAAGACACAATAAAATGCTTCCTAGAGCAAAAGGAGCTCAGGGAAAATATCTAGGCTCACAGTTCAAGCCTCGGGACGTGCCACACACGCACAAAAAAAATGAGCCAGTAACTCCATGTGTCTGTGAATGTATGAGTGTATTTGTATCAGTGAACATCCAGACTTTCTATGTAGAAAGGCACCCAGCTAGCAAATTCGCTTTGAATAGAATGATTTCATAGCACAGACAATACTTTGGAGACAGTGCATGCCCGGGGGCTCCCCTCACTGTTCCCAGAGTAGCCTGAGGGGTTCTCCATACCCAAGGCTGCTGGAGGAACTCTGCTTCATTGTTGGAACAGGCAGACAAAAGGCCTCACTCCTGTACAGCTGTGTAACAAACAATTCATCCAGGCCAATTACTGAGAATGAGTGTGGGCAGGCTCTGAAGGTCAGGAGAAAAAGGCCTCTTTTTACCCCAAGCTCTATCTCTCCGCAGTGCTCTGTTTTGACAGGAAAACTTCATTTGTGCCACATCCCGGGGCAGGCCAAGTTCCCTGCACTCATCCTGTCTTTATAAGACTATGTTTCAATGTTGAAACAAACTGCTACCATTAATTCAAGAGTGCTTCTGGTAGACAATTAGGGAGCTATACCTAATGAAATGATTCATTATTGGCAACGATGCCTCCGTGTGTGTGTGTGTGTGTGTGTGTGTGTGTGTGTGTGTGTATGTGTGTGTGTGTGTGTGTGTGTACACCAATCCTGGTGCTTGAACTCAGGACCTAACCACTGCAACTGTTTCTCTGGTACAAGGACAGCACTCTACCACTTGAGCCACAGAGCCACTTCAGGGATGAGTTACTTTTCTAGGGATGAGGTACTGAGGATTCAAACCCAGGGTTTCACACCTGCAAAGCAGTCTACCCCTAAGAAACATTCCCAGCACTCCACTTCAGGTTTCTTTCTTTTTTTGTAAGTTGGAGTTGTTCAAGTCTGGGCCTGGGTGCTGTCTCTGAGCTCTTCAGCTCAAGTATAATGCTCTACCATTGGAGCTTCAGCACCCCTTCAGGCTTTCTGTCAAAGAATTTCCAGCTCAGGCTGGCTTTGGACTGTGATCTGGGATAGTTTTGAACCTAGATCCTCAGCTTCCTGAGCAGGCAGGATGATAGACCTCAGCTAAAGACACCTAACCAGTGACACTTTGCTGCAAGGGGGACCTTGGCTCCCCATGGTAGAAAGTTAGCCATGAGCCCAAGAAAAAAAAATCAGCACCTAGGTTCTGAGTTCAAGGTCCATGATGGAGAAAACTAAACCAAAACAATTGTCTGCAGGGGACAAGTCACTAGAGCTCAGTATATACAGAAATTTGGCCCTACCTTGGGGACATATCCGAGCCTCAACTTTCTCATCTGCACAATCATCTTACTTGTGTAGCTCTTATAAGGACCAGATAAATGAATACAACTCGTGAAGGACTCAGCACATTGCACCATGAGAAGGACTCAGCACACAGTACCCCATGAATGACCCAGCTCCCCATGAACAACCAGCACCCCAGGAAGGACTCATCACATAGCTGTATCCCACAAACTGTCATTAGATTTAGGTTGCTTTCATCAATATCACCATTCTTTCACAAAGAACACAAGTTCACATCAAATGTTTTAGATGTGGGGAGGGTCATCAGCCTCGGGGATTGCACTCATAGGTTGGAGGTCCTGTCCTAAGAACTTTTCCTCAAGGCGAGAGCTCTACCACTTTGAGGTACAGCTCAGAGTCTCCCAGACTTCCTGCCAGGGCTGAGTTTTCAACCCACCAGTGTCTGATCTCATCCCCCAAGCAACTAGAGGTAGGAAGCAGTGTCTGGTTCCATGGTGCTGGGTTGTATCTGTTCACTACTAGCTAAGTCAGGTTAGTTGGCAGCTGTCAGCTTCATACTCCCAGCTTGCTCTGTGATGAGGTATTTGAAATCCTTGCCTTGCCTTCTATACTTGCAGTCAGAACATTCTAACTTGTTTTTGGATCCAGTCCTGGGGCTTGAGTAAGGGCCTAGACACAGTCCCTAAGCATTCATGCTCAAAGCCAGTACTTGACTTCTTGAGTGACAGCACTATTTCCGGCTTTTTCTGTGCATGTGATAGTGTGGAATCGAACCCAGGGCTACATACATACTAGGCGAGCACTCTAGCACTGAACCTCAGGAATGACAAGTGTAGAAATAGATATGTAAATTGTTACATATATATATATATATATATATATATATATATATATACAATGTGTGCATATATTATGTATGTATGTATAAAACAGAGATGTATGTATATTTAATTATACATACTATATTACTACCAATTATCAATAAATCATTCCTTCCTTTATTTAAGTATTATGGTTGAATACATAACAAAGTATTAATTGAAAATTAGTCAATATACTATAATTATTGTGTATTATTTTATAATATAATCATACACTAACTACGAATGTAATTGTTACTTTACAACATTCTATTCATATGGATGTATATCAGAATGCGTTTCTTAGGATCTCCCACTATTCATAGGTGGCAGTCCTGGAATTCACACCCTGGGCCTAGGTTGCTGGTTTGGCTATGGCTTCCCTGATAGATAGCCCACCAAACTTCAGCAGTGCAAGGTAATGTACACTTTCCGGGCCCTGTGAGTTAGACCCAGGATGTTTCCAATGCAAAGGAAAAAACAATGTAAAAGTGGCTTCTAGAACTTCCCAGTTTTATCCTTCTCTTTTTTTCCTCCCTCTCTTTTTTTCGGTTTTGGGGTCAGAACTCTCGGTCTGGGTCCTGTCTCTCAACTCTTCAGCTCAGGGCTGTTGCTCTACCACTTGGGTCATAGCACTACTTCAAGCTTTTTTATGCTTATGTGGTGCTGAGGAATCGAACACAGGGCCTTATGCATGCAAGGCAAGTACTCTATTTCTGAGCCACCTTCCCAGCACTTATTGTTTGCCAGTCCTAAGATTTGAACTCGGGTCCTAGGATCTCAGGATGGGCTGTGGGACCAGAGGCTGCATCCCAGCCTACGATGATCGAAGCTGAGGCAGAGTTGCCCCAGGCCTGGCCAAAAAAATTTAAGGCCCTGGCTTGGAATTTGCACCATTTTTCTGGCAGGCCTGAGATTTGAACACAGGGTCTAGGTTACTCAGTGGCACTATGGGGAAGAGAAAGCTCACCATCGTTGAAGACAAGAAATTCAGCCCAGTTTATAAGGCCCAAATTCAAGCCCCAGCACTGAAAAAAAAATATTCATATATGAGATCTATTTGCATACATGGGTTTACTCCATATGACATTTATTACCCTTATTTTTTTATTTTATTGAGTATTACTACATATATAACATTTATTTCATTTATTACATCTTATCACATGGATTTATTTGCATATGGATTATACATCATACTGAGACCCAGGACTTTCACAAAGAAGGAAAAAATGGGTCAAAATTGGCTTCTGACTCCACATATAAAATTTTGGGCCATGGTGAGATTGGAACTCACAGCCCACAATGCCCAATTCATGAAAGGGAGAGTTGTAGAACAAAAGACTTCGGCAAACTGAGCTACCAGCCAGTTCTGAGGGCCTGGGAACAAGCTTTGGTAGTGGCTGATAGATATAGATATATATCTATATCTATAGATATAGATATAGATACAGATATAGATATAAATAGATCAATTGATAGATCAATCGATAGATAGATAGATGTATAGCTTGCAATATATATGAGAGAGACAATGTGAGGATATTAAATTATATATATTATGAATTATTATTAAATTATGCCTCCATTTAATGAAGTATCATGGTTGAATACTTATTAAAACATTAATGTAAAAGTAGTCTGTATTGTTTAATTAGGAGAATCATAGCATGGTGCTGGAATGGAAGACATAATCCACTACTTTTTGTGTGTCATTCTATACGAGAAACATGAACTAACTGCAAATTTAATTGTTAATTTTATAACATTCCATTAGGCATTCCCATGGATAGGAATGTTTTTCTCAAGATCTCCCTTCATTTGTAGGTGGCAGTACTGGCACTTCAACTCCAGTCCTGGGTATTTTACTTCGAAATGCAAACCATTGGAATGACACTGTGAAGATTTCAGTTTGTCACAATGAAAGAAATGAATGAGAAGAAGAAAAGAAAGCCAGGTGTCATTTGCTTCTGCCTGTAATCCTAGCTCTTCAGGAGGCTGAGAGGTAGAGAATGCCATTATGAATTCTGCCATGACAGGAAAGTCCACAGCACTCTTATTTCTGAAGGATCACAGGGATAAAATATCGCCATGAGTAGGGCTGTGGCTCAAAAGCAGATTGCTACCCTGGAGCTAAAGGAACTCAGGGAGAGAGCCTAAGCTCATAATTCAACCCCCGGACCTGCAAATACAAATTAAAAAAAAGTAACTCCATGTCTCTGCATGTAAGTATGCATGCATTTCTATCTGTTAAGGTCCAGAGTCATTATGATGAAAGGCACCCAGATAGGAAATTTGCTTTGAATAGAATGATTTCATTGCACAGACAGTGCATTCAAAACAATGCATGTTCCAGGGTTCCCTTCACTGTTCCTAGTGTAGTCTGAGGTTTTCTCCAAACCACAGGTTGCTGGAGGAAGTCTGCCTCATTTTTGGAATAGGCAGACAAAGGCCTCACTCCTGTACAGCTGTGTAACAAACAACTACATCTGGGCCAATTAGTGAGGAGAATTGTGGGCAGGCTCTGAAGCCCAAGAGCAAAAGACCTCTTTGTACCCCAAGCTGTCTCTCTCCCCAGTGCTGTTTTGACAGGAAGCCTTCATTTTTGCCACCTCCCATGGCAGGCCAAGTTGCCTGCACTTGGTCTGTCTTTGTTAGACTACGTTCCAGTGTTGAAATAACCTGGTACAATTTATTCAAGGATCCTTCTGGCAGACAACAAGGAAGCTGAACCTAATAAAATGATTCATTATTGGCAATGGTGCCTTTCTAGGTTTCTGTAAGCTTGCTAAATCTAAGCACATGTGTAATATCACAATGCTTCCTGTCATTTAGAGCTCGTGAAGCTCATCAAGTTTTGAAAACTTTGACCACTCCTAGTTGGGCCCTTGGTGGCTAGGTTTTGGGGTTGAACACAGGGCTTGGGTGCTGACCATAAGCTCAGAGCAAAAACCAAATGGGACGTTACATTTCCATTGTGACATTACGGATCACATTGTGCCATCCCAAAACTATTATGACTTCTTATCACCTTTGAAAACACTGATGGCCTCTGTGACATCACAGAACCATTTTGTATCTATATCCTCATGGGAACTAATGACAACTGACATCAGACATACCATTGAAACATAACAAATCCTTTCTGACATCATAATTGTGACATCATGTTGCCATTATGACACCATCAGCTCATTTTGACATATAAAACTATAATGGCATCATAGCTTTGTAACATGACATTGTCATTCTAACGTCATAACACTTTGTGTTTGCCTATGATGTTATTTGATTCTATTTCTAATGTAGCATGTCGGTTTATCTCAGAAACTCATTGTGAATTCATGACCATTGTGATATCACAATGCCTTAGTAGCATCACATTGCCATTGTGATGTCACATTGCCAAATTGATGTCACAAAGGGATTTTGATGTGACAATGGTTGTTTCTGATATCAACCCACATGCCACATTTCAAATACAAGGAAATCACAGATTAGGTATTCATAATGTGACTATGATATCACAATGGCATAATGGCAAATGTTTAATGTCATTGTCATTTTGTGATGTCACCATAAGCTAAAGATTTCATAACAACAATGTGATGTCAGAATTGTTATGATGTCACACAAGGTTTATGATGTTATAATGGTTATGAGGTCACAATGTGTTTCTGTAATCAACTGATATGCACATTTGAAATAGAATGAAATCACAGAATATGCATTCAGAATGTGCCTATGACAGCAAAATGGCAATGCGATGTCATAAAGCTATGATGTCACTGTAGCTTGGTGATGTCGCAATGAGCTGATGGTATCATAGCAACAGTCTGATGTCACACTGGTGATGATGTCACAAAGGGTTTATGATGTTACAATGGCATGACAGATCTTAATTGACATTAGTTTAAAGTGAGGACAAGAGAATGAAGTCACAATGACATACACAAATGAGCTGTGATGACACAAACGCCATGATTTTTGTCAAAAGTGCTAAAGTTCCTGACAGGCTTTGTTGTCAAAGTATTAATGATATAAAAATGGGTTAGTGATGTCAAAACTAGTTTGTAATATCACATCTTATTTCAAGTTTCAATTGCTACAAGTTCATAATGATACAATTTCACAGAAGGAGCTTGATGTCCCAAAGGCCATGAATTTTCTAAGATGTGATGAGGTCATAATAGGTTTGTGAAAGCATGATGGTACAGTAATATCACAATTGCAATATGATGTCAAATGATGTCATAAGAGAGTTGTTATGTCACAATTAGTTGGATGCCATTATAGTGATAAGTTCAAAATATTTTTGTGATTTCACAGTAGATTGCTGATGTGACAATGGCATTCCAGACCTCAATTGTCATTAATTCACAATGAGTATATAAATTTAAAACAGGCTTATGAGGATTCCAAAGCATTTGTTGGCACAAATGTGATGAAGTCAGAACAGATTTGTGATGTGACACAATGGTCATTACATCTAGCAGTGTGATGTCACAATATTCAGGATGTCACAATATTTCATGTCATACCTGAAATAATATGAGGTCAAAAATAGATTGAGCTCTCAATGGGCCTAACAACACAGTGGCAACATGTCACAAAACTTATCAGGACAGGATATGTTAGAATTTTCACAGTTGTTTAGAGATATAACAATGGCAAAGTTATGTCACAAAGGGATTGTGATGTCACAATGCTTATGAAGTCGAACTGTGTTTTTGATATGAACCCACCTGCCACATTTGAAATATAATGAAATCACATAATAGGCATTCATAATTTCTATATGATGTCACAATGACAACATGATGTCATAGTGGTATGATGTCATTAAAGATTTGTAATGTCACCATGAGCTTATGTCATAATGACAATGTGATGTTACATCAATGATTATATTGTGAATCCTTTGTGATATTACATTGGCATATCTGATCTCAGTTGACAATGAGAATATGGATAACAATGGGACTGTCATGTCACAAAGGCCATTTGATTTTTTTTGCCTGTAATAACATGATTTATAATAATCAAGAATGGAAACTCAATGCCAATAAGCAGATAAACCCATAAATCCAATACAGCCTGAATATTATACAGGAATATTGTACATAGAATACTATACAGTTTCAAACTAAAAGGGAATTCTTATGGTTCACCAAAGACAAACACTGAAAATGTTATTTCAAGTACACTGTCAGTCACAAGAAAACAAACACTGAATGTGCATTAGAAGGTGGAATTGAAAGTGTAGCTTACAGAGAAAACAGGATGACAGCTGTTGGGGGTGGAGGAAGTGGAAAGGTTAGGAATTCTTGTTTGGTAGGGAAAAAAGTCACTAGAGATGGCTGGAGAGTTTGTCTTACAGTAATATGAATGCGCTTAATAACCTTGACCTGTCCTCTTAAAATGGCTAAAATGCTATGTTCTTTGTTTAATAAATGTTTCCAGTGGCCTTTCTTATGTTAAATGAAACAAGTAAGATGTAAGTCATCCCTGCTCTGTGAAAGTGGTCACTGCATACTGGAAAGCACAGGAAGGGACAGGATGAAGCTCCCCAGGGAGCATGGAGCACACATCACCGTGGTTCCTCTTGGGCATAGCTAACAGAACTTACCATACACTGCAAAACTGCTCAAGTGGGCCATTTGAATTTTCAAAGGTGCTAAAGATGTCATAATGGGTTTGGGAGGTCTCAAGATGATTGTAATATCACAACAGCAAGGTTTTATCACAATGGCTTTGTGATGTCACATTGGTGATGAGGTCACAATGGACAGGACAGGGTTGTGATGTCACAACAGGTTAATGATATCACAATGACACTGATGTCGCAAAGGATTTTCATGTCACAAGGTTTTGAGGTTACAATGGATTTCTGATATCCACCAATATTGCTCCCTTGAAATATAATGAAATCACAGAATAAGCATTCACACTATGTCTATAATGTCACTCTGACTTATGATGTCATAATACTATGATATTTATGTTTAGTGATGTCAAAATTGCATGTCTTATGTTATTAGTCATTAGATTACCATGAGGATCCCAAAGGTTGCTATGTGCTGAGTCCTTCAAAAGGTGCATATTGCTGAGTCCATTACACAGGGTACTTTGTGCTCTTTTTTAAAATGTGCTGTGTGCTATCATCCCAAATGGTGCTATGCTCTGAATCCTTGAAAGGTAGGTATCCCGAACAATCACATACGCACACACACACACACACACACACACACACACACACAAACATGGAGGTCACCGTGCACCTATTGGTGTGTGGGGTGGAAGGAGAAGAGTCCCACAGCAGTTGGGCTGAGGGGAGATTTGATCCCCCAAGCAGCTGCTGCTGGGGTTGGGGGAAGCCTTGACCTGAGGTGAGGCTGCTTCTGTCATGGCCTGATAGCATTAGGGCAGAGTCAGGACAGCACAAACCCAGGGATGGAGGTGTGGCCGAGGTGGGGAGGAGGCATGACCAAGGGGAGGACAGGGCGTGGCTGAGGGAGCACGTAGCTGCTGCAGCAAGGAGCACACTGGGCTGGCCACTTGCACGGCAGAGGCAGGGCAGCCAGGAAGAAAATTAGGGGCAGAGAGAGAGCAAAGAAAAGAGCAGGCACATGCACCAGGGGAGGCAGCCTCAATGGCTGGCCTCTGTTGCTGTAAGAGCACGGGTCTGGGACAGGAGCATAGAGCACACAAAGCCAGTACATCAGGCACATCCCTAGCACAGTTAAGGCTGGTTGTTTCCAAGGGGAAGGGTCTGACCCTGGAGAAGGGCAGAGGTGCTTTGTGTTGTGTCATTAGAGTGGTGCTCTCCTTTTGTGAGAGCCCTTGTTTCTGACAAGGGTACGGGGAATGAGAACCCGCGTGCTCCAGCTTCTACATTGTCCCAGATGAGGAACCAACAAAATTAGGAGAGGCACAACTCTGTGTCTGTGTGAGTGTGTGTATGTGTGTGTGTGTGTGTGTGTGTGTGTGTGAGAGAGAGAGAGAGAGAGAGAGAGAGAGAGAGAGAATCTTTCTCCTTGTACACCCTGACTGTGCTCAGGTGAGTGATCAGTTGGCAAATTGCAGGTGCTGAATGGATAAGTCTTCTGTCACCGTTCTGGATTTGTGTGTGTGTGTGTGTGTGTGTGTGTGTGTGTGTGTGTGTGTGCGTGCGTGTGTGTGTCTGTGTGAGTGTGTGTGTCTGTGTGTGTGTACGTTGGGATAGCAGGGAGATGAGAGCAATGAAAATATATGTAAGTCATCATGTCTAAAAACAGCTAAAGTATTTTATTTCTGTGTGTGTATTTGTTGTTGTTCTTTTTTCAATACCAAGTATGAGCACAGCCACAATTTTTGTTTCCTCCTTCACAGTTTCTTGGCTCCTTTATGGGAAGATTTCAGTAGACATTCCTTTCCTCCTATTTCCACCTCTCTCTTCCCCCTTTCCTATAGCCCACATTAGATGCTGGGCCTGCATGTGCCTCCCCTAGGTGACCTGCGTGAATGCTGGACTAGAGTGGACACTGCTGGACTAGAGTGGGCACCTGTCCTTCTATCCACAGCCAAATGTTTGGTGAGGCGAGTGTGACCACAGTCACAGTCTTCCAGCCAGACACTCTGCTTTTGTGTTTATCGTTAGAGCTAATTCAAGGGTTGGGAATGTGTCTGCCAAACAAAATTAGGGAATGAGGTGGGGGAGAGGGTAGGACAGGGGCTGTGAATCTATGAGGTTTTGGGGGCTGGCATAAGTTGTGACATGGCAGATGGTTCACCCTGACCGAGGATGAGAGGGGAACCTTACCTAGGGCATTTATGGCTTCTGTGGGCATCCGGGCACAGGGCTCTGGGCCCACACTGGTGGCATGGATTACCTCCTGGGGCATTGCACCAGTTTTCTGACTCCTCCCTGGAGTCCTGCAGACTCCAATCTGTGTCCACCCTGACCTGTTTCCAGCTCGGAAGTGGTACACAAGTCCATTCCCCCTCCTGGAGCCTTCTCCATATCAGAAGGTGGCAATTAGCTAGGGCTCACTGAATGCCTGTTTATGCAAACTGCTGTAGGCTGTCTGGAAGGAAAAGGGGACCACTGACTTGGGAACACTTTAAGTTGGATTGAGACAAATTAAATGCCACGTTTTCCAGGGTATTTCTTTTATTTAAGTTGGCAATTTTCACTAACGCCTGGTATTATGAGTCAAATTAGATGGATGATTTCAACCATCAAAATATGATTTTCAGAGGCCAGGAAGATGGCGGAGGAGAAGCTGGAGGCTAAACGAGCTCTCCCATAGAAAGAAGTTTTAGAGTTCTAATGAACACTCCTAAGCCAGAGAATTACACCAAGTGTGCCATCACAGTACAAAGAGTTTCGCCAGAAAGGGAAAATCCAGGCAAAGAGACAAATCTGAGCACTTACTGGCAGCTGCGGCCGCAGCAGCGGTGGCTGTAGCCACCATATCTTCAACACAGAGTCCGGGTCAAAGGTGTCAGACACAGCAGGTAAACAGATACTACTTAACACCAGCAAGAACTGACAAGGAGCAGATCTCTTCACCCTGCAGATCTCAGACCAGGGACTACCCAGGGACCAACCCTCAGGCGTGTGTAGAAACCTGACATCCTAATTCCTGAAGGAGCAGAGTAGGGAAGGCACCCATCCCCGACCCCACTACAGGAGATCTCCATCTTTGATACTGACAAAAGCCAAGCTGAGCTGCCAGCTCCAACTCAGGCCTTGGGAAAAAACAAGACAGTCATTTAGCAGGTCACAGGAACCTGTCCAGACCTGCAAGGCACAACTGCTCCCAGGAAAATGTCATCCACCCCAGGCAGAGGAAAATCTGCCCCCAGGAGTGGCTTTCTTCACTTGGTAAACAGAGCCAGATGTTGCCCCTCCCTACAGCAACCTAGACAATACACTGAAATTCAGTAAACATAAACCACAAGAAAGGCTCCAGGCTGGGCTCTGTGACTGTCTCAGAAGCTAGCCCCTCAGGGAAAAGCTACTGTTTGCTGAAAAGCCTCAACTCTATCCAGAAATTAGCCTCAACACAGCATCTCCAAACTAGAGGAAAAAGCCATCTCCCTCTTTTGTGATACTCAAAAGAGATCCCTCTCTCACAGAACTAGCCTGGGAGGAGGATCACAAAATCCTGGGTAAAGCAGAGCATTTTTTGCTTGCCCAAAAAACTGATTTAATAAACCAATCAAGCCACAGGAAAACCAAACACCACAAGCAAACCAGAGACTCCACCAAGAGACTGGTTATGGACACAAGGGAGATACAGAATCTTTCCATTCCCTCCAAAAAAAAAAAAAATCAAAGCACTTTCTTTTTTTTGCATCTTATTTTTATTTTTTTTTAAAATTTTTAATTTTAAAAATGTTTTTTCAATTATTTTTTCTTTTCTTCCTTGTATAATTTTTATTTTAGGTGTATATGTGTATGTGCTTTTTAAAATCTCTACTCACCTTTTGATCCTTTCTTTCTTTCATTCTTTTCTCATTCTTTTCATTTCTTCTCTTTCATTCTTTTCTGCGTGACTTAATTTCTGTTCTGTTCACCCTCAAATATAACCGTCATCACTTATTAAATCTTATCCTCCATTGTGTCCATACTTAATCCAGAAATAACTCAATTCCAAACCTCTTAGACTTAAATTACTTAATAGCAGTATTACCTCTTTATACCTATATAATATTTTTGAACATTTTTATTTTTCTAGTTTTTCATGTCTCCTTTCTATCCCTCTCCTCCTCTCATCCCATCCTCATTCTTCTCTGAATACTACTTCTTCAAACTTACAGTATTTAAGGGTTTAACTTTTTTTTTGGAGGGGGTCCGGTCGTGGGGCCTGAACTCTGGTCCTGGGTGCTGTCCCTCAGCTCAAGGCTAGCACTCTACCACTTGAGCCCCAGCGCCACTTCTGGCTTTTTTCTTTTTGCTTATGTGGTGCTGAGGAATCAAATCCAGGGCCTCAGGCATTCAAGGCAAGCACTCTACCACTGAGCCACCTTCCCTGCCCCCTAACTTTTTAATTTAAAATTTTTGTTTTTCCTTTTTTTCTTGTCTCTTTTTTCTTTTTCTTCTCCCTTTTTTTCTTCTCTCTTTTGTTCTTTTTTTCACTCTCTCTGCTATCATTCTGTCCAATGCATTTCCCCCTTTGGGATTAGGATATGGTTAATTCCACTCTCCCTCACATTCCCAAATCCCTCTAATCCTATTTTCCCCACATTTTCCCTAAACCTAATAATTTCTGGTTGTCAAATTCTCCTTTGCTGTTCTTAGGCCATTAAGACATAGTTGTTTGATGTTCAATAGATTGTATCTCTTGAACCAGATTCTATCTGCAGATTTTGGACTATGCAACTATGGACTTTGGTTGATGTTTACTTTAAAATAGTGTTCTAGTACAAAACTGGTGTTATTCTCATCCCAAATAGGCAGAACAAGCCGGAAAAACACAAGAAAAAGAGCAAGCCCGGGGTTCTCAACTCCCACTCATGACAATCAGGGGACAGAACAGATAATGAATAATCCAGAGAAGAGTTCCAAAAAGCTGTATAAACACTACAGTTAAACAGGGTAAGTAGGGCTGGGAAGATGGCTCAGTGGTAGAGCGCTTGCCTTGCATGCCTGATGCCCTGGGTTCGATTCCTTAGCACCACATAAGCAAAAAGAAAAAAGCCGGAAGTGGCACTGTGGCTCAAGTGGTAGAGCGCTAGCCTTGAGCTGAAGAGCTGAGGGACAGCGCCCAGGCCCAGAGTTCAGGCCCCACGACTGGACCAAAAAACAAAACAGGGTAAGTAAAAAAAGTGAAAACTTGCAAATGTCTCTGTGTGAGCATGATAGGGAGAGAGAGGAGGAAAACTAAAGATCAATACAGGAGTCTCCTGAGTGTGAGGAAGCCACTCAAAGATTGATACAGAAATTACGTGAGCAGATTGAGAACATTCAAAGATAAAAAAAAGGATTTGCTTGAGAAGGTTGAGATCAAAGAAATAGATAGGAATTGCGTGAGCTGGCTTAGAACAGACAAAGAGAACGTCAGGAATGGCGTGAACAGGCTCAGAACACTCAAAGAGAACTACTGGAAATGTGTGAACGTGAGGATGCTAATCAAAGAGAAATACAGGAACTGAGAGATGGGGATGAGAATAGACAAAGATCAAAGGAGGCATTTATGAAATCCATAAACAGAGAGCTGAGAGACATCAGTGAGACCGCAAAGGGAATGCTCAGTGGAGCCCTACAGAAGGAATGGGAGTCCAAGGAATCCATAACCAATCAACTAAGTGATTTGAGAATAAACACTGAATACCAAATTAAGGAAGTAAAGAAGTCCTTACAAGATCTAGAACAAAGTTCTAACAAAGAATATTAAGCTCTCAAAGCCAACCAATTAGAAGGAAAAGAAATAAAAAGCAAAGTAGAAAGTCTTGAGAGTAGAATAGACCATGCAGAAGATCGAATCTCGGGGATTGACGACAGCATAGATATGATAGAGAATGAACATACAACCATCCAACACAAATCCATGAAATATGATAGATCTATTCAACACTTGGAAGATACCATCAGAAGGCCTAATCTGAGTGTAGAGAAGAACCTAGAGACAGAAGTTAATGGTCTAGGAAATTTGTGTAACAGCATCCTAGCAGAGAACTTCCCAAACATGCAAAAAGATAGGCCTATTCAGATACAAGAACCTGTTAGAAGCCCAAATAGACCAGACCAGAACAGGACATACCACGGTCACATTATAATCTGTACAGGATCAATTTAGGCCAAGGAAAAGATCTTTAAAGCTGTCAAGGAGAAAAGATCAATCGCCTATAAAGGGAAAACAAATAGAATCACCTCAGATTTCTCAGCAGAGACAACCAAGAATACTGTACTCACCTAAACTCTCCTTCATTATGGAAGGTAAAATAAAAATGATCCATAGCAACAAAAAATTGAAACAATATATCTCCACCAAACCAGCCCAACAAAAGATCTTAAAGATGTCCTACACATAGAAAACCAACAAGACCACAATAAAGGCCAGGAAACCATACCCAAGAATCCAAGAACCATAGGTAGAACCCAGTAGCTGCAGCCCCAAATTAGGTGGATAAAATGGCAGGAACTCCCAAATACCTCTCACTCCTATTTCTCAACATTAACGGACTTCACTCTTCAATCAAGCGACATAGACTCTCTATTTAGATTAAAAAGCAAGATTCTTCTATCTGCTGCCTTTAGGAGTCACATCTTGCCCATAAAAACAAACACATTTTCAATGTGAAAAGCTGGAACAAAATCTACCAAACAAACGGCCCCCATAAACAGGCGGGAGTTGCAATCCTAATACCATATAAAATAGATTTCAAATTAAAATTAGTGAGAACAGATAAAGAAGGTCACTACATACACATTAAGGGATCTCTCCTTCAGGAGGACATTACAATTCTAATTATGTATTTACCAAACAAAGGAGCACCCAAATTTATCCAAGAAAAACTACTTTATCTCAAATCTCATATAGATCCAAAGACATTAATTATTGGAGACTTTAACACACCACTATCCACACTAGATAGATTAACACGGCTAAAACTCAGCAGAGAAACTGTAGACCTAAACAACTGCATAGATAAACTAGATTTCACAGACATCTAACAAATATTTCATGCAGCAGCATCAGAATACATGTTCTTCTCAGCAGCACATGGAACATTTTCTAAAATAGACCACATTTTAGTAACAAAGCAAACTTGTCCAATTTCAGAAACATTGAAGTCATACCATGCATTCTCTCAGATCACAAGTAAATAAAATTAGAACTCAAAACCAAAAGCCACCAAAGAAAATCCTGTAACACATGGAGGCTGAACAACACACTATTTAATCACCAGTGGGTCATGGAAGAGATTAGAAATGAAATTCAAGTGTTCATGATATTCAACAAAAATAAGCACACAAACTACCAGCTCCTCTGGGACACAGAAAAGGCAGTACTCAGAGGCAAGTTTATACCTCTGAGTGTGTACATCAACAAATTGGAGAGATCTGAAACCAACAATTTAATGAGACAGCTGAGCCTCCTTGAAAAAGAGCAGGAAGATACCCCCAATCCAGTAGACAGAAAGAATTAATTAAAATTAAATCAGAATAAATGAATTAGAATCCAAAAGAAATATAGAAAGAATCAACAAAACAAAGAGTTGGTTCTTCGAAAAAATTAACAAAATTTACAGACCCTTAGCAAATCTTATCAGAGAAAGAAGAGAACACATCCAATTATAAATAAACTCATAGATGCGAATGGAAACAGTACCAAAACAACTAAGATTCAGAACATTATAAGGGAACACTTCTCAAAACTTTATGCTAATATGTTTGAGAACTTGGAAGGAATGGACCTTTTCCTAGCAAATATTGTCATGCCAAAACTAAAGCAAGATGATTTAAACCATATTAATAGGCCCATATCAAGCATTGAAATAGAAACAGCAATAAGAGACCTCCCATCTAAGAAAAGCCCAGGACCAGATGGTTTTACAGCGGAATTCTACAAGGCCTTCAAACAGAACTCACACCAATACTCCTTCAACTCTTCAATGAAATTGAAAGAGAAAGTGCACTACCAAATTCATTCCATAAAGCTATAATAACCCTTATCCTAAAACCAGGCAGGGACTTATCTAAGAAAGAGAACTATAGACCCATATCTTTGATGAACATTGATGAAAAACTTCTCAACAAAATTTTTGCCAATCCACTTCAATTCATGAAAAAATCATACAACATGATCAAACAGGATTCATTTCAGGGATGCAAAGCTGGTTCAATATACTCAAATCAATTAACATAATTCATCATATCAACAGGAGCAAGGATAAGAAACACATAGTTATCTGAATAGATGCAGAAAAAGCAATTGACAAGAACAAATGCCCCTTTATGATGAAGGTTCTGGAAAAACTAGGAATCCGTGTTACCTTCCTCAATACAATAAAGGCTGTATATGACAAACCTACAGCCAGCATTATACTTAATCGTGAAAAACTAAAGTCATTTCCTCTTAACTCTGGAAAGAGACCAGAATGCCCACTCTCTCCACTTCTCTTCAATCTAGTATTAGAAAGCCTAGCTACAGCAATAAGACAAGATGCAAACCGAAAAGGGATCCAAATAGGGAAAGAAGAAGTAAAACTCTTCCTCTTTGCAGATGTCATGATCTTGTATTTAAAGAATCCCATAGACTCCACTCCCAAATTACTCAAGCTAATTCAAAACATTGGCAAAGTATCAGGGTATAAAATTAACCTTCGGGGCTGGGAAGGTGGCTCAGTGGTAGAGCGCTTGCCTTGCATGCCTGAGGCCCTGGGTTTGATTCTTCAGCACCACATAAGGAAAAAGCCGGAAGTGGCATTGTGACTCAAGTGGTAGAATGCTAGCCTTGAGCTGAAGAGCTGAGGGACAGCGCCCAGGCCCAGAGTTCAGGCCCCATGACCGGACCCCTCCCAAAAAAATTAACCCTCAAAAAGCAATGGCTTTTCTGTATACCAACAATGAGAATAGTGTGGCTGAAATTAAGAAAGCATCTCCAATCGTAATAGCCCCACAAAAAAGAAAATACCTAGGAATTAACTTAACCAAAGAAGTGAAGGAACTCTAAGATGAAAATTTTAAAAACCTGAAAAAGGAAATCAAAAGAGATGTTAGAAAGTGGCAAAAACTCCCATGCTCCTGTATTGGAAAGATAAACATCATGAAAATGGCAATACTTCCCAAGGCTATCTACAAGTTCAATGTGATACCTATCCATATTCCAACTTCATTCTCCAAGGAAATTGAAGAGACAATCCAAAAATTCATATGGAACAATAAAAGACCCGAATAGCAAAAATGATCCTTAACAGAAAGAACAGTGCTGGAGGAATATTAATACCAAATTTCAAACTCTACTACAAAGTCATAGTAATCAAAACAGCTTGGTACTGGCACAAGAATAGACCTCAGGACGAATGGAATAGAACTGAAAACCAGAGATGAACCTACAGACCTATAGCCATCGAATCTTTGATAAGGGACCTAAAAATGTAAGGGAAGAAAAATAGCCTCTTCAGTAAATGGTGCTGGCAAAATTGGTTAACTACTTGTAGAAAACTAAAGCTAGATCCTTATATATCACCCTGCACCAGAATCAACTCCAAATGGATCAAAGACCTCGGAGTCAAAGCAGACACTCTGAAAACATTATAGGATGGAATAGGAGAAACACAAGGTCTCCTTGGCACAGGCCAAATTTTCTTAATAGAGATCCAGAAACACAAGAAATCAAAGAAAGATTGGACAAATGGGATTGCATGAAATTGCAGAGCTTCTGCATGGCAAAGGACATAGCTTGCAAGATCAATAGAAAGCCTATGGATTGGGAGAAGATCTTCACTAGCCATACAACAGACAAGCGTCTCATATCTAAAATATACCTGGAACTTAAAAAATTAAATCTCCCAACAACAAATCCTCAAAGAAACAACTGCCGGATAAATAAGTGGGCTAAAGATTTAAAGAGAGGGGCTGGGAAGGTGGCTCAGTGGTAGAGTGCTTGCCTTGCATGCATGAGGCCCTGGGTTCGATTCCTCAGCACCACATAAGCAGAAAAAGCCGGAAGTGGAGCTGTGACTCTAGTGGTAGAATGCTAGCCTTGAGCTGAAGAGCCAAGGGACAGTGCCCAGACCCAGAGTTCAGGCCTCACGACCAACCAAAAAAAAAAAAAGACTTAAAGAGAAACTTCTCTGAAGAGCAGAGAAGCATGGCTAATAGACACATGAAGAAATTCTCAACCTCCCTAGCCATAAAAGAAATGCAAATCAAAAAAACATTGATATACTACCTCACCTGAGTTAAAATGACTGTAATTAAGAACTCTAACAACAGATGCTGGAGGGGATGTGGACAGAAGGGAACCTTACTTCATTGTTGATGGGAGTGTAAACTTGTTCAACCACTTTGGAAGCATATGGAGATTCCTAAAGACTCCACATAGAGCTCCCCTATCACCCGGCAATCCCACTTTTGGGCATTTGCCCAAATGATCACAAACAAGACCACACTAAAGCTACCAGCACGACTATGTTTATTGCAGCTTTATTTACCATAGCTAAGATGGAACCAACCCAGATGCTCTTCAGTAGATGAATGGATCAAGAAAATGTGGTGTATATACACACTGGAATTCTATGCCTCCATCAGAAAGAATGACACTGCCCCATTTGTTAGGAAATGGAAAGACTTGGAAAAATTTTATTAAATGAACTAAGCCAGGCTGAATGAAGCATAGGTCCCATGGTTTCCTTTATTGTCAATAACTAGTATATGTCTCAGTCAAGCAAAAAACGTCAGATAAGTTGATGCTAGTGGAATGAACCCCAAGATAAGTATTCAAATGTATTTTCTGTTTTTTTCCTTTCACGTAATTTTTTCTATCATATTCATAAGATGATTCCTATGTTGCTTTGTATGTGCCTCCCCACAGTATAACCAATACTTTCACTGTACTTGATGTTGGTATAATTTGCAGAGGTGAAGGGAAAAAAAAACAAATCGTTAACTAGGGATACATGTGGACCCATTGCAACAATGAGCTGTACACGTTGTTATGTCGAAAAACAAACTTTACATCTTTGGTGGGGGGGTGGGGAGAGGTTCGGGTGGGGGGACAAGAGGAGTATGGAAAAGGATGTGAAGGGGAAACAATGAAGAGGCAACAATGTTTGATAAGAAATGTACTTGTTATCTTGCCCATGTAATTGTAACTCCTCTGTAAGGCATTCTTACAATAATAATAATAAAAAAATTACATTCAAAGCAGCACAGGCAGAGTTCCCAAGCCAGATTGTCTCCTGCTTTGAATGTTGTGCCTTGACTGCCTTTCTCTGCCAGCTGCTGAATCTCCTCCAGCTCTCTCTAAGGTGGGCACCACAGTGGAGGACATCATGGAGAGCAGAGATTGTGACCTGACCATCCCCATCCTGCCAGCTGGGAGAGAGATGATTCCCAGCACCTGTACTGGACTCCAAGATATTCAGAGACCTCAGGCTACCTCAAGGATCCTTTCTCTGCAACATGAAACTTGGGGCGGGGCGGATGTGATGGACTATCATGTCTGGCCCCATGGGGAGGAGAGTAGGCCCCTTGAACCAGACATTCAGCTCAAGGCAACCTCATTCACACCTGAATGGGGAATTGAGTGCCACAGAGCTCGTCAGCCGCTGGACAGATATCTTTGAGAAGATAGACATCACAGAGGCCCCAGAATCCAGCCAGTACATTGTGGCTCACATCCTCGGAGCCAAAATAGATAAGTGAAGTGGCACCAGAAGGCCATGAAGAGGGAGGAGGGAGTACATTGCGAAAGCTACATCAGGCTCTCCCCAACAGAGGATAAAAGTCCCAACAGATGGGACTTTTCTGTAGTATTGTCATAGACAGATACTCATTTATTTTTCTACAAACAGTTACAGAGTGCGCCAGGCTTTGGGGGGCCATAGACAATGAAAGGTTCCATGACTAGTTCCACAGAACATGAAGAAACCTTGGTTTGAGCTGGATGCTGGTGCTTCACACCTGCCATCGTAGCTATTTTGGAGGTTGAGATCGGAGGATTGAGGCTTTTGGCCCAGGCAGGAAAGCCTGTAAGACTCTTGTCTCCAATTAACTACCAAAAACAAAACTCCAGAAGGGGATGTGTGGCTCAAGCCCTAAACTGCTAGCCCTGAGTAAAAAGGCTCAGGGACAGCAACTAGGCTATGAGTTAGAGGCACAGGACTGACACAAAGAAAGGACAGAGAGAGAGAGAGAAAGTAGGGAAGGACAGAGGGAGAAAAAGAGGAAAGGAGGGAAGAAGGGAAAATATGCAAGCCTTGGTTTGGAGTCCCTGGATCAAGGGAGCCAACCATTCACAATTTCTGTGGGAACAGTTTCAAAGACTAAAGCCAGTATGTAGAACCAAGCCACTGACCCCTTAGCAACTTCATGACATCCAGGAGCTGTGTGGTCACCGATTGCAGAGGAAAGTAGCCTGGGGTAGATCCTAGGGCTCAGGGTTTTTTTTATCATCCCCGACCCCAAGGAGTTTATTTTCTGGTCAGATAAAAAGAAAATGTCCAAGGATTAGGGAGGTATTGGGGTGAGGGAGTGTCAAGAGTGGGGAGGCAAGGGATAAGCAGGAAGATAAAGATGGAGGATGATCCTAGGTCAGGTGTATCAGACATTGGAATCATGATCTTACCTGACAACCTAGACTACCAGTGATAGAGCCTTTGATCCAGCCACGCTGCTATTAAAAGTCTTGAGTTCACCATTGATGACCTGGCCGTTGTTCGCTGCAGGATGCCTGTGCAGTACATCCTTGGGGCTGGGACTTTCCAGGGCTCACTCTGAAGATGACACCCCCGGTGTTCATTCCTACACCAGAGACAGAGGTAAGCATATCACTGTCACAGCCTGGGAATGATGGTGGGAGTTGGGACTCATGTCACCCTGACACTTCATAGAGAGGGTGCTAGAGCCCTGTGCCTGCCATTCTCAGAGGCAGAAGTGGATCTCTTTGCTGGCTCAGTCTTTAGTCTAGATGGCAGATCTGGGATTCAGAGAGGGCAGAATGAATGTGGGGCAGGGCTGGGTAGAGGTTGGTGGGAAAACCAGAGGCACTGGGCTCTGAGCAGGGTTGTTTCTTTGATAATACAACACAGGAACACTCCTGGGATAGAACAGCCCTTTTCACCTTGCCAAGAGGGACCTAGAGACCTCCATTCTCCATCCCTTGACCAAAAACCCTTTGGTTCCCATATCATGTGTTTGGATAACTAGATCTCATCTCACTGCCCAGTGTTGAGTCAGGACAGTGAGAGATCCTGATTCTTTGATAAGGTCATTGGATCCTCAGTATGAGATTATACTTGAATGTCCCTAACTTGGTGCATGGTCAGTCCCATCTAAGACTGCCATGATGTAGAACAAAGAATCTGGAGAATCAGAGCTGGATAGGGTCTGTTCTGGGAGGCTTGAATATTATGTGTTAGCTTTGAGCTCCGGTGTGCCCACCTGCTTCCCTTTCTTGGGTGGGTCTATGCTAGAAAAAGCTTGAAACTAAGGTGTGGGTCTTGTCTTTGATGCTCAAAGCTAGCACGCTACCATTTGAGCCACAGCTCTACTTCAAGCTTTTTTTGGTGTAGGAGTTGTGGAGGGTTTTGTCTCCGTATTCTCTATGCCATCTGTAGGATGTGAGCCTAGATCTCTGGGGCATGGTGGCTATCACTCATTCATCATTCCTCATTGCAGAGTCTCAGGCTGGTCCCAAATCCTGGCAAAGATATGAAAATGGCCAGCAATTTCTGTGCTGAAAAGGGTACTCAAATAAATACCACCCTCATAGCTCCTGTTAGAAGTGAGCCTTGGGCTGCAAATGTGGCTTAATGATAGAGTGCTTACCTAGCAAGCATGAAGCCCTGGGTTTGATTCCTCAGTACAACATAAACAGAAAAAGCCAAAAGTGGTACTGTGGCTTATCTGATAGAATGTAGCCTTGAGCAAAAACAGCTCAAGAACATGCCTAGACCCTGAGTTCAAGCCCCCCCAAAAAATGTGACCTTGGTGAGACATACTCTTCTGGGACTCAGAGAAGGGCTGAGGTTATAGGTGACAGGTAGAGGCCAGGTGCTGGTGGCTCACCCCTGTAATCTTAGCTACTCAGGAGGCTGAGATCTCAGGATCATAACTACAAGCCAGTGCAGGCAGGAAAGTCTATATGAGGACTCATTTCTCCAATTAAGCACCCAAAAAGCCAGAGCTGTGATTCAAGTAGTAGAATGCTAGCCTTGAGCATAAAAACTCAGGGATGGCATCTAGGCCATGAATTCAAACCCCAGGAGTGGCACACACACACACACACACACACACACACACACACACACACCAATATAGAGCATTTGCCAGTCAGCATGCACAAGTTCCATTTCTAGCAACTCAATATTTTAAAAAAAATGATGCAGAAGGGAAGGAAAAATTTGATTCACTAGTTGATATAA